>NW_006399843.1:703627-708745 GCF_000299155.1 Elephantulus edwardii
TCTCCATCTCCATCTCCATCTCCATCTCCATCATCTCTCTTTTTCTTACTGCTGTTGAATGGGAATTGACTCAGAGTTGACCTTCCATTACACTTCGTAGGCTGTAAATCACATGGAGGAGATTTCCCACCCTTCTCTCTCAGAGCCTCTGGTAGATTAGAATTGTCAAAGAGATGCAGCTTTCAAGTGAGCATCAGAACTCCCCATGGACTATATTACCAGAGCTTCCTCATGTGAGGTTGTTGTAGCAATTGTTAGATGCTGTCAAGGCAACCATGACTTACAGCACCATGTGAACAACAGGTGTGAACCTTGCCCTGACTTGCTTCATCCTTACCATCTCTGTCAGGTCCAAGCCCGCTTGGTAGTCATGGGAGGTAGACCTACAGAAGAACTCTAGGACAGGGAATCCTTTGTGTTACTACCTAGTATGCTTAGTGAAAAGGTACTTCTTATTTTACCTTGAAGAAGACCCAGGTATTTTCTTTGGGTCACTTAAGACTCTGAAACTCTATTCTCAAACTAGCCACTAGGTGTCACAGCCTAAACCAATGTGTTCACAGATTAATATTTGAACTCTTCTCTACCCACTGCAGTCTACACCCTCTACTGCTTTCTTGACTCAACTCAGGACCTTGGCAAAGCACTACCTCTTCCTCCTTAGAGATGAGGTGAGAAGGTCATACATCGAAGGAGAAAGAATGACTCAGTTTAGAAAGAGGGGGTTAGGATACTGGCTGCAGGCATGGATACCAGGACTAGAGAATTAGATTTCTACAGCACCCTGGAGGGTTGAATGTTTCTTTGTAAGATTCCAGCTGGGGGTCTTTCTGAGATCTCAGGAGATTTTATATCTCAGTAATTATGAATGAGATGATAGGAACTGAGGAAATTACTCAAAGTAGCATGTTTCTATTTCATCAGGTCTTGGATAAAAAGAGGGGGGTTAATATTTCAGTGAGTTTGAGTTTTGAGATATGTGAAGATTAAGGAGGAGCCAGGAATTACAGAAAACTCCCACTGATAAGATCATTTGCATGATAGGCACCTGAAGTTGGCTCCTGAAGTTGTCACCAGCACCTCTAGTTGAGAACGATGCGTAGTTTCCTCCTGTAATACTTGCAGCTTGGAAAGCTACTAACAGTCTAGGGGGGTTAATATTTCAAATAAATTTCAAATATGGAAAGAAGTAATTTACATAATTGAACATGAGAAACGTAGGCTAGGCTTGATTACCAAATTCATCTCTTTAAAGACTGAGAATGCCTGAAGGAATTCAGTGGCCTTATTTTTATCTTTCCTCCAAGTTGGAGAATAGTTTGCATTTTAAGTATGGTGAGAATGAGGGGGAGGTAAGTGGGCTTCTTAAAGATGAGATTTATAATTCATAGGAACATCCTTTTCCCTACTTTCCCTCATCCCCACTCCCTCCCTGAGAGAGTTTACCCCTGTCTTCTCTCTCAATCCATTGTATTTGCAGTAGTATTTAAATTCTACACCTAAAACTCATCTCATTTGTCTTCCAAATTCCTGTGCTCTTTCTGATCACTGTCAGTAAAGAAGGTGTGGACTTAGCCTCAGAGTTTTAGGGGGCCCTGTAGTTATTATTTCTGATAAACATTTCAGCTGGTAAGTACTTCCTTCTCTCGTTCTGCTCCTTATTCTAATCCTTTCCATCTTCAGTGCATGTGGAGTAATGTGAATGAGAGAAAGGATATGTGATATGGAGCAAGAGTTAGCACTACTTGCTCTTAAGGACAGATCAGCTCAGTACCACAACAGAGAAGCCCCCAGGGAACCCATCTGTAGATTATCTGAGAATACAATTATCTAAACCATTAGGATCCTGAAGAGTCCAGTACTTGCAGTCAATGTTCTCAGAACAATGAAAGGAATAAGTATGAAAGCCTTCTCTCATCTGAGCTTCTAAGGTTTGGCCAGAGCATTTCCACCAACATCAATCAGAGAACATTCTCCTCACACAGTGCTTTATTTCCAAACTCTAAACAGAACGATCTTGAGTTTTATTTTGATTGCTGGAAAGAGCTTATATAAATCCTCAATTCATGTTTTGACTCTCCCTGTTCTGGATGGCATGCTTGGGAGGGTGGAGGGACAGCACAAGAGAGGAAGACCCTAGATAAGGTGGATTGATTCAGTGACTGGGGAAATGGTGTAGATGTGTCAGAGACAATAAGATTGACACAGGATAGAGCAGGATTTAGGGCTGTTGTATATAGGGTCGCTATGAGTTGCAGGTGACTCGATGGCACATAACAACAACAACAACATACTGGAATGTTGCTGAAGATAATTTAAAAATATGACTGGAACAGTACATTGACAAAGAACTATCCAAAGTTCAAACTAAGTTTAGAAGAGGCCATGGCACTAAGGGATATAATTGCTGTCAAATGGGTCTTGGCTGAAATCAGAGAATACCAGAGTAATGTGTATTTGTGTTTTATTGACTATGCCAAGGCATTTATTCTGTGGATCAAAAGAAACTATGGCTAATATTGAAAATAATAGGAATTTCAAAACACTTAATTATGCTTATGCAAAATCTATACCTAGATCAAAAAGCTGTTGTTCAGACAGAACAAGGGAAAACTGCCAGGTTTAAAACCAAGAAAAGTGTATGTCAGGTCTATATTCTTTCCCCATATCTATTCAATTTGTACATTGAGCAAATCATTTGAAAGGCTGGACTTTATGAAGAAAAATGTGGCCTCAGGATCAGAGGAAGCCACATCAACAAACTGTATTATGTAAATAATAGAACCTTACTTGCTGAATGCAAGGAGGAATTGAGGCACTTCTTGTAGAAGACTAAAGACTATAGCCTTCATTTTGGATTGCATCACAACATAAAAACAAACAAACAAACAAACAAATATACTCACCGTTAGGCCAATAGGCAACACCATGATACATGGAGAAAAGATTGAGAATGTCAACAATTTATTTCATCTCACTTGAATTCAAAATAAACATCCTTGGTATCAGCAGTCAGGAGATCAGAAGTTATATAGCATTGAGAAAATCTGCTATCTGGAATCTATCCAAAATACTTAGAAGCAATGATGTAATTGTAAAGACTGAGATGTACCTGATGTACCATGGTCTTTCCAGTCATCTGCTATGCATCTGAGAGCTGGATGATGAATAAGGATGACAGAAGAAGAATCAATGCCTTTGAGTTGTGATTTTGGAGAAAGGTAAGGAATACACCATGGATTGTAAATAGATATGTGTTGGAGAAAGTGCAACCAGAGTGCTCCTTATAGGTAAGGATGGTTCAACTTCATCTCACATACTTTGGACAGGTTTGTGAGGAGAGGTTATTCTTTGAAAAGGGAAAACATGTTTGGGAGGGTAGAGAATCAGTGAAAGAGAAGAAGACCTTCAACAAGATGGATTGATAAAGTGACTATGGCAATAGGCTCAAGTGTGTCAGGGAAGTATGGGTGTGGTGCAGAAGAGGACAGAGCTCAGACTAGTTGTTAAAAGGTTCGCTAGGAGATGTTAAGACAGCATGGTACTGGTACAATGAGAGACACATAGATCAATGGAATAGAATTGAGAATCTGGAGATCAGCCCATCTATCTATGGTCAACTGATTTTTGACAAAGAGATGAAATCAGTTAAGTGGGGAAACTACAGCCTTTTTAACAAGTGGTGTTGGCAAAATTGGAAAAGTATCTGCAAAAGACTCAAGCAAGATCCACACCTCACTCCATATACAAAAAACCAATTCAAGGTGGATCATAGACCTAGGACTAAAATTAAGGACTATAAGCTTCATTAAAGAAAAGCTTGGAAGAATGCTACAAGTCTTAATCCACAACATAAACAGTCTTCCAAGTATTCTGAAAAACATACAACCAAGAGAAGATAAAACAGATGAATAGGATCTTCTAAGACTCAAATCCCTATGCACATCCAAAAACTTCTCCAACAGGGTAAAAAGGGAAACCACAGATTGGGAAAAAGTATTTGGTAATGACATATAAGATAAGAGACTTATATCCAGAATTTATAAAATACTTGAGCACTACAACAAGATAAAGATAAATCATCCAATAGAAAAAATGGGCACAGGATATGAACAGACACTTCACCAAAGAAGACATTAAGATGGCTAACAAGCACATGAAGAAATGTTTAAAATCCCTAGATCTAAGAGAGATGCAAATCAAAACAACTATGAGATAGCATCTCACCCCAGTGAGAATAGCAAAATTTAACAGAACAGCAAGCAACAAATGCTGGCGAGGATGTGGAGAAACTGGAACCCTTATTCACTCTTGATGGGAGTGTAAAATGGTGCAACCACTGTGAAAGGCGGTATGACACTTTCTCAAAAAGTTACAAATAGAGATACCATTTGACCCAGCAATTCCACTACTGGGAATATACCCCAAAGAGACCATAACTGACATCCAGGCAGATATATGCACACCGATGTTTATCGCGGCTTTGTTCACAATAGCAAGGAGTTGGAAACAACTAAGTGCCCATCAACAAACGAATGGAGAGAGAAGCTGTGGTATATTCACACAACTGAATACTACGCCGCATTGAAAAACAAGGAACTCATGAAATATTATTTAAAACAGGTGACTCTGGAGGACATTATGCTGAGTGAAGTATCTCAGTCACAAAAGGACAAATACTGCATGGTGCCACTGTTGTAAAACAGGACATCGGGGTTGGGGCGAGGCTGAGAAAGATGGGTTCAATAATGTATACTGTATTGAAGCAGATGAGGGAGAAAACTGTTTGAAAGGGATATGTGATCAGGTATTTTTGTCATGTCAGGAGTCCAGAGCAAAGGCTACATAGCGGAGTGGACCTGGGGGGAGGGAGGGATTGTAAAACAATGAAAGAATTTTTCTTTTACTTTTCCAAGAGGGTAGTGTACTAGGGGGGAGGCTTTGGAGGGGAGAAAAGTGCAGCAATGAATGAATGAAAACCACCCCCACCCCAAAAAAACCAAAAAATCCCCACACCAAACTATAACTCAACTCATACAAAATTACAACTCTTAAACAAATACTATCTCTTAAAGTAAAAAAAAAAAGATTACAGTGCTGGTAGTGGAATCTATCCAA
>NW_006399843.1:709289-710925 GCF_000299155.1 Elephantulus edwardii
AGTGTTCTGGGATGCACAGTCTTCTCAGAGTCAGCCATGGTTTGTTATGATCCACACAGTCAAACGCCTTTGCATAATCAATGAAACACAGATAGACATTTCTCTGGTATTCCCTGCTTTCAGCTAAGATCCATCTAACTTTAGCTACAATATCCCTATTTGTTGTTTGTTGTGTTTTCTTTTTTAAATATATATTTATAAACTGATTTACAATTTAAAAAGTCAAGACAAAAAAATTGGTCTTAGGTAGCTTGAACTTTACATTCTAATATAATCCCTTCAGTTCAATTTAATTTATTTTCACCTGGATAATGTTGACCATAGCTTCATGACACTTATTTTCTAAGATGAAAAATAAAACAAGCAAAAAAATCACTTTGTATTTTATCAGCTCTGCCTGCCAAGCTCTTATTCAGCAAAATTCATATTCTAGAAATCTCATTTCCTCACTAGCAATTTTTTTTTCATGTTGAGACTTCTGTGAGAGTAGATATAGTTTTTCCAAATATAAGGGACCTTACTACACTATCCTTGCTGTTTCCAGTTAATTTATAATTATTCAAAGATAAGGTTTCTTTGAAGTCCTGAGTGCACATTCAGAAGAGTACATCTGAAGACTATGCATGGTTTAAAATGAACAAGTACTGGATATGCCTGTCACCCCATTTAAGAAGTGTGCCATCCCTAATGCATTTATTCTCCACCTTCATTCTGTGTCACATTTCTGTCACATTTCCTTATTGATCTCTTCCTCTGACTTTTCCCACCTCCCTGGCTTTTATGTTTGCTAGTTGTTATGGAGATATTTTTGGCTCATAGTGACATTATATAAAACAGAATAAAACAATGCCCAGATTAGTACCAACTCCATCAAATTAATTTTGCAGTTATGGTGCCAATTAGTCTTTAAAAATTTTTTAAAAAGGAAAAAAATTATATGACATTTTCATTTCAAAAGAATCATTAAATATTTTGTGATAATTACTATTTAAATATATTATAACAGTAGTAGTTGTTGTTATGTACTGTCAGGTCAGAGTAGACCCATAGCTGACCCTCTGGTGAGTGTTTAGAGGCAGTGAATCACAGGAGAGGAGATTGCCCATCCTTCTCCCACAGTGGCCTCGAACCATGTAACTTCAGAATTGTAGCACAGCTTCTTGCCACTAGGCCACCAAAGCTCCCCCAGTATGAAATATAAATGTATTACAAAGACAGAAGTTATGAATGTTAGGAATCAGTTAATCGACTATGACTCAGAGTGACCCTATGAGCCATGAGTCTGAACTTTCCCCTATCCTGTGTCATCTCTTCATTTTGAGAGTTTCCTTCACTTTCTTATTTCCTTTATTGTCTTACTCATAAGTATCTGTCTCCCTAAACAATGTATTCAGGTTTTTTTTCCATGTTTATTACTTTATGTGCATGTGCTTGTTCTGCTTTACATGTGTAATTTTCTATAATTTTAAATGTATGATCCATCCATTCATCTTATTGATATAATTTCTTGTCAGTGTGGTATTTAATGTATGAATATACCACAATTTCTCATCCAACCTATTCATAAGGTGCTAAGGCAGAGAAAAGGAGTCGCTGTACCAACCCAAAAGCAAGTAGTTTGAATCTCTCAGCTGCT
>NW_006399843.1:714490-716048 GCF_000299155.1 Elephantulus edwardii
AAAAATCATTCCATACTCAGGTTATGAAAATATTTTCCAAGATAATCTGAAACCTTTGTAATTTTATTTTCAATAAGTATGATTTTTACCTTTTTTAGAATTGATCTCTGATGGTGATGTAAAATACAGATATAATTTTTTTCCCTGTGTGTAACTAATTATCCCAGTACCTTTCTCTATTGACTGGTCTGTCCTTCCTATTTGTTTGTTGTTGTTGTTGTTAAAACTCATTGTGACTCATGGCAAACCAATGTGCAAGAGCTCTGAATTCTGGACTCAGATGTACCCACTCCCATTACCCCAGTTACTGTGTAAATCCATCTCAGCTACAGTCTTCTTCTCCTGTGCTATACCTTCACCCTTCAGAGCATGATGTTCTTCTCCAAGACTGGCATCTTCTAGCCATGTGTCATCAGGATTGGAGAAAGACTTAACAGTAGCCTGCATTATGCAGACAACACAATCTTGCTTGCTGAATCTGAGGAGGACCTAAAACATTTGCTGCAGAAGGTCAAGGACTGCAGCCTTCACTATGGATTGAAGTTCAACATCAAGAAGACAAAGATTCCCCTTACAGGGTCAATTGGCGGTACCATGATAGATGGAGAAGTGATTGAAGTTTTAACAGTTTCAGCTTGCTTGGCTCCACAATCAACAGTCTTGGCACCAGCAGTTAGAAAATCCAAAGACAAATTGCATTGGGAAGTCTACTGTCAGAGACCTCTCCAAAGTGCTAAAGTCAATGATATCAGTCTAGAGACTAAGGTGTGCTTGAACTAGGCCATAGTATTCTCAACTACTTGCTATACATCAGAGACGTGGACAATGACTAAGGATGATAGAAGAAGAATCGAGGCCTATTGTTTTAGCTTCTTTTTTATGTTTAATTTTCAAATAGGCGTGGGTTTGATTCTGGACTTTCTAATTGTGTTCATTCAATCTTTGTCTATCTTTGTACCAGTTCAATACTGTCTTAATTACTATCTATTTATATTAAGTCCTGGTGTCTGCAATCACAAGTTCTCTGTCTTTGTTCATTTCTGACTGACTTGTATTTCTTGGCTTTTTACATTATAAGGACTAGATTATGAGGGTCTTTAAAAATGTAAAGGAATTTAAATGTTTTTTATAATTGAGTTTTTTAATTCTTGAATTTGGTTTATTTGTGGGTTTTTTAAATGTCTATAACAAAGTAGATGTATCTGATTCTGCTGTGCTTACCTATCACCTCAAAAACTCAGCAGGTTAACACCACAAGGCTGATCTTTTGCCTCTTCTATGTGTCTATCATTTTGCTTGGCTCCACAGTCGACACTCTTGGCACCAGCATCCAGGAAATTAGAAGACGTATTGCCATGGGAAAGTCTGCTGTTAGGGACCTCTCCAAAGTACTAAAGAGCTATGGTGTCTCTCTGGAGACTAAGGTACGTCTGATACAGGCCATGACCTTTGCTATCACTTGCTATGCATCAGAGAGTTGGACAATGACTAAGGAGGATAGAAGGAGAATTGATGCCTTTGAGCTGTGGTGCTGGAGAAGAGTATTGAGTGTACCATA
>NW_006399843.1:717013-725698 GCF_000299155.1 Elephantulus edwardii
AGACCTGTTTTTATCTTTTGGTGGTCCATGGTATGCTCAGGGGATGTTCAGCACTCTTCTCCAATAAAACAACTCAAAGACATTTATTCTTCTTTTCTCATTCCTAGTCATTGTCCAGCTCTCTGATACATAGCAAGTAATTGCGAAGACCATGGCCTGAATCAGGCACATCTTAGTCTCTAGACTGACATCATTGCTTCTCAGAACTCTGGAGAGGTCACTGACTGTAGAGAAACCTCTTTCAATAGAATTTCACAATTTTATCTATAACTTGCAAAGTTTATTTCCAGATATTTTTTATTTGAGCTCATTGACCAGAGAGAAAAAAAAGCCAGCAAAAGGGGAAAAAAAAAAAAAGACCTTCAACAAGGTGGATTGATATAACGGCCATAACAATGTGCTGGAATATATAAGAGACTGTGAGAACGGCAAAGAATAGGGAAAAGTTCGGTTCTGTTGCTCAAAGTTTCTGTGAGTTCGAGTCAATTCAACAGCACCTTGCAGCATATGTTTGATGACATTTAAGAATGATATAATTTTGTGAAAAACGGGGTATTCAAACTTTGTAAATAAATCAATATAAAATAAAAATTAAAAACTACACCAAAAAAAAAGAATGATGTAAGACTCATTTCAGAATTTTCTCCAACATTACTCTTCCTCTTTTATTTTAGTAACCACCACCTTTTTTGTATTCTAAAAGTTTTCTAAAAATTACTAGTCTTAAACCAAATAGGAGTTGAAAGCAAAATTATGCCTAGGTATAGAGACTCAGTGTGAACAGCAAATTAATTAAAAGAAAAACATAAGGGCACAAGATTGAACTCATAGTAAAGTATATTAAGATGGACTTTATATACAACAAGAACAACAACAACAACTTTTATTTATTTATTTTGTGTGTGTACCATTGAATCAGAGGAGATTGCCCCTCCATCTCCAGCAGAGCATCTTGTGGATTTGAACCATAAAAACTCACTTTTGAAGAAAACCTTAGAGAACAACTAGAGGCAATAAGAACTGCCTAGTGCAAGAACTAGACATGTAATAAGCCACACCATCCTATCTGGCTGACTATAAAGAATTAGCTATAGCAATTAACAATCAGTATTGGGCTGCTAATCAAAAGGTGGCTGGTTCAAACCCACTAGCTGTTGCACAGGAGATAGATGAGTAGTTTCCTCCTAGTATTAGTTTCAGTTTAGGAAAATCACTGCAGGGCTGTTCTGAATTGGGATTGATTCAGTGGCAATGGGGTTGATTTAGGGAGCTTACTGGGGCAGCTACTTTTCTTCTCAACCAAATTTTAATGCCAGTACATTTTTCTTTTGCTGCTATTCATTGCATCACCCAACTATAACATTCTTAGTTCTCACAGAGGGTGTATGTGGAGGGAGAGCATGGAGAATGACAGAGATCTATTTTAGCCTCTTTGAAAAATCAATCATTAACGGACAACTTTATGTGTGAAGGATTTTTATAATGTGAAAGAGAAAGCTGGGACTGTTATATTGTTTATGCCTTTTCTCTCAGAACATTCATAGTTTCAGGATTGAAATGTTTAGCTTCTCACATTTACTCCACTTGGAAGCAGGAGTGGCATCCACTTCCTAAACACTATGCCTCTAGAAATGCTATGAACTTTGATAAATGTCGATAGTTTAGAAAGGCTTCAAGCCTTATGTTCATAGGGTCACTATGAGTAATCTTTGACTTGAAAGCAATCAACAACAACAACATTTACTACACAGGCCTTATCCAACTCGTGATTCTATACATTAGCAAGGGAACTAATATTTCTGAATAGTGATCCCTTATTTCAACAAAGTGGAATGCCTTGATCTCAGCAGATGATTTATTAAGTTCAACTCTCAAACAATATCTCTGAACACAAAGCCTCCCTTCTGACACAAGATGAACTCTTCTGCTCTGTGCTGAAGGTCACATATGGACACTCAATCACCTTATCTCCCTTCATAACCTTCTGCTGCTTTCCATGAATTTTGCAGGGATTATGAGATAGGGTAGGGGTGGGGCTGAAGTAGGAGAGGTTGTGGAAAGTTAAGTAAGAGCATAACTCATCCATACCTGGGCTAGAGATAATCTCATTGTGTGTTCTCTCTCTGTTGGCTTGATTGAGACGTTCTGTAAAATTTCCCAAGATGCTTCCCCCCCACCCCCAGATTGACTGTGTTTTGTGTACTATTCCATAATTCCAAATCACAACTTAGGGGATATGTGTATAGGGGGTGGAGGTGTATGAGGATGAGAAAGAACAAACGAGAGCTTGCACACATGCTTTTGCGTTTATTGTGATTCTTAGGTACTGTGGAATTAGCACTGACTCATAGCACCACAATGTACAAAGAATGGAACCTCACTTAATTCTCAGCAATACTCTTGTTCTCTGATGGGACAAAGCCCACTCTTATAGCCACCACGTCACTTCATCTCATTGAGGATCTTCCTCTTCTTCATTGACTCTTTACTTTTTCAAGCACAATGTACTTCTTGAGAGACTGGTCCTTCCTGATAACACACCTGAAGTGTCTGAGACAAAGAGTCAGTATCCCTGCTCATCAGGCGAACTGTGGTTGTACGTCTTCCAGGACAGCTCTGTTCTTTTGGCAGTCAATGCGATATCCTGTATTCCCCACACCACAATTCAAAAGCTGTGAGAATCCTTCTTATAAACTATTCAATTTGTGCCAGCCTATGTAGGAATTTAAAACACCGTAGCTGTGGTCAGGGACACCCTAGTTTTCAGAAGGACACCTTTGCTCTTTAGTTCTTTAAAGAGAGATTTTTGGAATATGTCATTTGATTTCTTTGCTGCTGTCCATAGGTATTGGTTATGGACTCAAGTAAAAGAAAATATTTGACAATGCTGATCATCATTGTTTATCAAGTGAGTTACAAGGATTTTAATTTTATTTATATTAATTAAAATCATGCTGAAGTGAAGTCTTTGAGCTTTATTAGTAAGTAATAAAAGTCTTCTTCATTTTCTCCAAGCAAATTTGATCAGCGTATCTGTGTGTTGATGAGTCTTCTTCCAATCCTAATGCCATTTTCTTCTTCCTAAAGCTAACCTTTTCAGATTCTCTGCTCAGTGTACATATTGAATAGGTAAGTATACAGCCTAGTCTTAGCTTTCCTGATTTTAAGCCATGCAGTATCCACTTACTCAATTCGAATTACTGCTTCCTGGTTCATGTACAAATACTGCATAAGCAAAATTAAGTGTTCTGAAATCCCTATTATTTGCAATGTTATTAATTACTTATTATTATTTGCACAGTCAAGTGTCTTTGAATAGTCAATAAATCACAAGCAAACATTTTTTCTGATAGTCTCTGCTTTTAGACAAGTTCCATATGACATTAACAATAATATTTCTCATTCTATGCCTTTGAATCAAACTTGACTTTCTGGCACCTCCCTGTAGATGTAGCCATTTGGAGATTTTATTTATTTAGATTTTTCAACCAATGAAGTTATCAAGCTCTCTTAACTTATGTGTGCAACACACATATACACACATTATATAGACATATATACTTGAGACTCTGGACTAAATGCTGAAGAAAATGGCATAAAAATTGGAAGAAGACTCATTAATTACCTACTTTATGTAGATTACATCACGTTGCTTGCAGAAAGTAAAAAAGATTTGAAGCACTTACTGAGGATGATCAAGGGACTACTGTCAAAGAAAGAAAGATCCTCAACAGGATGAACTGACACAGTGACTGTAACAATGGGCTTCAGCAAGGTTGAGATCACGACAATGTGTTAAAATCGGGCAAAGTTCTAATCTGTTGTTCATAGGGTAGCTATGAATTATAGAGCTCTTGAGAAGCACATACAACAACAGCATATCCCTAACCCAATGGAAGGTCGGCTAGGGGTAGTTCTGATGCAATAGAAATGAAAGAGTGCTTAATTTTACCAATGTGAACTCACTAAACCTTCCATGGCTGTTCTTAGTGTAAAGATTTTCAGAGAGAAGTAATATGCTTCATTGTGGTTGAGTGTCATCAAGTTGACTATGCCTCACAACAATCCTAGATACAACAGACCTGGACTTTGCCCGATCTTGCACCATCCTTACTATCTCCATCATCCTTACATTGTTACAGTCACTGGGTCACTCTGCCTTGTTGACAGTCTTCTTCTCTTTCTCTGACCTGCTACCTTTCTCAACATAATGTCTTTTTTCCCCCTTAGGACTGGCCTCTCCTGAGTACCCAAAGTATGTGACACCAAATTTCACCATCCTTTCATCTCAGGAGCTCCCTGGTTGTCATTTCTCCAATATAGAGTTGTTTGTCCCACTTTGCCAACACTACAATTCAAAAAACATCCAGTCTTCTGTCTTCTTTATTCATTGTCCAACTTTCATATACATAGGAAACGAATGAAAATACCAGGATTTGGATCAAGCTCACCTTAGTCTTTAAACTGACATTGTTACCCTTTAGCACTTTGGAAAGGTTCTGACAGCAGGTTTTTGGTTTTTTGAATGCTGCTACTATGAGTGTTAATTGTGAATCAAAGTAAAATGAAATTGCTGACATTTTCAATCTTTCCTTCATTTTTCATGATGTTGCCTATTGGTGCCATGACAAGGTTTTTGTTTTCTTGGTGTTGAGAAGTAACTCATATTGAAAGTTATTGTCTTTAATCTTCTTCTTCAGTCATTCACGTCTTCACTCTCTGCAAACGAGATTGTATCATCTGCGTAATGCAGGTAGTTGGTGAGTCTTCTTCCAATTCTGATGCCATACTCTTCTTCATATAGTCCAGCTTCTGGGATGATTTTTCTCAGCATACAAATTGAATAGATATAGAGAAAGGCTACAAAGGCCACAAGAGCTCCCTACAACATTGACATACACCTTTCATGGTTTTAAAACATGTGGTGGTGTTCCCTTCCTCTGTTTAGACACTGCTGCTTGGTTTATGCATAGTTTTCTCATGAGTACAGTTAAATGTTCTGGGATTCTTCTTGTTGTTAGTCATAATTTGTTATCATGATCCACACATTCAAATGTCTTTTTGTAGTCAGAAAACACATATAAACCTCTTTCTGGTATAAGATCTCTATCTATCTATCTATCTATCTATCTATCTATCTATCTATCATCTATCTATCTATCTTGTTGTTGAATGCCTTTGAGTCACACACATATATGTATAAAATATTCAAAATATGTGCTATTGGATTGGCAGTGCAGCTCCTTATCAAATAAAAAGAACATGGTATGAATATTTTATATTTATTATAAAATATATAGCTGAAACTCCAGCATGTTTTTAGAGGCAGCAAATCACATGGGAGGAGATTACCTATCATTCTCCCTTAGATTAACTGGTAGATTTGAACTACATGCTTTTGGGATTACAGTACAACTTCTTACCACTAGGCTATCAGAGCTCCGTGTGTGTGTGTGTGTGTGTGTGTGTGTGTGTGTGTGTGTGTGTGTGTGTAACCCAATGCCAGTTAGTGATTATCCTAGGACAGAGAGGAAGATATATATAATTTATCTAATAAACATACGATTGGCATATTTCAACAAACATATACAGCATTGGATCCACAAAAACAACCTTGGTACAGAAGTCAGAAGATTAGAAGATATATTGCTTTGGGGAAGTCTGCTGTCAGGGATTTTTCAAAAATACTGAGGCTCAATGATGTCATTCTGAAGAGTAAAATATGCTTAATTCAGGAAGTGGTTTTTTCAATCACTTGTTATGCATCTGGATAAAGAATAATTACGCCAGAAGAAAAAATGATGCCTCTGAATTGTGGTTTTGGAGAAGAGTATTGAGTAGTCCATGGACTATGAAAAGAATGGGCAGACAGATAAGTCTTGGGAAAAGTGCAGCCAGAATGCTCCTTGGAGGCAAAGATGGCAAAACTTCATCTCTCATGCTTTGGACATATGGCTAGGAACGGCTGTTCCTTGGAAAGGAACATCATGCTTGGAAAGGTGGAGGATCAATGAAAGACAGGAACACTCAACAAGTTAGACTGACATGGTAACTGCAGCAATAGGCTCAGGTGTGTCAGAGATGATGGACAGCATAAGTTAGGACAAAATTCAGATCTGTTTGTTTATAGGGTCACTATGAGTTGTACTCTGCTTGATGGCACCTAACAACAACAGCATATGGAATAATCCGGGGACGGGGGGAGGGGAAAGGATTCGATTTGGAGCAAAGAGAAGAAGAGGGAAAAATATGGAAACATTATGAGTTAGAAAAGTTAGAATTAGAACATATGGAATGATATAGCTAATTAAGCATATATTTGCCAACAAATCTCCAATTGTATTCAGGAATGTTCCATTGCTCCACACAGTAGTGGAATTTATGGGAAACTGAAAGCATCTCCAGCTAGAGGGAGGGCCTTGATTAGCCTATTACCCAGTGGTGCTCACTGCTCTTATTTGGGACAAGTGGGAAAAAGCTGTGCTACGACTTCAAAGGCATGAGGTTCAAATCTACCAGCTGCTCTGTGGGAGAAGGATACACAATTACCTTCCCTAGATCAATTTACTGACTCTAAAAACCTGCCTCTGGAGACTAAGGTGCATCTGATATAGGCTATGGTCTTCGCAATCACTTGTTATGCATCAGAGAGTTGGACAATGACCAAGGAGGATGGAAGGAGAATTGATGCCTTTGAGCTGTGGTGCTGGAGAAGAGTATTGAGAATACCATGGACTGCTAGGAAAACAAACAGATTTGTCCTGGAAAGGGTTAAACCGGGTGGCTCCTTGGAGGCAAGGATTCTGAGGCTCCGTCTAACATACTCTGGACATGTTGTGAGGAGAGACCGGTCCTTGGAGAAGGACATGATGCTTGGGAGGGTGGAGGGACAGTGCAGGAGAGGAAGGCCCTCTATGAGGTGGATTGATTCGGTGACTGGGATAATTGGAATGGGAGTGTCAGAGACAGTGCGATTGGCACAAGACAGAGCGGAGTTTAGGGCTGTTGTACACAGGGTCGCTATGAGTCGCAAGCGACTCGACGGCACATAACAACAACAGCAACAACAACAACAACAACAAAAACCTGCCGGAGGGTCAGCTATCTGACTCAGTGGCACACAACAACAACAATCACTCCTGTTGTTTGCAGCTGAAGCCATCCTGAGGAACTAAGAGCAGTTTATGCTGAAGATTTCATCATGGAGTATTAGGTGAACAATGATTCTCTTATCTTTTAGTAGAAATGCTTAGACTTTGGTTTTGTTAGCAACACAGAACTCTTCTGCTTGGACTTTGGAGTAGACATCTCTAGACTCCAATTCCTTTCCTATCCCTTACTATGTGGCTTTGGAGAAATTGTTTTAACTTCTCTTAACATATTTTCTCCTTTCTCACAAGTATAGTAATTCTACTCACAGAGGTATGGCTAAAACGCTGTAAGTTAGTGTAGAAAAATGAAGGTTTTGTGTCCAGAGGTAGGAAACAAAGGGGATTGGTGAGCTGGGAGTAAGACTGAACATCCTTTAGAAATGCTTAAACAGAATGGTGGACTGTCTATGATAAAATTTTAAGGCAGTTTTAAATGGGGAAAATGGAGTCAAGCCCACTGGTTTTCTTCTATGTTACCATAAACACCTCTCAACTGCATGCGAAGGAATTGTGAGCTAACTCGAACGATTTTATTCTTCTCCATTTTAAGTGTCCTGATAACTTGGCATCGGGAAGCATGAAGGAAGATGATTAACAGCCAGAACAGTAGGAAGACTCACCTACCAAACCTCCTACAATAGGGGGTTCAGAGACGTGGGATTTGGGTTCTGTTCAATCACTTCTGAATCTGTCAACTTAATTGGAGACAAAATAGCTTAATTATTTAACACTTTTGTAAGAAAACCAACATGTTTCCTTGTTTAATTAGACTAGTGGCTTTGGCCAGCCACAGGACCCACGTTAGTCACCCTTGTTTCTACATAAGCCTAGTTGCTGGTGTTTATGTGGCACGTGGTGGCAGAGATCTGGGCGACTAAGGGGTTACTATGTGGCAGTAAGCAAGGACTTTGGGAGACCTCAAATTAATTTGATGTTAAAGTCTTGGTGTTCTGGTTTTTCACGGGTTCTCTTAATGACCCAAAGAGTCCAAGTAGATGTATATTTAATAAAAATGCAATAAAGATAATTAGATCTCATTTGCTCCTCGTAAGGGTGTAGAGTTTTGGATGCAGAAGGGTTGAATCCTAAAACAAATTAAATGACAATTTTGAATGTTGTAATCATATTTCCTGGTTACAAGGGCTTGGGTGATTTCATTGCCAACTGAATAATTCTCATTTGAAAAACACAGATGCATGTTGGCAGGTCCTGTGCGAACCCAAACAGAACTGTTAGAAGCTCAAATGTAATTTCTTAAATTGCCCGATGAAAGCTCTCCCACTTGCCCAGCGCAGCTGTTGTAAATGCTTATCATTTCAGAGTGCTTGGCCCACAGTTGTGCTCAGATCACAATTATTCACTGTACAGGTGAGGGAACAACTGTAGGAGGAAAGATTTCAGAAGCGGAAGTAGGATTGTCTCCACTTCTTGATACCATTTCTCTCCTTTCTAATTTCTGTGATAAGAGTAGAGCCATTGGAAATAGAGATACCATTTGACCCAGCAATTCCACTACTGGGAATATACCCTGAAG
>NW_006399843.1:726623-730054 GCF_000299155.1 Elephantulus edwardii
CAACAATGAATGAGTGGAAGCCCAAAATCTCTGTAAATGTTTATGAAAATTAATAAAATATAATTATAGAAAAAAAAAAGAGTAGAGCCATTGGGTAGCATGATTCTTACCATGGGATGGGGCCAGAGGGTCTTCACAAATCCATTCCACATGCTTAAAAGCCATTATTTCTCTGCCAGAGAGTTGGATATCATTTCCTTCTAGTAAGAACTGTGATGCTGATGTTAGAGGCTGTTGAGTTGGCCATTGGGTCATATCGACTCCATGCACAGTGCAATGAAATAATGCTCCATCCTGTGTCACTCCATAATTGTATCTAGCTGTTGCCATTCATAAGATTTTTCAGAAGTAGATAACCTTTCTTCCTAGTCCATCTTAGTCCTAAAGTTCATCTGAGACTTGCTCTTGGAACCATTGGGAATGTCGCAGTGCTGGAACGCAGATGTTTGGAATGGGGCCTCTTGGAGATGATTAAAAGAGCTATAGTCACAGGGTTAGTTTAATAAAAAGATTGCCTTTCATCCTTCACCCAGGCATAATGAGAAAGCACAGACAAGAAAACTCATCACCTTGTTGGCAAAAATCTCCACAGAGTTAATGGGAAGAAACCGGAGATGATTTGGAGTTAGATTCACTGAACAAAAAGTTCAGAAGCTCCTCCAACATCAGCTTTCCGAACGCACAGCCTAGGCATGTTCAGAATGCAGTGTATTCTCCTTGTTGGCAGTTGGTTTCCTAATGTCAAGCACAGCACTGGATTTTAATCCTATGTGGATGACAACAGAGGATATTTCTCCCCCCCCACCTTTGTCCTTTCTCAAAGTCAGAGAAAGGCTCACAGGGAGACTTTCAGCATCCTGGATTTGGTCCTTGTACTTTGCACTCATCAGTAAAGGAGACTATTATTTTTTTTAAGTTTTCCATTGCTGTTCAGTGGACATTCTTAACCGAAATAACCCTGCTATAGTTAAAGCTCTTTTTCTCTTGTTCTAACAACCAAAATAAAACTTGCTGTCACTGAGTCAGTTCAACTCATGGCAATATTGTAGAACATAATAATTCCTCATGGGATTTCCAAAGCTGTCATCTTTCTAAATGGAGCTCTGGTTGCAAAGTAGAGTAGGCATTGAGCTGCAAAGCAAAAGTTGGCAGTCTGAATTCACTCCTGGGGATAAAGATAAGATAGTCTGCTTCTGTAAATATTTACAGCTTCTTCAGTTTCTTTGAGTTGGAATTAACTCCATGGCATGGTTTGGTTAAGCAAGTAAGCTGCCATGTCTGTCTCCTGTGGAGTGGCTAGTGACCTCCAACTATAGATGTTTCATATAGCAACCAAGCAGTTGACCACCAGGATTCCCATATTTTTTAGTCTTGCTTCATTATTTTAAAGGTGGTTGTTTCTGGAAGGCATCAATTCTCCTTCTATCATCCCTAGTCATTGTGCAGCTCTATAATGTATAGCAAGTACTTGTGAAGACCGTGAGCTGAATCAGGCACACCTAAGTCTCCAGACTGACATCGTTGTTCTTCAGTATCTGGAGAGGTCCCTGACAGCAGATTTTCCCAATGTAATTTGTCTTTTGATTTCCTGGCTGCTGATACCAAGAATGTTGATTGTGGAGCCAAGCAAACTGAAGTTGTTAACAATCTCAAACTCTTCACCATCTATTATGATGCTTCCAATCAGCCCAGTGGTGATAATCTTTGTTTTCTTGATGTTGAGCTTCAATCCATATTGAAGGCTGCAGTCCTTAACCTTCTGTAGCAAGTGCTTCAGACCTTTCTCAGTTTTGGCAAGCAAGGTTGTAACATCTTCATAACACAAGATGTTGATGAGTCTTCTTCTAATTCTGATGCTACATTCCTCCTCATAGAGCCCAATCTCTCAGATGATCTGTTCTGCAAATAGATTGAAAAGATATGGAGATAGAACACATCCCTGGTGCACACCCTTCCCAATTTTGAACTACGCAGTGTTTCCTTACTCTATTCTGACCACTGCCTCCTGGTCCAAGTATAGATTTCACATAAGCACAATCAAGTGTTCTGGGATTCCCATTCTCAGAGTTAGAGTATTGTCAGAGAAGAGTATTGTCAGTACCATGGACTGCTAGGAGAACAAACAGATTCATCTCAGAGAGGATAAAACCAGGCTGCTCTTTGGAGGCAAGGATTTTAAAGTTCTGTCTGGAGGAACAGTTCAGGAGAGGAAGACCCTGGATGACATGGATTGACTCAGTGACTCAGATAATGGGGGTGTGTCTGAGACAATAAGGTTGGCTCAGGATAGAGCAGGGTTCAAAGCTTTTGAACATAGGGTCACTAAGAGTAGTAAGCGATACAAACATCATCCTGGAGGTGATGAGACACTGCGGAGAGACTGAATCTAGACTCAAATTCAGTTTTTGAAAATTTGACAATTGCTCTCCTTACTAAATAGAATATATTCTTATATTTTCTATATATTACATGATATACTATATTACATATATTATACATCTACTTTTTTATCTTTGGAGTGGTGGGAAGCCCTCATTCAAGGAAACGTGATCTCTCTGAAGAGATCCAGCAACTTGGAAAATAATAGGAGCTTTCAAGTAACTCAGGTGCCTAGACATTGCACTTTCAGAAATGATCCCTTTGCTTTCAAACAGTTAATTGAATACCGTTTACAATCATAACACTACAAGAAATCGGCCAAACCCATGTGCAGTTGTGACAGCTGCAAAGTATTTTTCAGTCATCTTCGTGCATCAGACCCTATGGAACCTTCGCCACCCCCTCCCTCTATCCGTTGTAAGCCTATAAAATACATTTTCTTCTGCTGACACTGCAGCCTGAACTTTTCATAGCAACTTATTCCCACACCACCTGTTAATAATGCCAAGAGTAATGTATTTAACTCCCTGCATACTGTGCCAAAATGTTTACACAATTCAGCTTACTTCAGAGTTTAAAGACCAGACATAAATCTTGAACTAGCTGGGTCCCTTCTAAACGCTCCAGGAGTTGGTTACGACATTTTTTTTGTGGAGAGGAACACAGAACTGTTTCTCAATTATTTTTTTGACAAAAAGTGGGGCAATCTTTGGGAATGGATTGCTGTTTTGGGGTCCACAAAAATGAACTGTATTTGCAGAATGTGCTAATTATGAGGGCGTATCTTTTCAGTTAAATAACGCTTTTATAGGCAATGACCTTGAAAAAAGAACTAAGACTTCTCAACTAAACACACACACACACACACAGTCCAGTGGTAAGAAACAGGGCTGCAAGTCCAAAGGCACTCAGTTTGAACCCCCCAAACCATCTACAGGAGAGAAGGATGGGTAATCTCCTCTCATGTGATTTACTGTCTCCAAAAACCTACTGGAGGGTCAGCTAGGGGTCAATTCCAACTCAACCGTACTTAACAACTATATATATATTAT
>NW_006399843.1:730534-754441 GCF_000299155.1 Elephantulus edwardii
CGGTCCTTAGAGAGGGACATCATGCTTGGTAGGGTAGAGGGACAGCGCAGGAGGGGAAGACCCTCTATGAGGTGGATTGACTCAGTGACTGGGGTAGTCAGGATGGGTGTGTTGGAGGCAGTGTGATTGGCACAGGAGAGAGCAGGGTTTAGGTCTGTTGTATATAGGGTCACTAGGAGTTGCAAGTGACTCGATGGCATATAACAATAATAACATATAAAAAATTTATATATATAAACTGTGGCCTTGGTGTAATCAGTGCTACTAGCTTTACACTAAACCAGCAAAGCACGCTGACTTTAAGAAATTTATTTTCTGAAAGTTCGAGAGGCTAAAATCCAAGTCAGTGTTCCAGCCATGTTGACTCATTCCTTAACAGTAAACCTGGGCGCTACTCAGTCATCTCCATGTAGCATCTGTCTTCTCCTGGGTGGGTGTGTGTGTGTGTGTGTGTGTGTGCGCGCGCGCGCCAGTCTGGGTCAAATTTGCTCTTGTAACTCAGAAGTTGTTCGATTTAGAACCTACCTTAGGGATGTATGATCTAATTAATGTAATAAAGAAATCTCTAATTCAAGACAAGATAATGGGCACAGATAGTGTGAGGCCAGTTGCTTCATGAATTAATTCCATCCGAGGGGTGGTCCTGTGTGTGTGTGCCAGAACCATGCTCCACTGGATTTTCAGTGACTGATTTTTTTAGAAATAAATTTTCTTCTGAGTAGACACTAGCCTCCAAGCCAACACTTAGCAACCAGATCTGTTATTTGTTTGTATCACCTCCTTTCACAGGTGGAAGAAACCAAAAATCCAACAGCCTGCCATCTAGTCTAGTTTGACTTCTATGGACCTCCATTGGGTTTCCGAGGCTGCAGATCTTTATTGGAGATTGCCCTTTTCTCCTCAGTGGAGTGGGTGGTGGCGTGGAACCAGTGACCTATTGGCTAGCAGCCCAGCACTATCTGGGCTCCTGTCCACAGGAATGGGGCTAGGATTTGAGCAGATAATTTGCCATTGTTATATATCGTCAGAAGCAGAACCACTAATAGCTGAGCCTCCACAGGATTTTAAAAGGCTGTCAATTACCTGAGAGGAGATTGCTCGTCTTTCTCCCTTGAAAGAGATAATTTGGAGAGATACATTTCTATTCAGAGTAAGCTGTGTAACCTAACAGTTTTCCAAAGACCTTTGAGCACAGTGTGCTTTTTCCTGAGCTCATTGATGAATACCCAGGGGAACATTATTTTGTGGAACACAAATGTGGGAGATGTAACACTCTGCCAGGCTGCCTCACACCCAGGGTGAATGCCCTCGGGTCAGGTCTCTTCCCTTTGCTCGGTTTCCAACTGCCTCTGAAAGACTTTTTAGCAATGCTCTGCTGAAGTCGTTCCTCCCACCTTTCACTCCAGGCTTCTGTCTTGGTAGTGCTTCACTCTGACTTCTTCTAAAGGATAATCCCTCACTACTTCTAAATATTTTGAAACCATAAACAAAACAATATCTGAGTTCATAAAAGGGTAACTGGTTTTCTCAGATCCCCAGAGAGTCAACCATCATATTTTCTTCTGAAAAAAACCCTCATCTCAGTCCAGCCAAACCCCCTGCTGGAACAAAAGCTTTCATGAGACCCCTCATAGTGCCAAAGCTAAACAAATGGTTCAATTCACTCCCAAAGTGTTTATAAAGTTGCATACACGTGGTGTAATTGAAACTGATAGCACTCCGGGTTAATGGTCCAGTGAGTGAAGAATGACTAATTCCCAAGGTCATGAATAAGGAGACCATTGGACATTCAACTCAAGCTCATAGCCCTCAAGTCAGAACTGACTCCTCTCATTGCTGACCCTCCAGTAGGTTTTCAGAGACTGTAAATTGCATGGGAGATTTTCTCCTTCAGAGCTGAGAGTGGATTCGAACTGCCTGCCTTTAAGTTGGCAGCACCACTCCTTACTCACTAGGCCATGAGAACTTCCTATTGTTCATTAAATATCCAGAACTTTAACCTGGGTTACCTTTTGCTCACTAAATAATTGGCACTTAAAAATCTTGCATAAAATCAAATGCCTACTGATTGGAAACCCACTTAAATTCTAAGTGGAAAATAATTTGTTAAAACAGTTTGTTAAAATTTTCCGTCTTATTTCTGTAACAGTTGATAAATTTTCCGTCTTATTTCTGTAACAGTTGATATCGGACTGTCCTTTTTTATAATGCTGAGTGAGAACTTTCCCTACCTTGTCTAATAAATGTTGTCCAGGTTTCTTTGCCAAGAAAAAAAAAAAATTCTAAGTGGAATGTGTAGTTACAGCCAGGAATTTTGAATTTTCATCTCATTTCTTTCTTTCTGTCCTATATGGCCAATTGTATTCATATTGTGCTAATTGGAATGCTTTATACTATGTTGTTGCTTGTGTCATCGATTCAGAACTGGCTCACAGAAGCTCCTCTAGTGGGTTTTCAGAGGCTGTGAAGTGCATGGAAGGAGATTGTCCATCTCTGCTCCAAGAAGATGATGGTAGATTAGAACTTTGTGCCTTTGGCTTAGAAGTGCAACTCCATACCAATTGTCAGCTTCATGCTAGAGTCTTTTAATTGTGAATGCTAATTATTATTTTAGTGCAAATGAATAAAATGGAAGTGAGGCAAATTCAAGAAAGAACAGCCTTATTCTTACTGAAGATATTATGTTGTTGTTGTTGTTATGTGCTATCGAGTTGCCTGAGACTCATAGAGACCCTATATATAAGAGCCCTAAACCCTGCTCTATCTTGTGCCAATCTTATTGTCTCTGACACATTTACTCCCATTAACCCAGTGACTGAATCAATCCATCTCATTGAGGGTCTTCCTCTTTTATGCTGTCCCTCCACCCTCCCAAGCATGACATCCCTTTCCAAAGACTGGTCCATCCTTGCAATGTGTCCAAAGTAGGTCAGATGAAGCTTCAGAATCCTTACCTCCAAGGAGCAGTCTGATTTTACCCTCTCTAGGACGAATATGTTTGCTCTCCTAGCAGTCCATGGTATATTCAATACTCTTCTCCAGCACCACAGTTCAAAGGCATCCATTTTCCTTCTATCATCCCTAGTCATTGTCCAGCTTTCTGATGCATAACAAGTGATTTCAAAGACTATGGCCTGGATCAGGCACGCCTTAGTCTCCAGATTGACATTGTTGCTCTTCAGTACTTTGGAGAAGTCTCTGATAGCAGACTTTCTAAAGATTTTAGGAGGTAAAATTCAGTAAAGGATGAACATTTCTGTTCTTATCTGTGTGGTCTTTCTCCAGCCATCTAAGGGAGAGAATTTCTTGTGGAAAAAGCTCCTGTCCCAAGATTCTAGTGTAGAAACTGCAGAACAACAGTTTGCCATAAGCAGACTAGAAAAGTGGACTAAAACGGTAAGCCCTACTTGACATGAGCAATTTAAAAACATCCAGCGGAGAAATGACCTGGCACAGCAAGATATCGAAGAATTCCGGCTCAGAGTTGCAGATAAAAATGTCAAAGCTCACAGCTAACAATGAAATTGGGAATTAAGTGAAATGTTGCTCCTCTGAATTTGATTTCCTGCAGGCCATCAACTACCGAATCATTAAGAAAAAGGAGAGTGAAAGAGTTACTGATCTGCTCTGACAGGCATCCCTTTCTCAGATGATGTTAATAAGCTGCCTTTGCCAATAGCGCTGACTCAGCCTCTTGGCAGGGTGGGGACCTCCCCCCCCCCAGGCTCACAGCAGGATCTCACTGCAGCCAATTATGTTCCTAGTCAGTGTGCATTTTCAACCCTCTGTAAACAAGGTCTGATTGAAACAGGAAAAGTCTTAATGGCACACTAGTTAAACTGTTTCTGTCAACCAAAAGATTGGTGGTTCAAACTTACCCACTACCCTATGGAAGAAAGACAATGCTTCCCCAAAAGATTTACAGTCCTTATCCAAAATGCTATTTTAAGGCATGAGGCATGAAGTAGCTGGATTACATTCTTTCATGAATGTAGTTATTAGTAAAATGATTATAAGAGGGGGAAACCCACACAATATACATATACAAAATGCAATGTAAATGCAAGATTATATAAAACATAATTCACATGTCTATGACATAGTTCACCTCGGTCTTCTTGGTCTACCAGGAGTCAAAATCAACTTGACAGCAAAGGGTTATTTTGTTTGTTTGTTTAGATTAAAATGTGAACGTTTTGTAAAGTTCAGGGAATCTAGAATGATTGCCGAAAAAAAGTAAAGCCAGATGCTGTAAAGCAGTGATGATTTTCTTATACCAAAAACAGTGTGAAATGTTGTCTATCAGCTGGATTAAGGGGGAAAATGGTCTGAGCCATGTAATATGCTAGTAGTGTAACTGCATCATCATTTTATCGTCAGGGCTGTGATGGCTCCAGAGTTGTGAGGCAATGGTACAATGCTAGCTATACTCTCAGCTGAGGTCAGCTCATCCTTGTGATGAAAGGCCTTGTATTGCGCACACTCACTTGATAGACCTTCATCTGCTCTCTCTGTGAAGACAATTTTTCCTTTACATGAGAGTCTGGCTTATCCTGTGATGCACAATCTACTCTCCTAGATTCTGAAAGCCAGCGAGGCCCCTGGGGTCACGGAGGATGCATGTACATGCTGCACACAAACAGGGTCAGGGCGGTCACATCTGGCCACTGCAGCTCATTTATACAGCTGGGATCCTGAAATGTAAGTTTCGCTGACCATGCTGTGCCAAGGCCCCCGTTGAGCACTGGCCTCTGGGAGATATGAAGGGTTCATTCTGTGGCATTGGGCTTTGCACGCCCAGGCTTCCTGGGGGTGACCAGGTGACACTGTAATCATTTGGGTGGAATCAGAACCTGTGCCCTCAGGATTTTCCCATCTGCAGGCACTAGACCTACATATCTAACCTTCAGAATCGCTCCTTTGGGCCAAGGCACTAGGACCTCACTTCTAGTGTTCTTTAGTACAAACAACCCCTTTTAACACAAAAAATATTTCAAAGATCTGTTATGGGACAGATTTTGAGTTGCTACTGATTGAATAAAAACATTGCAGAACAAAATCTGTGGTATTTTACATGGATTCTTATTTTTAAAATTATGATATTGGGTTTATGTTGACAACCTACTATCATAACTAATAAAATAAAAATCCATGTAAAACACCACAGAGGTTTTGTTCTGCAATATTTTTTTTTATTCAATCAGCAGAAACTCAAAATCTATCCCTTAACAGTTACCAATTGATATATTTCAACAAACAAGTGCTATCCTAGACATGCTCACCAGGTAGTGCCAAGAAATCTGGAAGACAACTACCTGGGTAACTGACTGGAAGATATCCATATTTATTCCCATTGCAAAAAGAGGTAACCCAACAGAGTAGGGAAATTATTCAACAATATCACTATTATCACAATCAAGCAAAATTCTGCTGAAAATTGCTCAAAACTGACTGGTGCAATACATCAACAGAGAAATACCAGAAATACAAGCTGAGTTTAGAAGAGGCAGTGACACTAGGGACATTATGACAATGTCAGATAGATCTTGGCAGAAAGCAAAGAGTACCAGAGGAATGCCTATCTGTGTTTCATTGACTATGTAAGGGTATTTGACTGTGTGGATCACAACAAATGGTGGTTAACCTTGAGGAGAATGGGAGTCCTAGAATCCTTGATTGTGTTTATGCAAAACCTATATTCAGACCAGGAAGCAGTAGTCAAAACAGAGCAAGGAAACACTGCATAGTTCAAAATCAGGAAAAGAGTGCATCAAGGATGTGTCCTGTCTCTACACTTCTTCAGTCTATATCCAGTACAGATTATTCAGGAGGCTGGGCTTTCTGAGGAGGAATGTGGCATCAGGATTGGAGAAAGACTCATCGACCACCTACATTATGCAGATGGCACAACCTTGCTAGCTGAAACTGAGGAAGACCTAAAGCTCTTGCTGCACAAGGTCAAGGACTGTAGTTTTCAATATAGATTGAAGCTCAACATCAAGAAGACAGTTTCTCACCACTGGGCCAATTGGCTGCACCATGACATATGGAGAAGAGATTAAGGTTGTTAAGCTTTCTTGGCTCCACAATCAACGTTCTTGGTACCAGCAGTCAAGAAATTAAAACATGAATTACATTCGGAAAATACTGTCAGGGACGTCTAGATAGTACTGAAAAGCAATAATGTCTCAGTCTAGAGACTAAAGTATACCTTATTCAGGCCATGGTCTTTGCAATTACTTGCTATACATCAGTGAGCAGGACAATGACTATGAATAACAGAAGAATGAATGCCTTTGCATCATGGTGTTGGAGAAGAGTTTTGAACATATCATGGACCTCAGAGAAAACAAATAGGTCTATCTTAGAGAAGATGAAACCAAGTTTCTCCTTGGAGGCTAGAATTTTGAAGCTTCATCTCACATACTTTGGGCATGTGGACCAAAGGGACTGATCTTTGGAGAAGGACATCATGCTCAGAAGGGAGGAGGGACAGCACAGGAGAGGAAGACCCTGGATAAGATGGATTAATACAGTAACTGGGACAATAAGGGTAGGTGTGTTGGAGTCAGGGAGACTTGTTCAAGACAGGGCAGGCTTCAGAGCTGTTGTACATAGGGTTGCTATATGTCACAAGTGATTCAACGGCACATAAGAACAACAACAAGTTTATGTATTTGAAAAAGAACCACACTTAAGTTTCTCTATCTTTGAGCCATAATAATGATTTCAAACAGAAAGAATTACTGATAAACAGATGGATACATTTGTCCCTAGTTTTGCATTCTTTTCTCCCTAGTACCTCAACCTCTACACCCTAAGTTTTGTAAGAATTATGACCTATTGTTTGGGCTCCGTGTGTTGAGAAGCATTTTATATACTTATGTTTTCTGAGACACTGTTCCACAGGGTGAAAAGTTAGTGTATGAAGAAAAAGAAGTGTATATAAAGAAAGCTAGGGTATACAAAGTCAAATTGTTCTCTTCACAGAGAACTTCCCAGAGCTCCTAGTAGCTGAAAGCATTTTGAATCACTAAGAATGGTGTATAGATTCCCCCTCCCCAAGTGTATCTATTAGCATATTTGCAAGCAATATTCTGAAGAACACCATTTTGGGGAAAGTTAGATTAAAACATGGTGTCTAGATGATCTCTGATATATATAAATATATATCTTTGTAAAAGGAAACTAGTACAGCTTTATGTCAATTAGGCTTTGTTTCAGTGGCAGAATTCTTGCTTTCTATGTCAGAAATCTGGATTTGGTCACAGGTCAGTGAACCTCTTGCCCTGCCACCATGCATGTTTTGGAGGAGGTTGTTGTTTTGTTGCAATCCTGAAAAGGTTTCAGATCAACTTGCCAGGTACAATGGACTGGAAGACAAGTCTGACTATTTCTTTCTGAAAATCCACTAATGAATACCCTCTGAGAAACAGATCTGATCTGCTACTGGGCATGGGCTTGGTGCAGGGCCAAGCACCATTTTGTTCTGTGGGTATGGACATCTGGGGGGGGGGTGTATGTGTGTGTCTTAATGTGACACTCTAAGTGAAATCAGGATTGATGAAGTTGTAGAAGCCTATAGAAAAGCAAAGAACATCAGGGTTCTGGGGGCAGCCCACAAGGGATTGCCAGAGGGACCTAAAGGAAGGTAGATTTGCCCCATTTACATGGCATATCTACACACTGCTGTCAACGAAGACAAGCAGACCATCTGTGTGTACAGACACGGCTCAACTAACATGAGGTTAGAAATAGGGGCAATTACTTAGACATTTTAAAGCCTCTAGCCATTTTCCCCTCCATCAACCAAATATATTAAGTAAGAATGGATTTTGGGCTTGCTGTTTGTAACAGGATCGTTTCAAATTGTCATTCTACCCTCATGTATAGACAGATGCCACTAATGAACAAAGCTTTACTACCCACTTATCTCAATGGAGACATAATTCTGTTTTATAGCCCTTTCATGTGACATCGTGTTGATCAGTTAATAATTTATCAAGAACCACTAGCTAAATATTAAAGTAAATGTATACAGCACAGCACAGTGTCTTTTCTGGGAACCATTCTGAGGCACAAAGAGAAAGTCAAAGTGCAAACATCTGTGCTTCTTCACAGTCATATTAGAATACAATTTCAACTTTTCATTGCAATTGGAATTAAAATCATCTCACCTGAAAGCCTTGAACCCATGTAGTGTTCCCATTAAGGTGTTGAAATATTCATGCTGTCAAGTAGGGAGAAAATATAATTCCCTCTGAGACTTTCTCCATTAAACTAGTTTCCTAATTACTACATGCTATTTAAATAGCTTTGACTACACCTCTTATCTCAAATGATATAGTTCAATTAGCCTGTAAAAAATTGTAGGTCTCTAGTGGCAACGAAATTGCACAACAAAGTCAATCTATATCAGAGGACTTGGGTACATATTCAAGTACTCTTGGTAGTTACCACATTGTCTTATTCTTTGTTACTATCTCCAGCTCAATCCCATTCTAGTCTCAGAATATGAACTGTTAAGTACTTTTGACATACAACATTTGTGCATTGGAGAAACCATACTTAGGATCATTTTTAAAATATTGTATCATGCATAAGATGTATCTGATACAGTTTTACATCAGGTAATTTGTTGATGTTAATGTTCTCCAATGGTCACTCACAGATGCTTAATATTATCATTAACTGTTAAAAATACTGCCACATGAGTGTAAAATGGTGCAGCCACTATGGAAGGCTATATGGCACTTTCTCAAAAAGTTGCAAATAGAAATACCATTTGACCCAGCAATTTCACTACTTGGAATGTGTCCTAAAGAAACCATAACCACCACTCAAGTAGATATATGCACACCCATCTTTATCATGGCTTTGTTCACAATAGCAAAGAGTTAGAAACAACCTAAGTGCCCATCAACAAACGAATGGATAGAGAAGCTGTGGTATATTCACACAATGGAATACTACACTGCATTGAAAAACAAGGAACTCATGAAATATTATTAAAAATGGATTACCCTGGAGGACATTATGCTAAGTGAAATATCTCAGTCACAAAAGGACAAATACTGCATAGTGCCACTGTTGTAAAACAGGACTGACATAGTGGTTGAGAGGGAGACTGAGCAAGATGGGATAAATAATGTATATTCCATTTAATCAGATGTGATAGAGAACTGTTTACAAGGGATATATGACTAGGTATTATTGTCATGACATGAGTCCAGAATGAAGGCTATATAAAGGAATGGCCTTGTGGGGAGGTACTGTATAACAATGAAAGAATTTTCTTTTACTTTTCAAAGAGAAGAACTAACTGGAGGGGAGGGGTGGGCAGGGAGAAAAGTAAGTGCAACAATGAATGAATGGAAATACAAAATCTTTGTAAATTTTCATTAATAATAAGAAGAAGAAAAAAATACTGTCACATAGCAAGTAGCAGTTGGAGGAAAAGAGGTTTTTCAACTTAGTTTAAAACCAAGTTACAGTAGCTTCATCAGAACTTAACCACATTATAAGATGGGAACTACCTTTATAATTAATAGCAGATGAAGTAGTAGGAAAGGACTGTGGGTGTAGTGTGTTCTAGTTGGTCCTAATTTGGAGGGTGCCAGGCTAGTAGTCTTGGGTTCACAGTGGTTAGGTATTTGCACTTTGAACTCACTAGTTTCCTTATGGGAGAATGATGGAGCAGTTGCTTCTGTAAAGATTCAGAGCCTTAGAAGTCCTGTAAGGCAGTTCTACTCCGAGATTGCTGTGAATTGTAATTGAATTGATGGCAAAAGGGTTTTAGTGTCAGGTTATATGCATTATTTTTATGTGGCTAGTTGGGGGCAGTGAGATTGGCACAGGTTAGAACTAGAACAGGTTTTAGGGCTGTTGTACATAGGGTCGCTATGAGTCGCAAGCGACTCGACGGCACATAACAACAACAACAACAACAATTTTAATAACAGTCCAGTGAAATAGATACTATCTACATTTTACAGAGGAAGAATTGTTAGTGCAAATGAGGAAAGAACTTTTACATTTGCTTACCTTGTGTCTGGTGTGAGAGTTAAAGCGAGGTCTTCAGCTTTAGTAGCCAACCGGATAAGGAGTTAAGATGCCAACTCAAAGACAGGCAGTTCAAACTCACCAACTGCTCCATGGGAAGAGGATGAGCGATCTCTGCCCGTGTGATTTACAATGTCAGAAAACCTACTGGATAAGAGAGATGCAGATCAAAACCACAATGAGGTACAATCTCACTCCATTAACAGTGGCAAAGTTTAACAGGGCAGCATGTAATAAATGGTGGAGAGGATGTGGTGAGAAAGGAACTCATACACATTGTTGGTGGGATTGTAAAATGATACAACCATTCTGGAAGGCAGTTTGGCACTTCCTCAAAAAGCTGAATTCCATATGACCCAGCTATTCCACTACTTGGAATATACCCTGAGAAAATGACAAACGGAGACTTGTACACCAATATTCATAGCAGCATTATTCACCATCGCAAGAACATGGAACCAGCCCAGATGTCCAACTACAATGGAGTGGATTGAGAAATTATAGTTCATTTACACAATGGAATACTATGCAGCACACAGGAGCAATTATTTTTTTAAATTATTATCTAACTTGGGAGGGACTGGAGAGCATCATGCTTAGTGAACTAACTCAGCCCCACAAGGATAAATATTGGATAAAACCATTATTATAGAATGAGTATAAGGATCTAAAAGAGGTGGGAGAGGGTCAAAGCAGAAGGATGAAGATGTGCAGGGGGAGGGAGGATTAATCATGGGGTTTTACAATTTGATGGATGGGGGGATGAGAGAAATGGAAAGAATTTGTTCTTGAAAACAAGGTATTCTAATTTTGTAAAAAAACTAGTAGAAAATTTTAAAAAGAAAACCTGCTGGAAGGTGAGCAATGAATTGATTTCTATTCTGCAGCATGTAACAACAACTTCATTTCCTAAAGGCATACTTTTTTGGAGTATTTAAAATATAAAGTATTTAAAAGCACATTTAAGTAAATTTCAATAAATTTAAGCCATCATGCTATGTCATTCATAAATAATTCAGTCTGCATTTATCTGGAAAGAACATTTTCCAGCAGAACTACCACATTACCATCATACTCAACATTCATATCAAAAGGGACCCATTGCCATTGAACCAATTCTGACTTTAAGCAACTCTAAAAGTGTGTGTCATTAGTTTATTGTTTAAAATGGTTTTTCTATCCCTTGTCTTTTACTTTTACCACATGATTAGGTGAGAGCCTATAATAGGGTGTGCATAAATGATGTCAAGGCAGTTCAACAGCAGAAGGTTGAGAATTTCACTAACACAAAAAAGAAGTAGCAGAGAATGCAGCAGGGTCCTTCAGAACCAGGGGTTCTTATTCTAGTCAGATCAGAGCCTAGATGAGAGCAGTGAAAAACCAGGAACCTACGTGAGACAAAGCTGACTTGGAATTGCTGCCTCGTGGAACCAGAGCCAGGTGGCTTTACTCAAACTTGCTGGAAGACTTCGGGAGAGACCATAATTGTTAGGACTAAGAGAAATTCACCTGGGAGTGCAGGTGAAGGCATATGGTTTGACTTTACCAGCTGCTCTGCAGGAGAAAGATAAGGAATCTCCTCTCCTGTGATTTACTGCAAGCCCATTGGAAGGTCAGCTATTGGTTGGTTCTAACCCAAGGACACACAAGAGAATGAAACCAGGTTGCTACTTGGAAGTTAAGGATTTTGAAACCACATCTCACATACTTCGGGTGTGAGACCCAAAGTGACCAGTCTTTGGAGAAGGCATCAAGCTTAGAAGAGTGGAGAGTCAGCATAGGAGAGGAAGACCCTGGATGAGATGGATTGACTCAGTAACTGTGGTAATGGCGACGAGTATATAAGAGATTGTGAGAGGGGCTCAGAATAGGGAAGTGTTCAGAGCTATTGTTCATAGAGTTGCTATGAGTCATAGTCAAGGACACAAAATAACAACTAACCACAAAACCGAAGGTCAAAGGACCTGTGAGCATACTTGAGAGTTGTCCTGACTGAGGAATTGTATTCTGTTTCAAACCTGAATGGTAACCTTTTCCTTTCCCGAGTAAGCCTGATGATTGTGAATAGGGCGCTGTGACATCAGAGTGGCTACTGCAACAGATTTCAACCCTGCAGTAGAGCAGTATGAACATGGAGGCCATGCCTGACCTTACAGGAAATGGTTTGGTGTATTGTGGATGTTGTGAAGAGGAGTGTTCTCCTTTTTGAAGTTAATAAAGTCAGATGCTGTTGTGCTCACTCTTTACAGCAGGCAGAGTAGAACCACTCATTGGGTTTATGTTGCTGTGATCTTTAGGAAAGCAAACTCTCACCTTCTTCGTAGATAGGCTGATGAGTTTGAACCATGGATCTCTGGACTAGAAACTAAGAACTTAATCCTTATGTTCTAGGTGCTTAAGTTATCAGTAATTACTGTCATTTAACATATACTCTAGATGAGTCAAGGTCCCAGGAGGAAATAGCTGATATATTCAAAAGATAATATTGTAGAGATTTTAAGGAATCATAGGCACCTTCTGGGTTAATAACAAGGTCCATTCCTAAAAGTGTGTCTTTTAAGTTGAATTTGCAGTCTAAGTGGAAACAGATGCTTCAGATAAGATTCTTACTTAGCATTATTTTGGTGCAAGGAAAGTTCAAGACCAATGATTTAAAAGCTGTAAGTGTAGTAAGTGAAGGTGATTGTGATGAAGAATTTGTTGGGAGTAGAGGTTGGTCCAATTGTTTTAAAGTGAGGGCAAATTTACATAACAGTAAAGGGCAAGTATGAGTTATCCATAAGTCAGACTGCCCTTTTGTAACTGAGAGAAAGAAGTGGTCAGGATTAAAGAAAAGCTACACTAATGCTGCAGTATCAAGAGGCCAGCAAAAGGAGAAGCTATTACTGCCTGTAACCTAGAAGAGAGGAAGAGAAAGTATTCTCTCTCCTCCCACCTCCGATCACTTGCTATGCATCTGAGAGCTGGACAATGAATAAGGACGACAGAAGAATTAGTATCTTTGAGTTGTGGTTTTGAAGAACAGTGCTGAACATCCCATGGACTGCCGAAAGAACAAACAAATATGTCTTGGAAAGGGTGCAGCCAGAGTGCTCTTTGGATTGACAGGGTGACTGCTGAAATGGGCTCTAGTGTGTCAGGAGTTGTGACGATGGCACCAGATAGGACAGAGTTCAGATCGGTTGTTCATAGAGTTGCTATGGGTTGTACTCAATTTGATGGCATCGAACGAAGTACAACAACCACCCACCTCCATAGTTTTCAACCCTATCTAATCTTACCAGAGAAGAGAGCTTGGGGTTGGCAGCCTTGGGATTACCAGCCTAGGGGTTGATAGTGTTTTTTGCCCCTGCAAATGACCGGATAGTCAATAATGTTGGCTTTGTGGGCCATGTAATCTCTCTCTTTTTTTTTTTGTTGTTGTTCTTTATAACCTTCATGTGTGTGTGTTTGTTTTGTATTGGTTTGCATGTAAAATTTGTATACATTGTGTTTAATTCATTTGCATTGTGCTTCACATATTCCTTCATTCACATTGTGTTTCGCATGATCATTCATATACATTGTGTTTTATAAAATCTATCACTATTGATCTATGCTTACTATTACCCCATCCTTTTAGGTTCTCATTGAATCCTTTCGAATTGGGTGGTGATCATCTTAATGCCTCTTTCTTGTTTCCTATTAACCTTTATCTAGAGCTTTATAATGTTCCTTGATGAGCATTTCCTATATCCATGATTTCATCAGGTTATCAACATTGTGATCTTTTAATTGTATAATTCCTTCTGTACTTATCAGTTAAAATTCTTCTGTAAACATTTTCTTTTCCTCATCTGCTATAATTAGTAGTGGAAATTGCCTGACACATAATTCATACTGGAAATTCAGGATAACTGCCAGATTCTTTACCTTTACTAATTTTAACTGGAGTCCTAGAAATCTCCAATGGTGACCAACAAACATTTAAGAAAAGTTTACTTTGAAATTATGAGCTTGTATATACGTATGCAAAGAAGTTTCATACGTGAGTATGCATGAAACTGGATGCTATGTGATTTGGACGTTGTGCAAACATCATATTAAAACCTTCTGGGAGCTTGTTTTATATTGGCTTCACTGCTGCTGTTGAGAGGACAAAAGAGAAACAGAGTGAAAGGAAGCTGCCAGGGAGGGAGCAGGGCTTTCCCAACTCAGTGCACTGCTGCTCTGCAGTCCTGAGCAGCAAACACAGCCCCTCCCCACAGTCCCTGTCACAGCTGCTGCCTGCCAGCTGCACAAAGCCCAAGCCTGTGCTGAGACTTGTTTCCTGGCTGTATCCTCCTGTTAGCCTGTATCCTCCTCAGGGTCCAGTGGTACAAGACTCTGTCTGGGATTGGGGTTTTAAAATAAATCAGGGGGTAATAAAAAAAAGAGTTACTTTCCCTTTAAAAAATGATTCTGCTTATAATATCCTCCCATGGACTGCTAAGAGAATAAACAAGTCTGCCTGGGAGTAAGTGCTTCCAACATGCTCCTTAGAGGCAAGGATAGTGAAACATGGTCTCACATACTTGCACTTTGGGCATGTTGTCAGGAGAAGTCTGTCCTTGAAGAAGACATCTCGCTGAGAAAGGTGGAGAGTCTGAGGAACAGAGAAGTCCCTTGATAAAATAATAGATTGGCATAGTAACTGTGCCAATGAGCATATAGGAGATAGTGAGGTATGATGAACGGTTCAGATCTGTTGCTTGTAGGGTCATTATAAGTTGTATTTGACTCTACAATACCTAACAAGAACAACCTTGTGTGCTTATGATAGCTTTTTTATCTTCTCAGCATAGTAAGATAACCCAAGTTCATTTCCTGTCCTATACATGAAATCAGCCATGACTGCCAGAAAGTCTATTCCTTTAGCTGTTGTTATTTTTGTTGGGTGCTGTGAAGTCAGACAATAGAATGAAACCCTGACCAGGCCTGTACTATCCTCATACACACCGCTATACCCATTCATGCAGACTGTATGCCAGTCCATCTTATCGAAGATTTTTGTCTTTTTTTCAGTGACCCTTTATCAAGCATGAACTATTACTCCAGGTACTAACTCCTGATTTATAACACATCTAAATTATGTGAGAGAAATGTTCCTGGTACTTATCTCGAAAAAGCGTGCTTGCTTAATTTCCCCAGTACAGATTTGTTTGTTCTTCTGGCAGTTCATGTTGTTGTTATGCTCCATAGAGTCAGAAAAGATTCAGTTTACCCTCCAGTGAGTTATCGGAGACTGTAAGTAACACAGGAGGAGATTTGTTGGATTTGGACCATGTCTTTCTGGGTTGGTAGAGTAACTTCTTACCACGAGGCCACCAGAGCTCCCTTGGGCAGTCCATGTTGTTGTTGGTAGGTGCCATGGAGTCAAGAACAATCCATAGTAAACCTATGAATAACAGATTAGAACTGTGTCCTATTCGGTGCCCTCTCCATCATCTCTGACCCATGTGATCCCATTGTTGCAGTCATTGTGTCAGTTCATCTCATTGAAGGTTTTCCTCTCTTTTGTGGTCCCTCCACCTTCCCAAGCATGATGTCCATCTCCAAGAAGGAGCCTCTCTTAGCAACATGCCCAAAGTATGAAACAAAGCATTACCATCTTTGATTCCAGAGCACACTCTGGCTGCACTTTCCCGAAGACATATCTGTTTATTCTTAGGCAGTCCATGGGACGTTCAGTTCTCCAACATCATAGCTGAAAGGCATCAATTCTTCTTATTTATTGTCCAGTTCTCAGATGCATAGTAAGTGACTGAAAAGCCCAAGGCCTGAATCAGGCACACCATTGTCTTCAAACTGACTTCATTACTCTTCAACAATTTGGAGAGGTCCCTGACTGCAGAATTCCCCAGTGCAAATATGTTCTGTCTGCTGGTACCAATGGTGTTGAGTAACACCAACACTGGCTACTGGTATCAATGTTATGGATTTTAGTTCCAAATAAGATGAAGCCCTTGACAGTTTAAGTTTTTCTCCATTTTTCATGATGTTGCCTATTGGTCCAGTGGCAAGAATCTTTGTTCTCTTGATGTTGAGATGCAATCCACATTGAAGGCTATATTCTTTTATCTTCTGCAGTAAGTGCTTAAAATTATCACTTACAGCAAGCACGGTTGTGTTATCTGCATAATGTAGGTTGTTGATGAGTCTTTTTCCAGTTTTGATGCCACAGTCTTCTTCATAGTCTGATTTCTCAAATAATTTTCTCAACAGAGAAACTAAATAGATACAGAAAGAGGCTACAACCCTGACACACATCTTTCTTAATTTTAAACCATGATATCACATGCAAGCAAGATTCTGCTGAAGATTATCCAAAAATGATGGGAACAGCACATCAACAGAGAACTGCCAGAAGAGCAGGCTGGATTTAGAAGAGGCTGTGGCATAAGGGCTATTATAGTTAATGCCATATGAATCTTGGCTGAAAGCAGAGAGTACTAGAGGAACGTCTACCTGTGTTTCATTGCAAAGCCATTTGACTGTGTGGATCACAGCAAACTGTGGCTGACTCTGAGAAGAATGGGAATCCCAGAATACTTGATCATGCTTATGTGAAACTTATACTGGAACCAGGAGGCAGTTGTCAGAACAGAGGAAGGAAACACTGCATGGTTCAAAATTGGGAAGGGTATGCATTAGGGATGTGCCTTATCTCTATACCTTTTCAACCTGTAGCAGAACAGATTATCTGGGAGCCTGGGCTCTATGAGGAGAAATGTGGGCATCAGGATTGGAGGTAGACTAATCAACAATGTGCATTATGCAGATGACACAACCCTGCTTGCTGAAACCTAGGAGAACCTGAAGCGTTTGCTGCAGAGGATCAAGAATCAAGAGGATCAAGACTGTAGTCTTCAATATGGATTGAAGCTTAATATTAAGAAAACAAGGATTCTCAGCACTGGGCTGATCGGCAGCATCATGATGGATGATGAAAAGATTGAGATGGTTGACAGCTTCAGTTTGCTTGGCTCTACAATCAACGCTCTTGGTACCAGCAAACAGGAAATGAAAAGACAAGTTGCATTGGGAAAGTCTGCTGTCAGAAACCTCTCCAAGGTACTGAAGAGCAACGATGTCAGTCTGGAGACTAAGGTGCATCTGATACAGGCCCTGGCCTTTGCCATTACTTGCTATTCATCAGAAAGCTGGACAACTGACTAGTGATGATAGGAGAATTTATGCCTTTGAGTTTTGGTGCTGGAGAATAGTTATTGAATATACCATGGACTGCTAGGAGAACCAACAAGTTTGTCCTGGAGAGGGTGAAGCCAGACTGCTCCTTGGAGGCAAGGATTCTGAAGCTCTGTCTCACATACTTTGGAAATTTTGCAAGGCAGGATCAATCTTTGGAGAGGGACATCATGCTTGGGAGGGTGGAGGGACAACACAGAAGGGGAAGACCCTTTATGAGATGGATTGATTCAGTCACTGGAGTAATGAGGATAGGTGTGTCAGAGACAATAAGATTGGCGCAGGATAGAGCAGGGTTTAGGGCTGTTGTACATAGTGTCGCTATGAGTTGCAGGTGACTTGATGGCACATAACAACAACAAGTATTCCCTTTCTCTGTTCGCACAATAGGCTTTATGGTCTAGATGTAGGTTTCTCATGAGCACAATTAAGTGCTCTGGGATTCCCATTCTTCTCAATAGTAACCATAATTTATTATGATCCACACAGTCAAATGCTTTTGCATAATCAATAAAGCACAAATAGACATTATTCTGGTATTTTCTTTTGTTTTTAACCAGGATCTATCTAACATCAGTAATGATATCCCTGGTGCCATAGTCTCTCCTAAACTCAGCTTGAAGTTCTGGAAGTTCTGTCTACATATTGTTCTCGTAATTTTTTTTGTTTTAGTCATTTTTGAATGAACTTCATCAGTATTTTACTTACATAAGATATCAATGATATTGTTTGAGAATTTCCACATTCTGTGGGATTACCTTTATTGTGAATGGGAACAAATATGGATCTCTTATAGTCAGTTGGCCAGTCAGCTGTCCTCCAAATTTCTGAGCATAGTCTGGTGAATACATCCAGGATGGCATCTGTTCAGAATAGTCAATATTCTTTCCCAATACTGTCATTTACAGGAATCAGTTCTTTGGCTTTCCTTACTTATTGTCAAGTTTCCTTATATGTATGTTATTGTTGTTACTGTGTGCCACGAAGTTGGAACCAATTCATAGCTGACCCACTAGTGGATTTTTGGAGGCAGTAAATTTCACAGGAGATTGACTATCTTTGTTCTGTGGCACAGCTGGTGGATTTGAACCATGTATCTTTGAGGATTCGGTGCAGCTTATTATCTCCTTTCACTTCAAAACTTCTGACTTTTACCTTCACACTTTTTTCTCCTTCTATTTGACACTTCTCTTGTTTTCTCATCATTGTTTCTGTCTCACTTCATTTATTCCCTGCTTAAAACATTTTTCATTCAGAGTGAATGTCTTTCCAGAGGGCAAACTTTGTGATGATTTTTGAGGTACTTGTTGCCATCCAAAAGATTAAGGATTCATGTCCACCTTGTGGAACTTGGAAGAAATGATTGGCAATCCACTTCTGAAACATAAACTGTTGAAAACCTGGTGGAGAACATTTCTTTTTTATTTTTTAATACTTTTAAAATAATTTTTTATTAATTTTAATGAACATTTACAGAGACTTTGGATTTCCATTCATTCATTGTTACACTTTTCTCCCTGCCCACCCCTCCCCCCAGTACACTCTTCTCTGTGAAAAGTAAAAGAAAAGTTTCTCCATTGTTTTACAATCCCTCCCCCCAGGTCTACTCCACTATTCAGCCTTTGTTCTGGACTCCTTTCATGACAATAATACCTAATGACATATCCCTTTTAAACAGTTTTCTCCCTTATCTATTTCAATGTAGTATACATTATTTATCCCATCTTTCTCAGTCTGAGAAAGATGGAGCACCTTTCTACTCTATAATAAATAAATTGTTTCAGTTGGGATTCCCTCTGTAGCAACTGGTTTGGTGGTTTTGGATTTTTGAGCTGATAGGCTGTCCAGGATCTTCTGATTTTTTCCCCCCCTCTGTTTCTTATATATACTCATTTACCCCCTAGAATCTATAGAACTTTCTTCTTTGACCAGTTGGTTGTTTCCAGATTGACTTGCTGAGGATTCTACTCAGAGTGAGGTCATTTCTTTGAGGAATGAGAAAACAATGGAAATTTCTGTGCTTCAAAACTTGTAAATACCATCGTAACGCAATCTTCTATCCATATCCACTGTCTGCGTATGTGGTTACCTCATCCATATCCTGAGCAGCTTTGCTGATGAGGTTAGTTTGACCTCAGCCATTAGTTCTTTGAAGTTTATGGGCATGCTCTGCTATCTCATTTTACTGAAGATGTCCATGCTTTTGCGAAATTTTGTTTGCAGTTTTTCTGTTGCAGTTTTTTGGTGAGGGAATCCTGGGATATTTAAATATTTTACTGCCATAATGATTTTGTTCTCCCTGGAAGTTTATGGTCACTATAAAAAAGAAAACATTTTCAGAGTTTGGAAGTATAGGACACAAGACATAGACTTAAACCCCTTGCCACCTGGAGAAATAGTCAGCCTAAATTGGCAAATTCCCACACTGAGAGTTATTTTCTGCAGCTGCCCTCAGTGCTCCAGGCACACTTTGTCTCTGATTGCCATCTTTTCACTTCATGTCACTCATTGTTCCTGGGTCAGTTGTAGCAGGGCCTTGGGTCTTCTAACACTTGCTCTATGGATCTTTATTGGATAGTTTCAAGGGCCTTAAACATCCATTACAAATGAGGCAATGACAAGAAGAGCTAGCAAGTTGGAAAAGAGTGGAAGAATACCATTTGTGAGTCAAGTTTATAGACCAAGCAGTTCACAGCCGGGACCAGCAATTGCCTCGAAGCTCAGAGGAAGAAGCCACCAGAGTCAGAGCAACGGGAGAGTCCTCAACAGGCTGTTATGCAGGCTACTCAGTCAGGGCCACCTTTCTTCACTGCTCCAGCTGCCAAATCTGCTGCGCTGAAAGCATTTGCTCCATGTGTATCATCAGGGATATGTTGTTCTTGTTTTGGTTTTGGTGCTGAAACCCAGGAATGAACCATAAGGCTATGTTACTGGACCACACTGTGGAGCACTATGGGCGTCTTCTCTACCTGGAGACTTAAAACCAGACAAAACTTTGGTCCTATTGATGCAGTTACTTTTCTCTACAGTTATAGCTTGAAACTAGCACTATTATAATTTGGAAATCCTCATGCTCAGTATCTGAAAGCAGATCAAAAGAAGATAAAATAAGTACCCTTAGTTCTTCTCTTCTTTTAAACAGGGCTCAATATGTCTCTGCTAAAAGGACAAATAGATATGCCTAGGAGAAGGTGAAGCTAGAGTGCTCTTTGTAGGCAAGGATGGTAAAGCTTCTTATCTCATATCTCATATTTTAGGCATATTGCCAGACTGGCACTGTCAATAACTTCATCTTACTTAGATCCACAATCAATACACTTGACACCAACAGTTGGGAGATCAGGAGATGTATTCCACTGGGAAAGTCTGTAGTCAAGGATCTCTCCAACTTATTGAGGCACAATGATGTCAGTTTAAGGACTAACTTGTATCTGATTTAGGCCATGTTCCTTTCAATAACTTGCTATGTATCTGGACAATGACTAAGAATGAAAGAACTATTTATGCCTTTGAACTGTGGTGTTGGAGAAGAGTATTGAGTACTTGATAGACTGAAAAAGAACAAATAGATATGTCTTAGAGAAGGTGCAGCCAGAGTGCATATTGGAGGCAAAGATGATGAAGATTATCTCACATATTTTGAGCATGTTGCCATGCTTAAGTGAAGTGAGGCTGTTCTTTGGAGAAGGACATGATGCTGAAGGAGAAAAAGACCGTCAACCAGGTGGATTGACCCAGTGACTACAGCAATTGGCTTGAGTGTGTCTGAGATTCTGAAGGTGGCACAGAGTAGGACAGAGTTTAGATCTGTTGTTCATAGGATCACTCAGAGTTGTATTTGACTCAATGACAGTTAACAACAGCAACAACAATCTCTGCAGAATTTTTTCAGTCTTTGCTGGTTTGGAGGAAAAAGTAGGTTTCCTTTTTATCATAGCTAAAACCTCAACTGTCCTGTAAGAAAAATATCCAGAAGATGCTTAGTGGAAAAGCAAAACAAAATGGAATAACAACACAAGAAACAACCCCAGCTTCATGCCTTGAGAGGTGAAAAGTTAGTGAAAGAGAGAAAGACTTTCAACAAGATGCATCAACATAGTGACTGTAACAATGGGCTTGAGTACATCTGAGATGGTGAGGATGGTACAGGACACGGCATGGCTCAATTCTATCATTTGTGGGCTCACTATGAGTCGTAATTGACTTGATGACCTCTAACAACAACCACAACAACTTACTAATTTTTATTACTTGCTAGGTCTCAATGTATAAGCTTTATCTCATAAAAACTTTTGTGATAAATGCATCATTAAAGTTTTTATGAAAGTAACACAAATCACCATATTTTATGGAAGAAGATATTTAATACAAAGAATTTAAAAAACAACCAGTTGCCATGGAGTTAACTCTTATTTGTAGGGTTCCAAGGTATGTCAGAGGAGAATTGTATTGGTTTTTCAGAAGTAGATCAATTCAGATCAGTGAGCCTTTCTCCTGAAGTATCTGCCTCTGGGTGTACTGAAATCTTCAGCTTTTTGGGTCAGCTGCCAATTCTCTTTCTCTCTCTCTCTCTCTCTCTCTCTCTCACACACACACACACACACACACACACACACGCCTACCTGTCCAGTTAGAACTTCAACAATGGCTGATGCTTCAGTGAGTCAGCGTGGCTTTAACTTTTATGGCAGGATATTCTGGGTTAGCAGTGCAATTGTTAGGTGCCATGAAGTCAGAATTGACTCATACCTGATGCTCCAGAGAGTGGTCAGAGGCAGTGAATCACATGGGAGAGGACTCGAAGGTACATAAAAACAGCATTCCCAAATGTGGCTAATTATACTGCTTCAGCTAGATTTTAGAAAAGTGGCTATTTCCTTTAGTGTGTTTGACTTAAAATGAAGAATAAAATATAAGTATTTTGGTAGATGAGCCTAAAAATATTAATTAACATAAAACATTTTAGAACTCTCAAATTCATTGCTGTTGACTCATGGCTGAGTAGGTTTGCAGAGGCCATAAATTTCATGGGAGAAGATTCCCACCATTCTCCTGCAGAGCAGTTGGTGGATCCAAATGGCTGCTTTCAGGCTACCCAATAGACCACCACAGCTCTATATCAAAAGCCCCTATGCCAAAATAGCCCCAGGGGGTCCATTCATGCATGCTTTTCTTCATTTGTTCACTCACTGACTGTCTACCATGGTAGGAATACAGTGATATAAAACCAAGCACCACTTTTATCCTCTTGGTGTTTATAGTCCAGAAGTAAAGCTTCTACTCTAAGAGGACTAATATGCAAGAGAAGAATAGGCCATCGGTGCTACAGCAGAGGAGGAAATGCCTTTCTGCAGAAGTATTCTCTGAGATGAAACTTGAAGCACAGAGATTGAGGACGAATTCTGTAGTTGGTGGGAGATAGAATATCCAAATTCTAGGCAGGAAAGAGAAAAAGGTGGTGCCTTTAAGAAAAAGAAGTTGAAATGTAAGGTCTTGGTGTAAGGACAAGAATGGACTAAGATGAACTGCGTAGATGACTTGTAAACTGGTTGATTATAACAAGACTCCTTTCGATCATTTGATGTTATTGATGATCAACTCAGACACAAACACATGCTGATGCAGTAAATGCTACAGCTATGCAACATCATATGGGTAAAGAGAGGAAACTTACTGCAATAAACAAGCAATTTAAAAGACTTCTTTTTGTTCAAATGTCTTTTTCCCCGCTTGCTGTCCTACCAATGCCAGATTTTATACAAATGTGTTCTTTCCTAGAATGTATTTCTAGTGAAGAGAATTATTATTTATTCCAATGCACTCATATTTTCAAATAGTCTAAAAATCAGGTCTCTACTGTTCAGTAGTAGAGAGTAAGAATTTGCATCATTTAAAGAATTAAATGTTTGTCTTGCACATTTATTCAATGAGACCTAGATTATTTTGCAGCTATTATTTATAAGTAAACATTATAAAGGTAATAATTATTGCTTCTAAAGAAAAACAAAGCAAAACAATATTTCCTTTACCCCAAAGATTTGAAGTTCCAGAACATAGCGTAATGGCAGAGAAGGTGTTGTTATTGTTGTTGTTACTGTAGTGTGCTGTCAAATCATTTGAGACTCATGGTGACTCTATGTGACAAGGTAGAATTGCCCGTGGTCTGTGACCTTTAACGGGGACAGACCTCCAGCTCTTTTCCCTCACAGATGGTTTGGTGGGCTTGGTTGGCTGGCCTTTCTATTAGCAGCTGAAAGTTTAACCACTACACTGTATGAGCTCCTCAGAGAAAGTGTTGGGGGCTGGGATGTAGTAAGGGTTATCACAGCTGTAGCCATTGGAGTAGCTGGAAGGACTCCAAGTAGGCAGCTGGCATGAGATATACAAAGAGGGTAGCAGCCAGGGCAGACACAGCTAAGTGCTAATGACCCTTGCAAATCCTCCGGTGTGTCAAGGGAGCTCTCGCGGCCTAATGGGTAAGAGGTTATTCTAATAACCAAAAGGCGAGTGGTTTGAATCTGTCAGTAGGAGAAAGATGAGCAATCTCTTCCTGTGCAATTTACAGCCCCTGAAAACCCACTGGAGGGTCAGCTATGCAACAATTCTGACTTCATGGCA
>NW_006399843.1:756841-767238 GCF_000299155.1 Elephantulus edwardii
GCATATAACAACAATAACATAGGTGGAATCCCTGAGGAAATTATTTCTTTGATTGCCTGGCTCTCAGCAGTATAGAGATGACACGAGTCTGGGGAGTAGATTAGGAGACTTTAAGGGCCACAATAAACTCATTTGTTCACGTGTGAATATATAAGGAATGCAAGTTGAGTGGCAGGCACGGACACTCCATGAGAATGTTGTATCACAATTTGAGTACATTTTTGTTGGCTGTTCTATTTTCAAATGGACTTAGTCTCCTCTCACTGCTGTTTCTTCACTCTCAAGTTATTAACTCTCTTAACAAGCAGCTAGTGAACTTTTACTGGGTACCAGTGTTCTGCCAGCTACTGAGATATCAACAATTCACTGACTGATTCAATAATTATTAAGTGAATGTCCACTAGGTGCCACGTCATGTTCTTAGCCCTTGTCAATGAAGTCTACGGTCAGGGAGTTTACATTTTGATGGGAGAGACAGAAAATAAACACAAGCATGTTGAATGTTTGAGAGAAACATGGAAAACTACTGAACAGAAAATGTAAAACCAAGTGATATGACAGTAACATGGTATCACATCTAGAAGATAAGAAAGGATTCCTGAAGATCAGTAGTGTTTTAGGACCCAAATAGCAAGGACAGTTAGGTCTGATGAAGATCAGGGAAGGCGCATTCTATACAGAGAAACTGAGTTTACATACTTTCCATCAGGAGTGTGTTTGTGATAAATGTGAGCTGTTATAGTTGGAGCACAGTAAGAGGGTAGGTGGGATGAGGGAGATGGAATTGCAGAAGTGGAGAAAGATAGTCAAGTGCTTTAGAGTCAAGAGGAAGATGCTTGATTCTTTTTTTCCCTTATAAATGCATTGGAAATTTTTAACAAGAAGATTGGCACATTTTATTTTATGTATAGAGAGAGCTCTGGCTGCTGGAGATGTGTGTGTAGTATAATAGCGTACTTAATACGGAGCATGGAACATGAACAAGTCCAGGTTCTTGCCCTCAAGGAGATTACGGTCTTTATCATCTCCTCCTTTTCAATACATTTATTTCCCATGTCACAATCTCTCTCTCACTGAACACTGAATTACCTGGGGCCAAGTTAGTGTCTGTCTTGTTCAGTTCTGTGTCTCAACCACATACTAAGGTACCCAACATTATAGAAATGCTCAAGAAATATTTTTTTCAGACAGATGATTGAGTAATCCTGGAGAGTTTTTAATATTTCTTTTCTTTTGTTACTTTCCACAATATGCACAGCAGAACATACAACGAATTAACAATTTCTACATGTGCAATACAATGATACTCATCACATTTTTCAAGTCACTCTTTTCTTCCAAATGATTTATCAGCCACTAACATAAACTTGATGCCACTTAAGTCTCATATTTAATCCTTCAATTAAGTACTGCCAATTTGACCCCATTTGGATAGCTCTTGACAAAGCACAATTCTTAAAGCAGATGTTTTTCACTCTGGTGATGTTGTAAGTCAACAACTTATAACCAACCTATGATCTGAACCTTATCCTGTCCTGTGCCATCCTCATGACCTCTGTGCTGTTCAGGCCTGTTGGGATGGTGGTCACTGTGACACTCTATCTCACTGAGGACCTTCCTTTCTTTCTCTAACCCTCTTTTCCTTTCCCAATATGGTGCTTTCTTCAAGGACTGGTTTTCCCGGAAAACATGCCCAAAGTGAGACAAAGTTCCACCATTCTTGCCTCTAAGGAGCATTCTGGCTTCATTGCTTTCATAAGAGAAAGACTACCACAGCATCACATGTTATGTCAGCAAGGCTTTTACAGACATCCTAAACATGATCTTATTGTCACATCAACATGTCTCCCTAAGACATCTCAAAATGTTTCTTCACCAATACTGACTCGTCATGGAAAGGCAGTCCTACAATTTAAAGTAAAGTGATTTACTAAAGAAACAACTCAGGCTTATGGATATCTCATTCACTCATTGTTGCTGAGTCAGAAGTTACTCATAGCTGACCTTCTAGTGGGTTTTCCAAAGCTGTCTGTCACATGGGAAGAGATTGCCCATTCCCCCCCCCCCCCCCCCCCCCCCCCCGTGGAACACCTAGTGGATTCAAACCACTTGCTTTTGGACCGGGAGTATAACTCCTTATCCACTAGGTCACTGGATATTACACTATGTAATGTAGTGGATTGCTAAATAGGAAAAAGGAAAGTCATCTTCCTACAGAGGAAGAAGGAAGCCAAGAACAGGAGGAGGAATTAAAATGCGTGGTTAATTGCCTCCAATAACACTTGTTCTAACTGACCCTCCAGGGGCTTTTTCCAGGCAGTAAATTGCATGAGAGGAGATTGTCCATCTTTTGCTTGGCCGTGCAGCTCCTTACCCACAGAGCCGCCAGAGCTCCCTGTGTAATACAGCCTAATGTAAAGGACTGCTATATAACATAGTGTGTACTGTGTTGTTGATAGATGCCATTGAGACAACTCTGACTGTTGTGCTGCCCTGCACTATCCTCATCAAGCCCACTGTGGTAGTCACTATGAAAATCCATCTCATTGGAGGTCTTCTTTTCTTTCTCTGACCCCACTTTCTCCAGCATGATGTCTCTCCAAAGACTGTTTTTTCCCCTAAAAATATGCCCAAAGAAAGTGAGACAAATTTTCATCACTCTTGCCCCTAGGGAGCACTCTAGCTTCATTTCTTTCAACACAGATTTGTGTCTTCTTTTAGCAGTCAATTGTATAGTAAATATTCTTCATCAATGTCACAATTCAAAGACATTGGTGGTTTTATGTCATCCTTCTTCATTGTCCACATTTCAGCTGCATAAGAAGCAACTGAAAATGGCATGGTTTGTTTCAGGTGCACCCTAGTTTTTAAACTGACATTCTTGCTCTTTAGAAATTTGAAGAGGTTCTTGACATTGTATTTCCCAATACAACATGCCTTTTGATTTCTTGACTGCTGGTATCACGGATGCTGATTGTGGATCCAAGTAAAATGCAGTAATTGACAACTTCAATCTTATCTTTATCTATCATGATGTTTTTGCCTATTGGTCGAATGGTGAGAGTTTATATTTTCTTGATGTTGAGTTGTAACTCATATTAAAGGCTGTAATCTTTGATTTTCTGCAGCAAATATATCAAGTCTTATGCACTTTTTACAAGCCAGGTTGTATAACCTGCATAATGCAGGTTGCTAAGGGTTCCTCCTCCAATTATTATGCTAAATTCTTCTTCATATAGTCCAGCTTCTTGAATGATTTGCTCAGATTGAATATTTCTAGAGAAATGATCTAGCCTTGACACATATGTTTCCTGATTTTAAGCCACACAGTGGTTCCTTGTTCTGTTTGGCCTCTTGGTCTAGGTACAGGTTTTACATGAGGACAATTAAGTGTTTCAGGATTCCCATTCTTCTCAATGTTAGCCACAATTTGTTGGAATTCACAGTTAAACTCTTGCATAATCAAGAAAGTACAAATAAATATCTTTTTGGTATTCTGTTTGTCAGTTAAACTCCATCTACCATGAGAAATTATATGAGTTGACCATGACCTCATCTGAATCCAGCTTGAATTTCTGGTTGTTCTCTGTCAATTTACTGTTGCAGCCATTTTTAAATAATCTCTAGCAAGTTTTTACCTGCATGTGATATTTTTCTATAACTTCCACATTCTGTTGGATTGCCTTTTAATTTTTGAATGGGAACAAATGTGGCTTTCTTCTAGTCAGTTGGCCAGGTAATTGATAAGTCAGAATTGGTTCAATGGCAGTGGGTATCTTTGCGTTGGGCAAAGATACAAAGTAACCCATATTCAATGACTCAGAATCCTGGGAACACTGATGCTAGAAACACTAAAACTCAGGGATTTCTTAGAATATGTGAGACACTGTTACTACAGAAGAGTGAAGGTTCGTTCTTCTTTTATGTCTCTCCAAGGGAAGGGATAGGTACAAAAGGAGATCACTCAAATAAAAAAATAATTATCTACAGCTATCCAGCAATAAAACAGGCTCCCTTGTGAGGTAATGCCCACGTTGACCCCAGAGTTCTTCAAACAGAAATGAGATAATCATTGCCAGGGACACTTCTGGATTTTATGTAATGACAAGAATAGCTGCCATTTATTTAGCGTTTACCATGTGCTAGAGACTGCTAATGACTTAATAAACATTATCTCTCTTTATTTTTGTAGCAACCTTATGTGGTAGATCTAGTTTTAAATGGAGAATTTTAGTTATACAAATGTTAAGTGATTTTTACAAGATAATATATTAGTAAGTGGAGGAGCCAGGAATAAGAAGAGTTCTGGTGGTGAAGCCACTAAATCATTTGACCAATAACCACAAGGTCAGTGATTCAAGCCCTACCTGCTTGCTGTTCTGTGGGAGAAAGATGTGGGAGTCTGATACCATATGTGACAGCCTTGGAAACTTCACTGGGCAGTTTTCTAATCGATCCTCTACGAGAGCTTTCCTCTTTGCTATGGAGTTGCTAGGAGTCAGAAGCAACTCGATAGGGAGTTTGGGTTTTGGCAAAAGGGAAAATTTCTAGGGGAAATCTCCAGTAATTTTGTCATTGTTTTAGTTTCCTCTGTCTGTTCTGACTCATGGCAAACCTATTGGACAGAGTAGAAGTGTCCCCATGGGGTTTTCTTGGCTATGATATTTACAGTGGAGCACATTACCAGGCCTTACTCCCAGAGCTAACTAAGTAGGTTTGAATTGCTAACCTTCTAACTGGCACCAAGCTTCTCTAAACCTTTCTAATTCTTCTTTCTTGAAGACTGATGTCCAAGTGGCCAAACACTGACCTTACCTGAGGGTTTATTTCCTCCAGAGATCTTATAATATCAATAATATCAGGCCAATATCAGGGTTAGGATATTCCTGGCCCCTATTCCAAAATCATCTTGGTTTTAACCTCAACATTCTGAACAGAACCTGAACATTTTGAACACTAATTTTAAAAGTTTGATATCCTAATATTCTAGTGTAAGATGACTTCTCCTGAAGATTCAGAAAACAGGAGTGATGGGGAAGACTATTAATTGTGAATTGTTGTGGTTTATTTCCCCAATAGAAGATTATTTTTTATCATGATGCTTTGCTTTATTTTTTTAATATTTGTTTTCATACAAAGTTCATAAAGTTTGTATACACTGTTTTTCAAGAGAAAGTTTCATTTATTTATTTGGCTTGATTCTGGTTTTGGCCTTTGGCTGGTTTTTTTAAAAATATTTATATTGATATGCATACAATCATTCATATACTTTGTGTTTCATGCACATACATTGTATTTCATACAATCTCTTATTTCCATTTTGTTTCATTCATGTACAGGGTGTTTTAGACACTATTTCATATACATTGTGTTTTATATAGTTAATTACTATGGATCTGTGTCCATTATCACCCCATCTTTGCAAGTCCCCATTCTTTCCCTTTCCTTCCCCCTCCATCTGTCCACTAACCTCCACTGTCCTAATGATATCCCCCTTCCACTTTCTCACCCCGTTTCCCCTCTCCTCTTCCCCTTGTGAACATCTATACATATCTTGCTCAGTTATCCTTCTATTTTCACAATAATGATTTTATGCAGTAATTGTCTTTATGAGAACGAGTTCTCTTACTCAGCATACTTCACTGTCTCTCCCATGTTATACATTCTTTTACAAAGTCATTGCTATTTAGTGCTGCATAGTTTCATTGTGTTCAATTTCTCATTCCAATTGTTGATGAACATTTGGGCTGCTTCTGTTTTCTTGCTATTGTAAATAATGATGTTATGAATTTAGGTGTACATATCTCTGTTTGTGTCTCAGTTATGACTTGCTTGGGGGTATACTTATAGCAGTGGAACAGCTGTGTCATATAGGATTTCTATGTTCAACTTTTTGAGGAAATGCCAAAGTGCCTTTGTGAAGATCATGTAATGCCTCATCTCTGTGAAGCAAAGGAGAAAGTGGATGTGACATCTAGGAACTGTGATGAAGCAGCTATCTGAAAAGCCTGTCTCATATGAACATGTGGATGATAATTTGGTGACAAAATTGATAATGAATGCTCCTTCCTTCTGTTATGCTGTCTTAGAGCCCCACCTGAGCAGCACTGTTTCCACAGCAGCTCTGGTGCAAGAAGCCAGACGGAGGCATTTGGCTCATGAGAACCAGAGCAGATGATCTACATCTCAAGAAAACCTCTCTTCTTAGTTTTCTCCAGTCTACAGAGTCCTGGTCAGTATATAACATTAAAAATATCTCTCAGTTGTGCATCAGTATATTGGGTCATTTTAAGGAGCAATGCACATTTTTTCCTCCCAAAGAAAACATTTGAAAAGTGGGGTACACGGGGGGAAATGTAGCCAAACATTTTGGGGTGACTATTCTGTCAGTTTGGAATAGTGGCCAGCTATCACTCTTATAAGATCTCAGAAGGAAATAAACCCTTCATGTAAGGTCAATTTGTGGTCACTTGGACATCAGTCTTAGCAAAGTAAGAATTAGAAAAGATTAGAGAAGCTCGGTGCCAGTTAGAAGGTTGGCAGTTCAAATTTGATTCCTGGCCAGTGCTTCTCAGCTCAGTTGGTCAGTGGAGGGTAGCCAGTTGATATGATAGCAAACATGTTTCATTGACATTTCCAGATAAGACAGATAGGAAAGAAAGTTCTACAAGTCCAATTCCAAAAATTCAGCCAAAAAGAAAGAACCCTGTGGGTCAAAATTGTCTGATCACATTGCTTGTATAGGAAGTTACCATGAGTTGGGAATTATCCCAACAGCTAGCCACAGTTCTATGTCAGACAGTTGTGTATTTGTTGCTGTCATGTGTCATTGAGTTGACTGTGACTTATAGTGACCTTGTGAGTAGTAGGTCAGAACCTTGCCCTATCCTCGCCATCTCTAACATGCTCAAGCCCATTGTTACAACGGTCACTGTGGCAATCCATCTGGTTGATGGTCTTCTCCTCTTTCACTGACCCTCTACCTTTCACAGCCTAATGGCTTTTTCCAAGGACTGGCCCCTCATGACAACGTGTCCAAACTATGAGTCCAAGTTTCACAATCCTTGCCTCTATGGTTATACTTCATCCAAAACAGATTTGTTCATTCTTTTGACAGTCCATGGGATATTTAATATTTTCCAATTCCACAATTTAAAGGCACTGATTTTTTTTTTCTGTCGTCCTTTTTTACTGACCAACTTTCAGATGCATATGAAGTAATTAGCAATTCCATGCTTTGGATCAGACACATCTTAGTCTTTAAACTGTTATTATTTCTTTAGTACTTGCACATGTTTAAACAATATAACCTCCTCTTATCCCAGCCAACCAACCAACCAATGAACCAATAAAGCAAACAAATTTGCGACTCCTCTAATGAGTATGTAGGTTTCCACTGAGTTATAAATGGACTGCTTCCCAGAAGTTTACCTTCTTGAGGACATAATAAGGACAGTTAATAGTTCTTGGAGAGCACTTTGAAGGTTTAATAGTAAGGAGTTGCAAAGAGAGATGGGCAGTTTCAAACTCTGAAAACCTATTGGGAAGGTCAGCTATTAGTCTGTTCTGACTTGACAGCACACAAAACCAACAAATATTAAGTAACCACACACTGGATTTTGTTTATCTGCTTAACATCGTCATTTTTCATAATTCTTGCAAAAGCTGACAAATGAAGATCTTTTATTACTCCCAATGTACATCTTAAAAAACTAAGGCACAGACCAGAAAATTAATGTTTTTAGTTCTATAATCCCGGTGGTATAGCCTATACAGAGTTGTGCTTCTCACCCAAAGGTAACTTGTCTCTGCTGGTTCAAGTCTACCAGCAAACAGGTCCAGGGTGAAAGTATGGGCAATCTCCTCCCATGCTATTTACAGCCTCTGAAACCTGCTACAGGGTCAGTTATGAGTCATTTCCAACTTGACAGCAATGAGGGAAGGAGTAAGGCGGGGGGGGGGGGAGAGAGAGATTGAGTCACAGAGCTAGTAAGTGGCAAAGCTTGTATTCTAAGCTACCTCAAAGTGTCTAGTTTTGAAGCTCAGTTATTAACCTTCTACATAGCTGTCTCGACAACTTGAACATGATCCATTCGAAGAGGATGGAGCTTACATTGCCACTGATTAATCAGAGTGAAATTTGAACTATAGTTGGCCTGACTCCAAAGTCTACACTCTTTATAGAGAAAGATGGTGGGAGAAATATTCTCACTGGAGTTGGATCAAATTGAATTACTTTCTGCCTCTGTCAGTAAAGCCCTTTTCTATAGTTAACAAAGAAAAACTTAAAATTTAAGGAAGACCTGCTCTTTCATGAAAGATTCCATCCATCCATTTCACTTTGGAATAACTCCTAACTGATCCTCCAGCAGGATTCTGGTGTTTATAAACCATTTTGGAGGAGATTTTACATCTTTATACCATGGAGTAACTAATGAACTAAAACTGCTGGAGAAGTACTACACTTGGATTAGCACAGAAACTCCCTACAGACTATAGTACTAGAGCTTGCTAGTGAAATACTGTTATGTGCCATTAAGTTAGAAGTGACTCATACTGACCTGTGAGTGGGTTTTCAGAGAATGAAAATTGCATGGGAGGAGACTGTCCATCTTTCTTTCAAGGAGTAGCAGGTAGATTTGAACCACCTGCTTCTGTATTGATAATGCAGCTCTATACCCATTAGGCCATTAGAGCTCCCAAATGGGGTAAGGAATTGTACTGCCAACCCAAAGGTAAGCAGTTTGAGTCATAACAACTCAATAGAAAGTCCAAAAGCAAATCTCTGCCATTGAGTACATTCAAACTCATGGAAACTATTCATAGGGTTTCCGAGACTGTAAATCTTTACAGGAGGCGACTGCCCCTTTTTCTCCAGTGGAGTAGCTCTACATTCAGATATCAAACCTTCTGTTGAGAATCACAATAAATTATACTATGCCACCAGAGCCCTTGAGTCTATAGTTGTTATTTTTTGTTGTTAGGTGCCGCCAAGTCATATATGACTCATAGTGATCCTATGAAGAGCCATCCTGAACCCTGCTCTATCCTGTGCCATCCTCATCATCTCTGACACACTGGAGTCCATTGCTGAAGTCACTGTATCAATCCATCTCATTGGAGGTCTTATTCTCTTTTGCTGACCCTTCATCTTTCCTTCCATGGAGTAGTCTTACCTAGCTACACATCCAAAGTATTAAAGAAAATCTTCACCACCTTCTGTTTTTTCTTTTGCTAGTCCATGGGATATTCAGTATTTTTCAGCACCACAACGCAGAGGCATCAATTCTTCTGTCATCCTTATTTATTGTCCAGCTCTCTGATGTGTAGCAGGTGATGGAGAAGATCATGGCCTGAATCAGGTACACCTTAATATTCAAACTGACATCATTGCTCTTCAGAATTTTGGAGTGGTCCCTGGCGGCAGAAATGTCCAATGAAAAACACCTCCTGACTTCCTGACTCCTGCTTCTGAGGGTGTTGATTATTGGCCCAAGCAAGATGCAATAATTGACAGCTTTAGTCCTTTCTAAATCTATCAAAATGTTGACTATTGATCCTATGGTGAGGACCTTCATTTTCCTGATGCTGGGATGTAATTCATACCAAAGTCTGTAGTCTTTGCTCTTCTGTAAGCATTTCATATCCTTCTAACTTTCAGCAAGCAAAGTTGTATTAATAATAGTAGGTTATATATCATGATAATATTTCTGGTTTTTACAATCTATCTTTCTTTCCTTTCTCTCTCCTCCTCTTCTTCCTTACATGCTTACCTCTCTTCCTTCCTACCTTCTTTTCTTCCAGTAAACACATATTGAGTTCCTCTACATTATTGTAAATAGTGCTGGATGTTACAATTATAATACAGTTTCAGTACAAATTTCTTTAAAGAGTTTGCTGTTAATTGTCAAGCACACGGTAAACAGAAGTTATATTTTTCACTAATACCCCACAAGTAGAATGTTTTGGAGGCCTAATGGGTAAGGCATTGTGTTACCAACTCAAAGACAGGTGGTTCAAATCCATTGCTCCATGGACAAGCAGTCTCCTTTCTTGAGATTTACAGTCTCTAAAAGTTGTCTGGAGAGTCAGCTATGAGTCAGTTTTAACTTGATGGCACATACAGTAATTCTTCACAACATAGATGAATGTAGAACAAATTATACTGTGTGACATTAGTCAGAGACAAAAGACAATTATGGCATAAGATTACTATTATGAAAAGCTAAGGAGAAGTTTATACACAAAATAAATCATGGACAGATTACAGGAAAAGGAAGGGAAAGAAAAAGGAGTAAATAGGTTTTTTTATATATATACACACACACATATACTTATATATATATATATGCATATATATGTGTATATATGTATGTGAATATATATATACATACACA
>NW_006399843.1:767584-768967 GCF_000299155.1 Elephantulus edwardii
TGACCCTCCAGCTAGTTTTCAGAGGCAATAAGTCACATGGAAGGAGATTGCCCATCTTCCTCCTGGAAAGCAGCTGGTGGATTCAAACTCCCTGCCTTTGTATTGTCAGTGCAACTCCTTACCACTAAGCTGTCAGAGTTCCCCAAATAGTTGATTGTGTTGTTTTTAATGGATTATATTAGCCAATGATAATTAATGTTACAAAATATGAATAACTGCATGAAAACTTAATAGGATTTTTAAACTTTCATTTGAATAAAAAGAAATAAAGAAAATAGCAAAAAAAATAGCAGCATACACACAAAATGTTTCTACTCTTCTGTGAAAATATATTTGATCCATTTGAAAGACTTGGTAGGACATCCAGCAAGGATGACTCAATTTTCACAAACAGAATTTATTTTTAAATTGGCAAATGTTGCTTCTCCTTTCCTTTTGCTCTCTCTTTAGGGTTTGGAAATGTGCACAAGTCCCCAAACTTGGGTTGTGGTTTTATCTTATTCCCAAGGGACTTTCACTGTAGGGAGCAGAGGCCTGACATTGTGAACAAGGGGCTTTATGAGGTAGTAGGTGTTTCTTCAGCTGATGCCATCACTGGTCAGAGCAGAACAGCAAAAAGCCCCACCTGGATACAGTCAACTCCGTGTTAGTTCTTATATTTCCTATGTTCAACTTGACCAAGAGAAGAAGGAAATCAGTGTGACAGATGAACCAAGGAAACAATGACCTCTAAAGGGCAGACGGTGAAGACACTTTTAATCAGTGAACTTGTATTTACTGAGGGCCAAGGGCCAGACTGTGTCGTGGAATTGACTATTCCGTAAAGGTGAAAAGCTATGAATACACAGGCAGACCATGTAAACACACTAGGATGACATACTCCTTCTCACTCTCCTCCCTATTTGGACTGATCTGAAACAGAGTGAAGTTTCTCTATTCTTTGTATATGTTGCTGGTCACATCTGCTCACAAACCCCACAGATAATGCAGAAGTATACATTAGACACAAGTCAGAATGTGGAAAATATAATTTTTTTTTATTTTATTTTTTAATTTAGGCTGTTTATTTTTCATTTCAATGAACATCTACAGAGATTTTGGGATTCCATTTACTTTAATGTGGGCCCACAACTCTGCCTATAGCAAATCTTTTCTTTGACGTGATTTGTGAATCTTCAGTTTATTTCTGCTATAATGCCTGAACCAATTCACAGCTGACTATCCAGCAGGCTTTCAGTGGTTGGAAATTGCATGGAAGGAGATTGCCCATCTTTCTTCCAGAAAGCAACTGATGGATTTGAACTGCCTACTGTGGAGGACCTAAAGAACTTGTTGAAGAGGGTCAAATACTCCAATATGGATTGAGGCTCAATGTCAAGAAGA
>NW_006399843.1:769877-782299 GCF_000299155.1 Elephantulus edwardii
AACAATAACAATAACAATAACAACAACATAGAAAGAGCTACGTTGGCTTAGTGGATAGAAAGTTACGTTACCAAGCCAAAGGTGGGTGATTTTAATCAGCATTCCTCAGGCCTGGTTTTAGTTGTTTTTGGTCAAACATTCTTCTAGGTTATATAGCCTTGGTCTGTCCATTTCCTGTACAGAGGTAACTTGTGGTTGCTGTGATGCTAAACACTGTGACATAGATGTATCAAATGTGATAATGGTTACTTATGGTGGACAGTGTTTGGTGGAGCTCCCAGATTAAAATAAGCTTGGAAGTAGGAGTGGCATCCACTTCCAAAATGGCTTGCCTCTGGAAACTCTATGAACGTGGAGAAATGATGAAAGTTATACAAGTGTTCAGGTCTTTGATTAATAGAGTCGCTATGAGCTGTCTACAACTCAACAGCATATAACTACAACAACAACAACAACAACAACAACAACCTTTGGGTTGGCAACACAGCTCCTTACCAAGTACGTCACCAAAACTCTCGCCTCAGTCTAATCCAGTGCCTTTTTTCAAACGAATGGAGATATTGTTACTTTAGTCATTGCTTGATTTCATCTTTCTCAAACATCGTTTGAGTCAAGACTCCAAACTTTCTCAATTCCTTTCCACTCTGGGCTGAGCAAAAGGCAGTCAACTGTGCAGAAAAGCTGAAGACACAGGCAGGTCACGTCCTAGAACTTGATCAGGAGACCTGGTGACCGTTAGCATGTGGAACCTAAAAAGAAAGGAGGAGACAAAAGCGACACCTAGAGTTAGATTCCAGATGGCCTGGAGAATGACGTTTCAATTAACAGATGGAAAACACAGACACTGCAAACACATTCAAGAGGGAGAAGAACCAGTTTGAAAGAAATGGAACCATGATGAAGGAGGCTTGAGGAATGGTGATTATAGGTAAAAAATTTTAGTAGATCTGCAGATTCTAGAAATAGAAGTTTATAAAAAGAGACAGAAATCCAAATTTGAGATTTGTCTGAATAGAAGAGAACATGAAAGCTGTTGGAGTTGGGCATTTTTGTTTTGTTTTCAATTTTTATTGGTTTGCATCCAAATTACATATACATTGTTTCATATATGTACTTTGGGTTTTATATAGTCATTGATGTATATATACATTGTGTTCCATTCATGTACACTGTGTTTTATACAATAATATATACATTTTCTTTTCTATAATTAGTTACCTTTACTCTATGCCTATTATCATTCCATCTTTTCAAATCCCATTGAATCTTTGGGCATTTTTCATGTATATTCACTGTGTTTCATTCATGTATCCTGTGTTTTATACAATCATATACACATTTTCTTTTCCATAATTAATTACCTTTACTCTATGCCTATTATCATTTCATCTTTTCAAATCCCCATTGAACCTTTGGGTATTTTTTGATATGCAATTGCTGAGGTCCATTGATACATGTTGAATTAAGATTCATATCTCAGAACCCTACTACAAATTGTTTCTTCAATTCTTGGGCCATGTTGCCTCACCCAAAACACAGCTGGTGCTTAAAACAGGGCCGGCTTGCTTAATACTCGTGAACTATTTTTAAAAAATGCCCACAGAACTTTCTATTGGTTTTGTTGATGTTAGATTAATTGCAGATTTTCCAACCAGCAGCAATCACCATGAAGTCAGTTCTGCTCTTGGTGAGCCCGTCTATGTCAGAGTAAAACAGCGCCCACAGGGCTCTCAACCACTCTTTGTGAAGTAGACCAGAAGTCCTTTCTTCTGAGATGTTTCTGTGTAGATTCAAATATCTATCCTTTTGGTTAGACCTTAAGCACACTAACTGTGTATAGCATCCAGGGGCTTAGTAACCATATTTTTCCAGGGTGTTAGGTGTCATGTAACTGTTACAATTGTCTAAAGAGATGAAATTGTTACATCATGGAGGTATTTTCTCCCATTATGTTATTAAAACACACATAAATCCCTCATAAGCAAATATGTACCTTGATACTACCAGGCACTATTCTTTTTTCCCCCTTTATCCTTGGCCTTGATATAAAGTCCCCCAGCCAACCCACAGCAACTCTCATGGCCAGACACTATTCTTGCCTCCAATTTGAGGGGGGAATGAAGATGGGTAAAATTTATCTCCTGCAATCATGATCTGGTGGAGGGAGAATAGCAGGATGTAGTACTTAAAACACTCTAATTTCATATAGAGATAAGTACTATGGAGAAAGTTAACCAGGGTGATATATACAGTGAACAAAACACTATTAGTGTTTGTTGTTAAGATGCCTTTGAATCAACTACAGCTCATAGTAACTCTGAATAACAGCTCAGATACCATTGAGAATCCACAAAATACTTTCATATCTCAACCAGTCTAAAACAGGTACCAGGAGTCAACAAAATATTTTCATATCTTGGTCCATCCTCACAATCTCTCCATGACATTCAAAGATCATGTGTTATATCTTTCACCTGATATATGAGTAAACTGAAGTATACAAATGGCATGAGATGATTATTATAAAAGGATTGCTTGTAAGATGTGTACAAAAGTCCAAAGGGGAAGGGGAGAAGGAAGGGAAGCATAGAGTGGGAAGAGGGGAAATAATGAGGCCTGAGAGTTTGGTGATTGGAAGGTGGAGGTGAAGGTATTAGGAAAGATCCAGTGGGGACTTGAAAAGATGGGGTATTGTTAGGCATGGATCAGTGGTGATTAACTTTATAGAACACAGTACATGGAAATGATTATATTTAATGCAATGTGAATAAAGAAATGTATAAAACACTATATATATATATATATATATAAATGAAACACAATGTATACAACTTAATCTTGTACGCAAACCAACATAAAATAAAAGATTTTTTTTAAAGGTGAATAACTGAGAGAAATCTCATAGTTAGTGACTGACAGCTAGGATTTAGTTCTGGTTGTCTGACTCCAAACTAGCAAGCATTCCTTCTACCATGTTGTTCAGGAAATAGAACAGGCTTACAGATTATGGTAGAATGCTCCACAGGATATCATCATGTTGTCATTATAGGTGGTAATTATGGAGATACAGACTTATGATATAACATAAGGATAAGTTATTCATAAATCATGTACAAATAGGAATGTTTGCATGAACCAGAAAGGTGGTGCACAGGATAATAGTTTTGTCACTGGGTGCTTCCTTTTCTCTGGTTATCTAGTTCTAATTAAATATTATTATTAGTTTTACTCTTTATTGTACTTTGAGTGGAAGTTTACAAAGCATATTTGTATGCTAAAAAAAATTATATTCACTGTGTGTGTGTGTGTGTGTGTGTGTGTGTGTGTGTGTGTGTGACACTGGTTGCAATCCCTTCCAGGCACTAACACCCTTCCTATTTCCTCCCTGGGGCCCTGCTTCTCCTCATCCTTCTTTTCTACACTTCTATCTTCTCAGCTTACATGGGGGGCAAATGCTGCCCTTTTGGCCTCTTACAGTTGATTTTACTGAGGACCCCATTCCTCCCCCATTCACTTTGGGGCCTGCCTATTGTTTGGGGGACAGTTGATCCCCAGGGACGGCTTCAGCTGAAAATAAAATCAGACACCAAATGAAAGTTTTCTTGACAATTGACTAATATGTACTCTTAGATTATAGCAACTATAAAGATCAACAATGTACAAAACAATCACATAAAAGTTAGTCACAGTTTCTTCAATAAGATGGAAAAGACAATCTCCAGTTTCATTTGGAATGGAAGGAAGCCCTGAATAAGAAAAGCACTCCTTAAAAATAGAAGAAAGATAGGAGGTATCTCACTCCCTGATTTCAAATCCTACTACATTGCCATGGTGGTAAAGACAGCATGGTACTGGTACAATGATAGACACATAGATCAATGGAATAGAATTGAGAACCCAGAGATCAGCCCATTTATCTATGGTCAGCTGACTTTTGACAAGGAGATTAAATCAGTTAAGTTGGTAAACAACGCCTTTTTAACAAATGGTGTTGGCAAAATTGGAAAAGTATCTGCAAAAGACTCAAGCAAGATCCACACCCTGCTCCATATGCAAAAACCAACTGAAGATGGATTATGGACCTAGGACTAAAACCAAGGACTATAATCTTCGTTAAAGAAAAGCTTAGAAGAATGTTAAAAGTCCTAATCCACAATATAAACAGTCTTCCAAGTATCCTGAAAAACCTACAACCAGGAGAAGATAAAATAGATGAATGGGATCTTCTAAGAATCAAATCCCTATGCACATCCAAAAACTTCTCCAACAACGGGTGACCCTGGAGGACATTATGCTGAGTGAAGTATATCTCAGTCACAATACTGAATGGTGCTATTGTTGTAAAACAGGACTGACCTCGGGGTGGGGGGGAGACAGAGAAAGATGGGTTCAATAATGTATACTGCATTGAAACAGATGAGGGAGAAAACTGTTTAAAAGGGATATGTGATTAGGTATTTTTGTCATGACAGGAGTCCAGAGCAAAGGCTGAATAGTGGAGTGGACCTGGAGGGAGGGATTGTAAAACAATGAAAGAATTTTTCTTTTACTTTTCCAAGAGGGTAGTGTACTAGGTGGGAGGGTTGGGAGGGGAGAAAAGTGCAACTATGAATGAATCGAAATCCAAAGTCTCTGTAAATTTTAATTGAAATGAATAATTTAAAAGAAAAAAAGTTAGTCACAGTGCCAGTCACAAGGGTAACAAAAACAGCTGTTGGAAATGAAGTCCATGGAAGGCAAAGGACCAATTACATGCTCCTCAAAAGATGGGAGTTTAGGAAAGACCAGTCTTGTAATAAAGAATTTACCTGGGCCAGAAAGTTCAGGGCTATAGTCCTTCTTCCAAACAAAGGAAAATCTGTGATTAGAGTCATGGAACAAAAGACTTTCAATCTTTTGGAAATAGAAGTTGATAATAAGAGTCTCTCAATTGTCTCTCTGGCAAAAGTATGAAGTGGAGTGTGGAAGTGGGCATTCTGACAGAAAATGGATAGATGGCACTTGCACTGGGCCATGTGCGGAGCTTTTACATAGATTACAAAAGTGTGGCAGGCTGCAGGGAACAGTAAGGGTAGTGGGGAGTGTGGTGGGCTGGGGTTAGAGGGGTACTGTTACACCTCTAGGATGAAGAGCAAAGCCTGTGGTTTCATGGGGAGGAAGTTGAGGAAACAAATAACTTCTTTTGTACCTCCCTCTCATCTTCCTCTCTCATAGCTGTATTCACCAGTACTGAACTCAATAGGAAGCAGAAATTCTATGGATTCCTTTGATACAGTCCTTGCAAGTCGGTTTTCTGGGTCACAGAGCAGGGCAATGGTGGAAAGTGGGCATGGAAAGGTAGAGGAATATGGTATATGGAGGAAGTAGGGGCCTTTACATTCAGGTCTATGTTATTCTCCTCGATCTCTTCCTAGATTCCACAACTTCCAAGTTCTACTGCTTATCACCAAATACACCATACTCACAAGATAGAAGGAAAAGCAAGGGCATGGAGTGCAGTACTCAACGACTCAAGTTCAAGTCCCTAATGATGTCAGCAACTTGTCTGTATCTGTGACTTTGCACACCAGGAAAGTGTGGACTCTGGAGTTAGACTGAGTTCAAATTGTCTCTGAAACCTACTGTGGGATTTTGTGCTTTCATTTTCTCACTTAAAATGTTCTTCAACTGCACTTAAGAACAGAGGGCATGAAAAGCACCCAAGAAGTGCTAGCATTTGTTGTCTGTAGAATAAGGGAGTATAATACGTATTTCACATTGTTATGGATACTGTTAAAAAAGGAAAAACATGGAGCTTTAAAGAATATTGAGCATCAGTTAACAGAGCCAATGCCACAGGCATCTTCTTTGCTTCCCCGCCCCCACTGTCTCTTCTGTCTTCCATGGAAGACTGTTAATGACTGGGAACTGTCCTGGACACTGAGAATTCTGAGGAGAAAATAGGTGAAACTCAGTCCCCTTCAAATTCCTTTGGGAGCATACACATGTCAAATGACCAACCAAATCAAATAAAGTGATGCCAGGTGGTAGTACATAGTATGAAGAAAAATAGAGAACAGGGTTAGAGGGTGACCGTAAGCATTTAGGTAGAGGGACTATTTAGAACAGTCAGAGAGGTCAGCCTCTAGGGGAGATCATGAGTGGAGACATGTAGGACATGAAAAATTTAGGCCCAAGCAGGCTGAAGATGGAAATATCTAGGTGGAGGGAATACTGTTACAAATGGTCTAACAAAGGAATAAGCTTGGTACACTTGAACAAAGAGAAAGCCAAAGTGTTTGGAGCCTGGAAGGGGATGGCTGGAGGGGTAACTGGATATTAAAACTAACTATATAGGGCCTGGAGAAAGGAAGAAAGTCACGCAAGTGTTGAGGCCTTTCTTTCATAGGTTCACTATGAGTCACCTACGACTTGATGGCACTTAACACAGAGAGAGACCAGTTGGCCTAGTTGGCCAAGACACAGGTGGCTGACTCTAATCCGCGGCCCTCAGCGTGTTTTTCATTGTTTTTGGTCAAACATTATTCTAAGTCATATAGCCCTACTGTGTACACTTGCTGGACAGAGAGGTGACTTGTGGTTGCTGTGAAGCTGAACACTGTGACACGGATGTGTCAAATACAGTGATGGTTACCCATGGTGGACAGTGTTGGGTGGAGCTCCTGGCTGAAACAAGCTTGGAGGCAGGAGTGGCATCCACTTCCATAAATAGCTTGCCTCCGGAAACCCTATGAACCTGGAGAAAGGAGGAAAGTCACGCAAGTGTTGAGAACTTTGTTCATAGGGTAGCTATGAGTTGCCTATGACTCGACGACACTTAACAACAACATATAGGGGGAAGTAAAAGTATGGATTCCTGTTAATCCAATGAGTGAGGATTAAGATAGTGTGGACATGGCCTCTAACACTGAAATGCTACTTTATTCTGAGGAGAAAGACATTGCTGAGGACTTAAGACTGGGGAAGGTGTGTCACAAGGAAGCAGCACTGAAGTTAACCTTGAGAAGCAAGAAAAGGAAATATGTTCTCAGTTGGAGGTATGGAGAGCGCTTGGGCTCAGTGTTCTGCAGAACAGAGAGGGAACCAGGCAGGTCATCAGCATCAAGGGATATTTCCTGTATACAGTTAGTTCTCAAGAGCATTCTGGTGGCCTATTGGTAATGACATGCAAGGTCAATCCAAAGGCACACAGGCTTGAATCTGCCAGCTTCTCTGCAGGAGAAAGACGGGGAAACTCCTGTGATGCAATTTATAGTCTCTGAAAGCCTGCTGGAGGTTCAGATATGAACCTCAGTTCTGACTTGAAGGTACCAACAAAAAACACAACAAGAGATGGTTCTTAGATCCTAGAGTAGATTAGCGTGTCTGGACAATACAGTAAAGCTGCCTCTCCACCATTTGTAGGGCCTCTGGATTAGCCCTGAGATTTTAACCCATGTGCCCACTTGATTGTTCACATGACCAGTTAGTCCACAGAACACCATCCAGAAAGGACAAATTATCATACAGCAAAGGAAAATAGACTCTCGAGCTGCTCAGCTTGGGAATTAAACCTTGACTTTTGCCCTTTATTTAGCTTTTTGATCTTTTTCAGGCCTCTTTCTCAAAGTCCCAACTTCTTGATTTGTAAAGGGGAGATAACATTACCTACGTCCCAGGACTGTTAGAAGAATTCAGTCCCACAGTGTACAAAAAGCTCTATCTCTATTCCCTCTGCTGGCATCCTCTCAAGACCATTAACGATTCCTAAGTGGATTGTGAAGCCTTTTGGATATCCTCTGATTGTTAGTCAGAACTGCAATCGTGGTGAAGGCAGAGCCACCGAGCAGCAAAAGGACAGGTTTCCTTGAGATTAGCCGCAGCCGGTGAATAAGCTCCCCAACCCAATATCCTTCCTGCTAGGTCAGATTTCCAAAAGCAATGTGCTTATTCTCCAAGGCAACAACACATGCTTGTATCAGCAGCAGGGGGAGAGTCAGCCATTTTAAAATAGAAAACAAGGTCAGAAAGCCTGTTTGGGCGAGTGAACACTGACTGACCTCTCTACACACATTCTGGAAGTCCCCAGGTAGACTGGTTCTTTTTCATGCAGCTTCACCTTCCTATCTGGGTAGCCAGGCTAAGCACCTCAAGAATGTTCTGCATGACTGAATCTAAGGCTGTGATAGAACAAAATCTATGCATTTAGAATTTTTTATAAGTCTATTAAACAGCCTGTATTTTAATATTTAAGTGAATTCTTACTGCACAGAATGTTTTATTCCAATACCAGCTCAGTGGGCTGCTGAGGTGAAAGTGTTCATGATTAATTCTGTTCATAAACACACAGGAAGAAAAAGTGGGTGGGAGCATTTCTGGTGTATATCAGCATTTTAAGCGCTGTGATTTCCATTCAATTTCATTATTTCCTCCCCAAAGCTTTCAATAGAAGAGTTCAACATCAGGGGCTGCTTCTGCTAAACTTAATTACTCTTCTGTAGTAAAAGAGAACAAGGTCAACAAGTAAGGGCTCCAACAGGGTGGTACTGAAAAATCTTTCCAAGTCTTTTATCCATTTTGTAATTGAGTTATCTTTCATTGTGGAGGACCTGTTGTTGTAGTGTACCAGAGACAGAACCAACCCATAGCTGACCCTCCAAGCTGGTTTGTAGACACAATTAATCTCATAGAGGAGATTGCCTATTCTTCTCCCACATAGCAGCTCATGGCCTCTATAAACTTTCCTTATGTGACACTTGTCTGAGATGTTGTTGTTGTTGTTATGTGCCATCGAGTCACATGTGACTTATAGCGACCCTATGTACAGCAACCCTAAACCCTGCTCTATCCTCTGCCATTCTTTTTGTCTCTGATATACCTACTTCCATTATCCCAGTCACTGAGTCAATCCATCTCATCAAGGGTCTTATTCTCTTGCACTGACCCTCCACCCTCCCAAGCATAATGTCCCTCTCTAAGGATTGATCCCACCTTGCAATATGCCCAAAGTATGTCAGATGAAGTTTAAGAAGAAATGTAGCATCAGGTTTGGAGATAGACTCATCAACAACCTGTGTTATGCAGATGACACAACCCTGCTTGCTGAAACTGAGGAGGACTTTAAGTCCTTGCTTCAGAAGGTCAATGACTGCAGCCTTCAGTACAAATTGAAGCTCAACATCAAGAAAACAAAGATTCTCACCACTGGACTTATTGGTAGCATCGTGATGGATGATGAAGAGACTGAGATTGTTGACAGCTTCAGTTTGCTTGTTTTTTTTTTCTTTGTGTAAATTATTTAATAAACTGTACAAAATATTGAAAAATATTTGGGTGTCCCCCAAAACAGTGATCTTAATGGTTTTTTTTTTTTAATTTAGGTTGTTTATTTTTCATGTCAATGCACATCTACAGAGATTTTGGAATTCCATTCATTCATTGTTGCACCCTTCTCCCCGCACAAACCCCTCCCCCCCCATTTGCTCTTCAAGGAGAGGAGTTTGCTTGGTTTTATAATCAACATTCTTGGTACCAGTAGCCAGGAAATTAAAAGACAAATTTCATTGGAAATGTGTGCTGTCAGAGACCAGCCAAAGTACTGAAGAGCAACAATGTCAGTCTGGAGACCAAAGTGCACCTGATACAGGCCATAGCCTTTGCAATTTCTTGCTATGCATCAGAAAGCTGGACAATTACTAAGGTTGATAGAGGAGAATTGATGCCTTTGAGCTGTGGTGCTGGAGAAGAATATTGACTATACTGTGGACTGCTAAGAGAACAAACAAGTTCATCCTGGAGAGGGTGAGACTAGGCTGCTTCTTGGAGGCAAGGATTCTGAATCTTCATCTGACATACTTTGGGCATGTCTGAAATAGCACAGCCAAATACTTTTTTCTCAGTCAGTGTTGTCGTTGTTGTTATGTGTCGTCGAGTCACTTGTGACTCATAGCAACCCTACGTACAACTCTAAACTCTGCTCTGTCCTCAATCTCATTGCCTCCGACACACTCATCCCGATTGTCCCAGTCACCGAATCAATCCATCTCCCAGAGGGCCTTCCCCTCCTGCGCCTGCTCTCCACCCTCCCAAGCATGATGTCCCTCTCCTAGGACCGGTCTTTCCTTACAACATGACCAAAGTATGTCAGACGAAGCCTCAGAATCCTTGCCTCCAAGGAGCCACTCGGTTTAACCCTCTCTAGGTTGAATCTGTTTGTTCTCTTAGCAGTCCATGGCACCTTCAGCACACTTCTCCAACACCAAAGGTCAAAGGAATCAATTTTCCTTCTTTCCTCTTTAGTCATTGTCCAACTCTCTGATGCATAACAAGTAATTGCAAAGACCATGGCCTGTACCAGACACACCTTTGTCTCCAGAGACACACCGTTGCTCTTGAGTACTTTAGAGAGGTCCTTAATAGCAGATTTTCCCACAGCAATATGTCTTTTAATTTCCTGGCTGCTGGTGCCAAGAGTGTTGATTGTGCAGCCAAGCAAACTAAAGCTGTGAACAATCTCAATCTCTTCACCATCCATCCTGATGCTGCCAATTGGTCCAGTGGTGAGAATCTTTGTCAGTAGCCAGCCACAAATGAAGATACTTGGGAATAAACCTAACTAGAGACATGAAAAATCTTTATAAAGAAAACTACAAAACACTACTATGAGAAGCAATAAGAGACCTAAATAAATGGGAAAATGTTCCCTATTCAAGATAGCTGGGGAAAAGATTGAAATTATAAAGTATTGAATTTTATTTGGATCCACAAACACACATAGTAGTAGCAGTCATGAAAATAAAAGACATTTGCATTAGAGAAATCTGTTGTCAAGGACCTCTTTACAAAGCTAAAGAGCAAAGAAATGAGTTTAAAAACTATGACGTGCCGAAGCTCGTCATGATTTTCCCCCCCAATTGCTTGCTATGCATCTGAAATTTGAACAATAGATAATGAAGACAGAAGAATTGATGTCTTTGAATTGTGGTGTTGCAGAAGAGTATTGTGTGGTCGGCCAGCAAAACAAACAAGGCTGTCTTTGAGGAAGTACAACCAGGGAGGACCTTGAAGGCATGGATGGTGAAAATTCATCTCACATACTTTGGATTTGCTGTCAAGAGGTGCAATCTTTGGGAAAAGGTGCATACCAGAAAAGGTGGAGGGTCAGAGAGAAAAAGGATTCCCTCAATGAAATGGACTGACACAGCGACTACAACAATGGGCTTGCGCAGGATAGAGAGGAAGTCTAGGGTAAGATTCAGAGCTCTTGTTAATAGTGTGGCTATGCTTCACAGCAGATTAACACTGAGAAGGATTGGGAAATAATAATTGGGAAAAACTCTTCCTGTCTTCAGTATTTGCCTAGACTATTCTCTTACTCCCCATTAAAATGTAATGGCCATTTGCCTGAATGTTTGATTCTTGGCATTGAGATTCAATTTTTGGATCTACTTCAAATCCTAAAACATCAATCCTGTGAATGTCAAATTGATGCTGTAATAATGAACATGTAGAACAAAACTGTTCCAAGGTTGTAAATATTTCAGGAATTGGACTAGTATGTCTTTCTCCTATGGAATCACAGGTGGTTTTGAACTTATAATCTTTTCACTTAGCTGTCAATTGCTTAACCACTGTGCTACCATAGCTTCTTAGACCAACCTCAAGAACTTTTTATTGTAATTACTGGAATGTGACACATGGGCTTCCTTGTTCCACTTATCTTTGAACTTCCTCCTGGTTTCAAGACAGTACAGACAGATTGCCTGCCCTCTGTGGTTACCCACATCCATCAGGTAATTCTCACTCCACCCCACTGTTATCACACTATGCATCTAACTAGTATCTGTGACCCTTGAGTTTACTTAGACTTCTGGTGACCCCAATGAGAGTCAGCGTAAAACTGTGGTTTTTAGAATTTTCAGTGGCTAATTTTTTTGAATTACCTTGCTAGATCTTTTTTCTGAGGTATCTTTGGGTAAACTCTAAACTCCAACCTTTTAGTTAACAGACAAGACTTTAATCATTTATGCTACGTAAAGATTCCATTCTTCCCAACAGGTATTGATAATAAGGGCTTTGGTGCTTAAATGGTCCTTTCCTTAGAATTACCTTGTGCTCAAAACCCACCATTTCTTAGAGTCCCATCACTTACAAAGTCTCATTTGTACACAAATGGTGCTTTTGGAACAACAAACATTAAAGGACTTAAACTATGCGTGATTTGAATCTTTACTCATTATATGCTATTTCCTAGTAATTGATCTTCTTTCTAGATTTTAAGTCTATTTGGGGCAAGGAAAGGGTAAGAGGGGATTTCAAATTTCCCATCTTGTCTTTTTTTTTCTATTTGTTAGTCTCATAAATGAATGCAATACCTAGCACAGAGTAGACACCCAACAAACCTTTTGTTGAATTAAGTATACATATTCTTTTTTCTATTTTTT
>NW_006399843.1:785020-805229 GCF_000299155.1 Elephantulus edwardii
AGCTAAGGAGTATCTGGATGAATTAATGCATTAGTGGTGTGTATATGAGCAGAGACTTAGGGAGACAATACTAGCCAACAGATAATTAGCATACATGCTGGCAACTCCCAGGCAAGTCTGCCCTTACTAGAAACATAATTTCTGAAACCATACTAGGGAGTGGGGTTAATAAGGCCTTTTGTTCTGCTTTCCTATACAGGATAGAACTTGCGTGAGATCCCCTCCTCTTGTTACTACTGCACTGAAAAGTCTACTTACATTTTCTATACATACCACCTTCATTCCTGACTTTTGAAATAGAGTGAACCCTTCTTCCTATTAATTTCCAGTCTCTTTACATATATTTGGGTTTACATTTTCCTCAACTTCTCAGAAAAATGTACCCGATGATGATTTGAATATTAAAGATGGTAATCTCTTTTCAGTACTCAAGCCTTTCGTTCATAGGGTCACTATGAATTGTCTATGACTTGACAGCACCTAACAACAGCAACAACAATCTCTTTTTAAACTTTTAGACATGTTTAGTTAGTGCTCATTTGCAAAAACAAAATAGAACCTTCTCCATCTCATAATTTATGTAAGATAATTCCTCTTTGTTGTCCAATATCTGAAAAAGAGTCCTCAATACTTATTGGCCCTCCTTCTTACTTCCCACTCTGGCCTCAGCATAATCCAGTTTCTGACTCAATTACACCAACAACTGTTTTCATTAAGGTCCCCGTTGACCACTCATCAAGTTTTGTGATTAACACTGAAGGACATTTTCAATCTTTACCTTGATTTACTCTCAGTATCACCAATACTGCCAACAACGCCTTACTTTTCTCCTGAACTTTTGTAATTGTTGTGCTCTCCAGATTTCCCCTGATCTTTCTGGCCATTTTGTTTTTGTCTACTTTGCTGTTTCCTCCTCCTCCTCCTCCTCTATGATACTCTTACTAATGTTCTCAACTCTGTCCTAGCTCTTCAGTTCTGGCACTGTATTTGTTGTTGCTGTGTGTGGTTTTTGTTTTGTTTTGTTATTGTTTTTAGTCTTGTGATCCTTATATAATAGGACTGTAAGTGGGGAATCACCTACTGTTGTTAGGTCCCGTCGAGTTGAGTACTACTCGTAGTGACTCTATGAACAACAGACCTGAACCCTGTCCTATCCTGTGCCGTCCTCGTCATTTCTAATATACTGAGCCCGGTGTTGCACCCACTGTGTCAATATATCTCATTGAGGGTCTTCCTTTCTTTCACTCTACCTTTCCTAACATGATGTCCCTTTTTAAGAACTAGCCTCTCCTACCAACATACCCAAAGTATCTGAGACAAAGCTTTGCCTTCCTTACCTTCAAGAGGAACTCTGTATATACTTTTTCCAAGAAATACCTGTTAGTTCTTTTGGCATTCTGTGGGATAATTCAGTACTCTTCTCCAACATCACAACTCAAAATCATCAATTCTTCTTCTGTCACATAGAATTACCTAGATAGTTTTAAAAAGTACTGATTCCACTACTACCTATGATTTTGACCCGTGACACAATAGAAAGTCCCAGATAGAAAGGGGTAAAATGTAAAACACTGCTTAAATTTTTCAAGCAGTTCAGATATACTGAACCAATAGATACTAGAGGAATTTCCAAGTCTATTCTGTAAGATAGATTCACTTTAAATTTAGAACTGTAATTGATTTTGTAGGTCACCTTTCAGCCAATTACTAGATTGGCATATAATATGAATATTATTACCCATAAGGAACCCATAAGTGATGTGTTCCATTAAATAATACATGATACTTGATGATCAACAGTTAACCAAAATCAAAGCTGAGGCAGCAGGAAGGGGAAGGGAAGCTGTTGTTGTCATCTGCCTCAGGTAGACTACAACTCATAGCATCCCTAGGAATGAATGATCTGAGCCTTGTCCTCTCCTGCACCATCATCATGGTCTCTGATATGCTCAAGTGCATTGGTACAGTCACTGTGTTGATCCATCTTGTTGGAGGTCTTCCTCTCTTTCTCTGACCCTCCACCTTTCCCAGCCTGATGTCTTTTTCCAAGGATTGGTTCCTCCTAACAACATGTATATGGGATGAGTTTTATCATCCTTACCTCAAAGAAGCATCCTGGTTTCACTTTCTCCAAGACAGACTTTTCTTTTGAATATCTCATTGACTACCGAAAGAAGGGAAACTAAGTCAATGGATGAAGAATAGAACTAATGAGAATACTGACACATGTAAAGATTATAACACAGAATAACTTGCATAAGAATGGATGAAAATTCAAACTCAAGGCTATTGAATTGGAACTGACTCATAGCTGATCCTCCATTGTGTATCTGAGTATAAAAGACATGGGAGGAATTTACCCATCTTTCTCTCATGGAGTGACTGGTGGAGTCAAACTACGGGAGAGATGTGGTCTTTGGATTAACAATGAAACTTCCTACAGACTGAAGCACCAGTGCTCCTTAAAAGTTCGTAAAGGATAATCAATTTGCTGTGTAAATTTTCACTTAAAACATAACTTAAAAATATTGATTCCAGGGTCTCATCCCTAACGATTTTTAAAGATTGGTTTCATCTGAAGTTTGACCATCAGGACTTTTAAACTTTTCCCAGAGGAAGTCAAAAGAGAAGTTGAAGTTGGGAATCATGTTGTCTCTTCATGTCATACCCACTCATGGCTTTAATTAGCACTTTGCTTCAGATGACTCATCGGTTTTTGTCTCCTTTGAGTTTGTGACCTAGAGGAAGAACTGTTTAGTTGGTAGTTCTACTTGGGTACTTGAAGGAACTTCTCATCTTTGCTTGCCTCATCTCTTTCACTCTTTCAAGCAGAACTTCTACCTTTTCAAGTTTGCTTCTGCCTTAATCTCTTTGTAAGTGCACTTCCCTCTTTCAGGACCCTCACCTTCTTCTCCTGTAAGGAGCCAGCTCTTCCTCTTCCTCTAGTTCTTGGACTGGTTGAGAGAAGCATTATTCTTAGGATTTTTTCAGGCAGTCCAAGAGGAAAAGAATCTCCTCTGATAATTACTCACCTTCAACTTGCAAGTTGTGGGACCAACTCTCATTTCTTTACTCTGACTTGAATAAGGAGGAGACACTATTAATGTCTAGGTATGAAGGGCAACCCCACAAAGGAAGCAGTTAAGGGCAAATAAATAATGGTGATCAAGGAACTCAAATCAATAGTGTCACATACCTCCCATGGATTATCACTCATTCCCTTTAGAATCAGCAAATTGCTAAGTCTGGTTGGCGCTAACTTATGGTTTCTTCATCTTCTCCACCATAGTCCTCTCCTGTTATGGCTTCCTTTGGGTGGTGGTGACTTTCTTGGTAGACACTATTACCTTTCCTTTTTAATTTCAAACTTCAGTCCAGCTAAATGGCAAGGGAAGAAGATCTGAGGTTGCCTCCATATTTTTTAATAAATGAGATCTCCTTTTCAGCAGGACACAAGCCAAATAGAAGGGATTTTATTGTTTCCAAAAGAGAAAAAAGCTATTTTGTTCTGCCAAGAACTTAAAAGAATTAATCTGTGAAATCATAGAGCCATCCCCTGGTCCAAAAAGGACAAGAACATTTAAGAGAAGGGGCTGCAGTTATGTGAGAGACTCACTTCCACAGTTGGTAGATTGAAGTGCTAGAGAGGGAGCAGTCTACAAAATCAAAATCCCCTGCACAGAAAGTGTTTGAGTTGGGGAACCTGGTCATACTATACCAAAGACAAATGAAGATAATAGATTCAGGAGAGGGGACTGCAATCAGAAGAGAGACTCAGTTCTAGAGTCAGGACATTCAGGCACTGACGTGAGAGGGTCTTTCAACTCTCCTGGAGAAAAATCTCCATTTTGGAATCCTCACCACCTTGGGCCACTCCTACACTAAAGAGGATACTAGAATTTTAGATAGAAGGCTGAAGTCACGTGAGAGACTCACTTCCACAATTGGTACATTGAAGTATTAGCGAGGGAGCTGTCTATAAAACCACATGTATAGAAACGGCTTAAGTTGGGGAACCTGGTCATACCACTCTGCAGATAAAAGATAACAATAGGCTTTAGGAGAGGTGACTGAAATGAGCTTCCCACAAAGCTGTACTGCAGACCAGAGAGACCTGAAAGTCTTTTGGAAAGGCAAACTTTCCTGCTCCACAGGTGTAGAAAGGACTTCCAGTAGAGCAAGCTACCCACCTGTGTAGATGAAACACTTTAAGCCTGCAGCTAATCAATACCATCATAGATCAAAAACCATCAACAATGGGCACAGACATACTATAGATGGCCTAACACATACCAAGAAAAGCTTCACATAATGTCAAGAAAGTAGCAGGTAGCTTCAAACATTGTGAAAAAACAAATTAGGACTTCTCCCACAAAAAGCAGAGCACATTGCATACCCAGTGAATACACCAGAGTCAGGGAGGCAGAAGAAATATATTGACATGTTTTTCTTATTGTTGAGTCAGAACTGACCCATAGTTGACCCTCCAGTGGGTTTACAGAGGCAGTTAATCACAGAGGAGGAGGTTGCCCAACCTTCTCACACAGAGTGGCTAATGAAGTTGAACGGTGTGCCTTTGAGATTGCAGTGCAACATTTTACCACTAGTCCATCAGCGCTCTCTATTGGATGTGGAGTCATATAAACAACTGCAGAATAAAGTGCAAGAAAGAATAGAAGCCAAAATTAAAGAGAATACTCCAGAGACAGGAAACCAGAAGAAATATATTGACATGGAATTATATGAGCAGCTATAAAAGAAGATGCAAATGATGGAAGAATGTGAGCAATAAATAAAGCAAATACTCTAGAGACAGGGAGCTACAATAAATATATTGATATGGAAGAAATATGGGAGAAAAAATTGGAACAATAGATAGATACATGAACTTAAAAAATTATCACAAGATGGAAAGAATATAACAAACATAGTATTATAAGTAACAGAAATGCATGAAAATGTAATCCAGAATATTAAGACTGGGCTTACAGAAGTTTCCCACATGCTGGAAGGACAAAAAAAGCAGAACAGAAGAGATGGAACAGAGTCAGTGAGCTGGAACACAAGAATCTCAATGAGAACATGCTAGAAGAAAAATCAGAAATGAGATGGAAGGAAAATGTTAGAATCATGCAAGATAACATCAAAAGGAACAATATATCTAAATTCCAGAACATGAGAAGGGCAGGGAAATTACTGAGAAAACTGTGGAAGAGGTACTAGAAGAAAACTTTGCAGGTATTAGGAAGAATAGGGAAATCCACAAGAAGGTCAGCAAATATCAAAAAGATGAGACCCCAAAAGATAAAAGATCAAGACATATCATAGTCATATTCTCCAAAATTAAAATAAGGATATAATACTAAAAGCAGTGTAAGAAAAACAAAGAGTCATCTATAAAGGGGAATAAATTAAAATAAGTTCTGATTTCTCAGCAAAAACCATGTGATCAAGAATTCAATGGATGGCATATACAGAAGGCGGAAATAAAACAATTGTCAGCCTAGGTCCCTGTTCACAGCAAAACTGTCCATCAACTATGAAGCAGAAACTAGGCCATTTGCAGAAAAGTAGGAACTTAAGGAATTTGTGAAAATAAGACCAACTCTACAAGTATGGCCAAGAGAAATCTTTTACACAGAGATATCGAAGAAAAAAAACATAGCAAAATGACAGCAATGATAGCTGGTCTATCAATAATCACATTCAATGTGAATAGCTTAAGTGCACCAATTAAGAGAAAAAAGAGTAGCAAAATGGATTTTTTAAAAAAAGCCTACCAATATGTTGCCTACAAGAAATACATCTAAGAAATGAGGAAAAAAAAAGATATACTAAAAATCAAGAGCTGCTTGGGAGGACAAAGCAAAGTATTATAATGGAATGTGTGGTGAATTGGAGGAAAAAAGGGAAGAACTCATTCTACATTTCTCAAGCTGAAATAATTGAAAAACTAATTCAAGCCTCATGTTGTAATATTGAAAAATACTATAGGCAATGTATTGAAGGCCCCAGAAAGCATAAAAAAAAAGATAGAGGTAAAGATGGATGGTACAGAATCACTGTACCCGAAAAAATTGATTGACACTAAAAATTTCCCTAAGTACTTTATGAACAAGAGCCAATGATAATGAAAGAGGAAGTAGAAGCTTCATTGAAGCTTTTTGCATTGGCAAAAAAGAAGGTCCCAGGAATCGATGTGATACCAATTGATTTATTTCAATTGACAGATGCAGACTTGAATGCACTTACCAATCTATGCCAGGAAATTTGGAGGACAACTGTCTGGCCAAAAGATTGGAACAGGTCCATATCTTTGGAACAGGGTTCAGATCTTTTGTTCATAGGGTTGCTATGAGTTGTACATAACTCAATGGCACCTAACAACAACATGACAAAATGAACTGCGGAAGGGGAAAGGAAGAAAATGTGCAAAAATGAATGTGTGAAAACCCAATCTTTCTGTAAACTTTCATTAAAATCACATTTTTTAAAAAACAATTTAAACAATGCTGCATATAGAAATTCCATATGATCCAGCTATTCCACTAGTAAGAATTCATCCTAAGGAAATGAGAATGGAAACATAAACAGAGATTTGTACACTGATGTTCATAGCAGCATTATTCACAATAGCAAGAACATGGAAACAGCTCAAATGTCCATCAAGAAACAAATGGATTAAGAAATTGTGGTACATTCACACAATGGAATACTATGCAGCACTCAGGAGCAACAATTTAGAAAAGTAATGGGAAAGACTGAAGACCATGATGCTGAGTGAACTAACTCGGTCTTATAAGGACTGATACTACATAAGACCATTATTGTAAAAATAGAAGGATATCTAGTAAGATGTGTATGAAAGTTCAAGGGGGTCAGGGGAAGGAAGGGTTAGAAGTGGAGAATAGGCAGGGGGGATATCACAGGATCACCGAGTTTAGTGGGCGGAGGGAGGAATAAGGAATTAGAAAAGCTCCAGTGAAGACCTGAAAAGACTGAGTAATGGTAGGCATAGTTCAATGGTGATTAATTTTATAAAACACAATGTGAATGAAGGAATACCTACACACACACACACACACACACACACACACACATTAGCATGCAAGTTAATATTGTTCACCTGCAGTGGAACAAGCAAGAATTAGTCAGAATCCAGAATGGGGATAATCTGGGTACTCGTGGGTCTTCCGTGTGATTTTACTATGTGCTAATTGTTGTGGATGATTATAATTTTGGCATTCATCTATTCAAATATAAATTTGAAATGGAAATAGCACATCAACTATGTTTTGAAATTATCTTGTTTTGTCTCTTCAATGACCTGTACAGACACTTCCTACAATGAGAACAAGATAAAAGGCTTCTCTAGGATCAGGATCCTTGGTGAATGAGTAATGTAGATAAGTAAGTCTGTGTTATTCTCTGTATACAATAAATAATGCATATTACACACACTGCTGTGAGTGAATGAGTGCCTTCTGAATAATTAATTTCCATTTTTAATTCTTTCTTGCCTAGAACATTATGACTGCATATGCATATTTGATGACTTTTCTTTCAAAGACAGAGAAACCTGGTTTTCAAGTAGAAATTTAGCTTTTTGAAACATGAATTTAAAAAAGATACAAAAATGAAAAGAGCCTTATATAACTAGAAAAATAAGTTTAGCTGTTCTTTTCATACTTTAATTTAATTAACCTAATTTAAGCTCTTAGTTTATCTCTTTGTTGTAATGTGCTTGCTTGGGTGTTGGTGGAAATTATGATACTAATAATTAAAATGTCAGCAGGATTACTCATGATGGTTTCAGCAGAGCTTCCACATTAAGACAGACTAGGAAGAAAGGCCTGGTTATCCATTTGGGAAAAAATAGGTAAAAGCTTATGGATCATAGCAAAATAATATCTGCTATCATGCTAATGCAAAACCTATACTTGGACCAAGAGGCAGTCATCAGAATAGAGCAAGGAAACACTGCATGGTTCAAAATTGGGAAGGGTATATGCCAGGGATGTATCCTGTCTCCATACCTTTTCAACCTGTATGCAGAACAGATTATCCGGGAGGCTGGGCTCTATGAGGAGGAGTGTGGCATCAGGATTGGTGGAAGATTCATCAACAATCTGCGTTATGCAGATGACACAACCCTGCCTGCTGAAAACTGAGGAGGACCTGAAGCGCTTGCTGCAGAGGGTCAAGGACTGCAACCTCCAATATGGATTGAGGCTCAATGTCAAGAAGACAAAAATTCTCACCACTGGACCAATTGGCAGCATCAGGATGGATGGTGAAGAGATTGAGATTGTTCACAGCTTTAGTTTGCTTGGCTCCACAGTCAACACTCTTGGCACCAGTTGTTGTTGTTGTTGTTATGTGCCGTCGAGTCGCTTGCGGCTCATAGCGACCCTATGTACAACAGCCCTAAACCCTACTCTATCCTGTGCCAATCTCACTGCCTCTGACACATCCATCCCGATTACCCCAGTCACTGAATTAATCCACCTCATAGCGGTTTTCCCCTCCTGCGCTGTCCCTCCACTCTGCCCAGCATGATATCCCTCTCCAAAGACCTGTCTCTCCTTACAACATGTCCAAAGTATGTCAGGTGAAGCCCCAGAATCCTTGCCTGCAAGGAGCAGCCTGGTTTAACCCTCTCTAGGATGAATCTGTTTTCTTGGCACCAGTAGCCAGGAAATTAAAAGGCACATTGCGATGGGAAAGTCTGCTGTTAGGAACCTCTTCAAAGTACTGAAGAGCAATGGTGTCTCTCTGAAGACTAAGGTGCATCTGATACAGGCCATCGTCTTTGCTATCATTTGTTTTGCATCAGAGTTGGACAGTGACTAAGGAGGATAGAAGGAGAATTGATGCCTTTGAACTGTGGTGCTGGAGAAGAATATTGAGAGTACTATGGGCACTGCTAGGAAAACAAACAGATTCATCCTGGCAAAGGTTAAACCAGGCAGCTCCTTGGAGGCAAGGATTCTGAGACTTCGTCTAACATACTTTGAACATGTTGTAAAGGAGGGACCGATCCTTGGAGAGGGACATCATGCTTGGTAGGGTGGAGGGACAGTGCAGAAGGGGAAGGCCTTCTATGAGGTGGATTGATTCAGTGACTGGGGTAATTGGGATGAGTGTTTCAGAGACAGTGAGATTGGCACAGGACAGAGCAAAGTTTAGGGCTGATTTATATAAGGTCGCTATGAGTTGCAAGTGACTCGACAGCACGTAACAAGAACAACAACATCATAGTGCTAGAGGATGAGCCTCTTGAATATACTGCTAAGAAAACAAATAGGTCATTTCTAGAGAAAGTAAAGCCAAGTTTCTCTCTGGAGGCAAGGATCTTGAAGCTCTATCTCACATACTTTGGGCATGTTGCCAGAAGGGACCAGTCCTTGGAGAAGGGCATCATGCTTAGAAGGATGGAGGGTCAGTGCAGGAGAGGAAGACAATGAGACGGGCTCAGAATAGGGCAGATTCAGAGCTGTTGTGCATAGGGTCACTAGGAGTTAGTTGTAGGTAACTCAATGGCACATAACAACAACAACAACAACAACAACAGGAGAAGAAACATTCCGTTCTGCTTTACATGGTATTATCATGAACTGGATTCAATATATTTTATTGATTCCTGTGGCGTTAGAGTAAAAGTTAGCTGCTTTTTTTTTAAAAGTCATTTAGCCTCTGGTCTCCAGCTATCTTAACTGTAAACACATGGTCTTACAAATAAGCATCAGCTGTGGGACTAGGATATGTGAAAGAGTGTTTCCCACACTAAGCAGCAAGACTTGAGGTGAGCAAGGCTTGTGGCATGGCAGTAAGAATCTGGTGAGAGTGAGAGTCTGGTAGTAGGGAGACTATGGCATTGCTGTAGAGAAATGGTGGCAAGGTATGACCTGAGGCTTCTTGCATTTGTGCTGGCCACAGCTGGATATTGTGTTACCTTTGATGATGGAAGGAAAAGACACTTGCTGAATTCAAACTGGAGCCTCAACTAACTGAGATGTTGTGCCTTGGCACTATTGGGCTAAAATCTGGACTTATTTTGGATGATATTCTTTGCCTTCTCTACTCTCCAACCTCCTTTTCTAATAAGCCCAATTATTGGTATCATAACTGTGAGTTAGCAACAGATATATAAACCTTCGGCTGCTCCTGGGGATCTACAGGTACGAAGGGGCTGGGATACGGGATCCTGATCTGCTTTCTGCTTTGAGGTGGTGAAGGGCTGTGTTATTCTCACTCCCTCTGACCCTTTCAGAGAGATGCTTACGGTTCTGTGTCCTCATGTCTTGTTTTATCTTCTTTAGACATTTGAATGAGTCAAAGGGCATCTGACTGTGTGGATCACAACAAAATGACTAACATTGAGAAGAATCAGAATCTCATAACATTTAACTATGCTCATATGAAATCTATACTTAGACCGAGAAGCTCTTGTCCAAATGGAACAAGGGAATGGTTTAAGATAAGAAAGGGTGTGTGTCAAGGATGTATCCTTTTTCATACCCTACTCTATCCATATGTTAAACAAGTAATTTGTGAAACTTGATTCTGTGAAGAAGAATGTGGCATCAGGATCAGAAGAAGACCCATCAAAAACTTACATTATTCAGGTAATAAAACTTGCTAAAAGAGAGGAAAGATCTGAAATGTTTGTTGCAGAAGATAAAAGAAACCTACAGCCTTCAATAGGCATTACATCTCAATATCAAGAAAACAAAGATCCTTACCACTGGGCCCATATGCAACATCATGATAGATAGAAAAAGGACTGAAATTGTCAATGATTATATAACTTGGACCCCGAGTCAACATCTTTAATAATAGCAGTCAGAAACTAAGAAGATGTATTACTTTTGGCAGACATATTACTACTTCCCAGATGCATTACTGCTATCTGGGATGTCTCCAAAATACTGAAGAATAATTATGCCAGTTTGAAGACTAATATGTGTCTGATTCAGGCCTTAATCTTTTCAATCACTTGCTATGACTCTGAGAGCTGGGCAATTTTTCAGGATCACAGAAGAAGACTTCTGGTGTTGGCAAAAGTACTGAATATGCTATGGACTACAAAAAGAACTAATAGATATGTCTTGAAGAAAGTGCAGTCAGATCCTTGAAGGCAAGGATTACAAAGTTTCATCTCTCATACTTTGGACATATTGCTAGGAGAGGCTATTCCTTCAGAAGTGATATCATGGTTGGAAGAGAGAGGTTCAGCAAAAGAAAGGAAGATCCCCAACAAGATGCACTGACACAGTGACTGCAGCAATGGACTCAAGTGTATCAGAAATGGTGAGGATGGCACAGGACAGGATAGGATTCAGATCTGTTGTTCAGAGGGTTTCTGTGAGTTGTGCTCAAATCAATGGCCCCTAACAACAACAACAACAATCAAAAATTTTTAGTGGGAATAGGAAATAAGATATGAGAATGATATTGCTGTTGTTAGGTGCTAAGTGAATTGAATTAGTTAAGTGCTGTTTGTAATGTTCTTCACCAAAGCTATACAAAGCAGATATTGAATTTCATACATGTATCAGTCATGGCTGCATAAGTTGTGCTGCATAAAAAAGCAACCTCAATACTGAAGCATCTTAAAACAACAAAATCAGCTTCTTGCTCATGCCTTGTTCCCATCTTAGATCATTGAGGTCATCTCTCATTGTAGAGTCAGGCCGACTGAAGCTCCATCTCAACATGATCTGAGATGCACAATGTCTGACAGCACAGCTGACCCATCTCCTTACATTTCACTGGTCCGAACACATCTTTGGGGCAAATTTGATATTGATGGGGCAGGATTTTATAATTACCTGCCAGAGGAAGTAAGAGGATACTTGTGAACAATCACACCATCCCTCATGACACATTCCAGGTAAGGAAACTGACACTCAAAGAAGCTAACACATTCATACACGGTCACTTGGCTAATTAGAAGGAGAGTTAGGTCTTTGACCTCAGTGCTGGTATTCACCAACCCTTAAATCGTATAACCTACTTTTTCCCACTTCACTCTTCCATTTGGAAGATGTAAGGGACAGCATTTATTGGTTCTCAAGAATCTCTTGCATTCAGTGTATTATCAAGCCCTTTCCCTTTAATGCTAATATTTGATGTTTTCTTATACCCTCCAAGGCTCACGGGGGTCATGTGGTTATTTGGCTTAACGGTGACTGTGAATGTGACTCCAGCGTTATGTAACTGAGTAGGCAGCTGTCTAGTCTAATTTCAGAAAAAGACTCAGTGAATACTCCCCCACCCCTGTTCCTCCAAGCCTGAAGCTCTCCTCATAGATTCTGTTTATTAATAGTCCCCATTAATTTGTCAAGAATTGTGCTTTACTCTTACAATCTCACTTATCCTACAAAGTAAGAAATATTAGTGTCCCCACTCAACAGATAATAGTTATTTAACATACCAAAGTTGAACAAGCAGTGATTTAATTATTCTATGCTTTGGGCCCCTGTGCTCAAAGGAGAGGTTAAAATTGTATGCTCCACAATCTCAGGTGAAATTTCAATGCAAATAACCCTGAGGGAAGGACAAAACAAAGCATAAGAAGAACAACTGTTGTTTAATTAATCTCATGTGTATGAGAGTAAACCTATGTCTAACACATTTTCAATGGCTGATTTTCTAAAAGTAGATAGCCATGCCTTTCCTCCAGTGAAGAAAGTATATAAATGAAGTTTATTTCAGGGCAGCCTAATTTCAGAAGGGGAAGATTTAGACAAAATGAAAGTGAAGTTAAATGAGCAATGCTTTAGGTAGGAACTGGAACAGACAAGTTCCACCTTCATCCCTGGGACAGGGCTTCATTACAGCTTCCCTAGAAACTGCCTGGAAAGGCAGGTGATCCAGCCCAGGAGAAATGAAGGGCAAATTGCAAACAATGAGACACATAAATTGGTGGTCTCCCACCCCATGGCTATGGTAACCATACAAATCATTGAAGGGTCACTTGATCTTGAAGGCCAGGCAAGTGTGTACATTTAAGGTTGCTCATAAATAAGGTTCTTCTAGAATAAAATCAGAGCTCATAAACATTTGTTTCAATCTCTTTTCCCTATGGTGATCTGGGATGAGGTAGCCTGTACTGGAGGAGAAGAGACATTTCTCTTCTAAAACATTTTTCTTTTTTTTTTTTTATATTCAAAATTTTCTCTTCTTTTAAAAGCCATTGTTTGCTGGTTTATTATGTAAAGCCCCCATTTCCCTTTGGAACAATATAGCTCACTCTCAAAATAATCTAGCTTTTCCATTTTATTATGGTTAATGCATTGGAGAGAAAAGAGAAAAGAAATTATTTAGGTAACACATTAGTAATCATGGACAAGCTTTTTAAATTATTGCAATTTGAATGGAAGTTCACACAGAAATTATCTTCTCATTCATTCATTTATGCATATTTATCCCTCCCGATTGACTCCCTAATGGATGTCCTATACCAGCTTGTTGCATTACTCATAATGTCTTATGACATTATGTTTATCTTTTTCAGAATAACCTTACGTTCACATATTTAATGTCATGTTCTTTTGTCTATTCTTCCTCTTCCTATTATCCCTGTCTCTCTACCTTCTATCCTCTCTTATTCTTTTTGTTATTTGTAATCAAGTCAATTATGACTCATAGTGACCCTAAGAATAACAGACCTGGACCCTGTCCTATCTTGTATCATCCTCATGATCTGACACACTTGAGCCCGTTGCTGCAGTCACTGTGTCAATCCACCTGGCTGATGGTCTTCCTCTCTTTTACCATACCTTGACCTTCTCAAGCATGATGTCCCCTCTCCAATGAATAGCCTCTCCTAGCAAAATACCCAGAGTATGTGAGACAAAGTTATATTATCTTTGCCTCCAAGAAGCACTCTGGCTGCACCACTCCAAGACTTAACTGTTCTTTTGGCAGTCCATGGGATATTCAGTACTACTCTTCTACAACATCACAGCTCAAAGGCATCAATTCTTTAATCTTTATTCATTGTTCAGCTCACAGATACATAGCAATTGATCAGAAAGATCATGGCATAATCTTCTAGACTCATTCAGGTTGTGTACTATTTTTCAGGATCTCCATTGTGTTTCACTTCTGCATAATTCTCCATCATATGGCTGTACTACTGTTTCTCTATCCATTAATTTATTGATGGACACTGGAGCTGCTTCCATATCTTTGTTAGTGCAAATAATGCTGCAGTAATCATGGGTGTGAATACATACATTTGTGTCTTATCTCTATTTTTTTGTGGGGTAGATTCCTAGAAATGAGATAGATGGGTCAAATAGCATTTGTCTTTTCAGTCTTCTGAGGAAGTAACACTGCCTTTCATAGTGGTTGTGCCATTTGTCCTCCCACCAAGAATTCATGAGGGTTCCTATCTCTCCACATCCTCAACCTTTTTTTTTTTAATTTTTCCATTGAATTTTGTCATTATTGCTGGAGTAAGATGATACCTCATTATTGCTTTTATTTGCATCTCTCTAATAACTATAGATCTCAAGAATTTTTCCAAGTGATTATTGGCCACCTGAATATCCTGCTTGGTGAAGTATCTCTATATCGCTGCCCATTTTTCAGTTAGGTTGTTTGCTTTCTTTTTGAGGTGCTGCAGTATTCTATAGATTTTGTACATAAATCCCTGATCAAATATGTCATTACCAAATAATGTTTGCCAGTCTGTGGGATTCCTTTTTACCTTGTTGGAGAAGATTTTGATGTACACAAAGATTTTATTTTTTTAAAGGTTATATTCATCTATTTTACCCTCTCTTGTTTGTGGATTCTTGGCTATGGTTGAAACCGTGCCATGAATCAGAGCTTCTAAATTTGTTCTATCTTTGCCCTAATGATATCATTAGGTTTTGGTTTTACCCCTAGGCCTCTAATTCACCTTGAGTTTGTTTTTGTGTATGGTTTGAGATGTAGATCTTATTTCAGTTTTCTGCAGATGGATGTACAATTTTGATGACACTATTTGTTAAAAGGGCTGTAGTTTCTCCTCTTAATGATTTTTCCCCCCTCTCTGTCAAAGTTGATTTCTGGATTCTCAAATCTGTTCCATTGGTGTATGTGTCTGTCACAGTACAGTATCAGGCTGTTTTGATTATTATGCCTGTGCTATAGTTTTTGAGGTCGGGGAGTGTGATTCCCTCTACTTTGTTTTTTATTTTTCAGCAGAGCTTTGCTTATTTGTACTCTTACCTTTCAGATAAAGTTAGAAGTAGCCTTTTCTATCTCTCTGAAGAAAGATGTTTCACCTGCATTGAGATTGTGCTGAACCTATATACCACCTTTTGTCATTTTCACATATTGAGTCTTCCTATCCACAGACAGGGTATACTCTTTCATTTTCTCCTTGGAGGCTAGGATTTTGAAACTCCATCTTGTATACTTTGGGCATGTGGCCAGGAGGGACGGGTCCTTAGAGAAGGACATCATGCTCAGAAGGGTGGAGGGACAGCATAGGAGAGGAAGACCCTGGATGAGGTGAATTGATACAATAACTGGGGCAATGGGGTTAGGTGTGTCAGAATCAGTGAGACTGGCTTAGGACAGGGCAAGCTTTAGAGCTGTTGTACTTAGGGTCGCTATGAGTTGCAGGTGACTTGACAGCACAAAACAATAACAACAACAACAACAACTTTTTGTTTATTGTGGTAGGATTCTATCATTTTCTTTATATGTCCTCTGTGTAGTTAGCTATGTTTATCTCTAAGTATTTAATCCTGAGGTTGGCTATTGTAATTGGCATTGATTTTCTTATTTCCTTTTCTGCCTTTTCTTTGCTGCTTTAGAGAAAACCGACTGACTTTTTGTGTGTGTGTTGATGATCTTATATCCTGCCCTTTTGATGAATTGGCCTGCTAAGTCCAGAAGTTTTCTTGCTGAATCTCTGGGGTTTTCTATATATAGTGTCATATTATCTGCCTATAGAGATAGCTTTACCTCTCTTTGCTGATTTGGAGGCCTCTTATTTCCTTTGTTGTGTTACTCTTGCTAGGACTTGTACTATGATATTGAATAGGGAAATGATAATGATCATCCTTGTCTGATCCTGTTTGCAATGGGAATGCCTTTGAACTATCTCCACTGAAGACAAGGTTAGCTATTGATTTAGTGTTTATGTTCTTTAACTATGTTAAAATTGTACTTCATTCCTATCTTGTTTAATATTCTAATCATAAAAAGGTGTTGATTTTGTCAAATGTCTTTTCTACATCAATTGAGATGATCATGTGTTTCTTCTTTGTTTCATTAATGTGGTGGGTTACACTGATTGTCTTTCTCATGTTGAACCATCCTTGCATGCCTGTTATGAATCCCACTTGATTATGTTAAATTATTCTTTTGATATACTCTTGGATTCTATTGGCTAGGATTTTGGTAAAGAATTTTGCATCTATGTTCATGAAGGATTGTTGTTGTTATGTGCCATCGGGTCACTTACAACTCATAGGGACCCTATGTACAACAGCCCTAAACCCTGCTCTGTCCTGTGCCAATTGCACTGCCTCTGACACACCCATCCCGATTACCCCAGTCACTGAATCAATCCATCTCGTGGAGGATCTTCCCCTCTTGCACCGTCCCTCCACCCTCCCAAGCATGATGTTCCTCTCCAAGGACCTGTCCCTCCTTACAACATGTCCAAAGTATGTCAGATGAAGCCCCAGAATCTTCGCCTGCAAGGAGCAGCCTGGTTTAACCCTCTCCAGGCTGCATCTGTTTGTTTTGGTTTATAATTTTATTTTTCGATGATGTCTTTTGCCTGGTTTTGGTATCAGTCTTATGCTGCCGTCATGCTTTATAGAATGGATCTGAGAGTGTTTCTTCTTTAGCATTTTCTGAAGTAATTTAAGTAGAGTTAGTCAAAGTTCTCTGAATGTTTGGTAGAATTCATTTGTGAAGCCATCTAGTCCAGGGTTTGTTTTGTTTTGTCTTGTTGTTTTTGGGTTGTTGAATTTTTTGTGAGAGTCTTCTTATAACCTCCTTGATTTCTTCTTTGTTGTTAATCTGCTCAAGTGTTCTATTTCAGTCTACGTTAGTTTGGGTTTGGCTTAAGTTTTTAGGAATTTGTCCAGTTGCATTTGATTTACAAATTTGTTGGAGTACAGGTTTTCATAATATTCCAATATTCCAATATTGTTGTTATATGTCACTTATGTACAACTGCTCTGAACCATGACCTGTCTGAGCAGGTCTCACTGACCGAACACATTTTACCCCCATTACTCCAGTTATTCTGTCAATCCATCTCGTCTGGGATCATCATCTCCTATGCTGTCCTTCCTCCAAGGAATGGTCCCTCCTGGCCACATGTCCAAAGTATGTGAGACAGAGTTTCAAAATCCTAGCCTCCAAGGAAAAACTTGGTTTCACACTCTCAAATATTATCCTTTTTAATTAGATTGGTTCTGTTCGGATAATTCCTGTTTCATTTCTTATTCAACATATCTTATTCAAGATATATATCCTTTTCTCTGTTCTCTGTTAGGTTTGTGAATGGTTTGTTGATTTTTTTATGCTTTTTTATGTTTTATTTTAAATTTATTTTCATAAAAATGAAAGAGACTTTGGATTTCCATTATTTACAAAATTCTAATACTTATTATGCTTTTGTAAGAACCAACTCCCGATTTTGTTGATAGTTTCCATTGTTTTTCTATTTCATATATGTCTGTCCTTTGTAACTTCCTTTCTTCTAGAGGTTATAAAGCTTGCTTGCTGTTCTTTTTCTATGTGTTGGAGATGTTGTGTTTAGTAGTTGATTTTCATTCTTCTACTCCTCCTTATGATGAGTTTGTTCATTGCTATGAACTAGCATCTGAGTACTGCTTTTGCTGTTTCTCAGAGGTTTTGGTTTGTTGTATTTTAATTCTCATTTGCTTCTAGAAACTTTTAAATTTCATTTATCACCTATTAGTGAGTCAACAAATTGCTATTTAGCTTCCAAGTATGTGGTTTTATCCCCTTTATTAAGTAATTGTTGATTTCTAACCTTATAGCCTTGTAATCTGAAAAGACTCTTCGTACTATTTCAGTGTTTTTGAGACTTGCTTTGTGACCTAGCATTGTATCTTTTGGAAAGTGTTCCATGCACATTGGAGGAAAATGTGTGTTGAGTTTTATTGATTGGAGTGTGAGTCTATAAGTTCATGTTTGTTAATAACGGAATTTACTTCTTCTGCTTCTATGTTGAGTTTCTTCTAGCTATTCTCTTTCATTCAGAGTAGGGTATTGAAGTCTCCTACTACTATTGTCTTGTCTGTTTCTATCTTCAAGTCTGTTATTACTAATTTTTTTTTTTTACTTTGCAGCTTTTTAATTTGTGCATAGATATTAATTAAGGTTGTGTTCTCTTGCTCTAGTGATAATTTAAGCATTACATAATGGTGCTTTCTATCTCTTGTGTTCATTTTTACCATGACATATATTTTATCTGAGATTAATATTGCCACTTCTCCTTTTCTTTTGTTACAATTTGCTTGGTGTACTTTAATACACCACTGAGTTTTTATTGTATCCTTATCTTTGCTTCTTAAATATGTCTATTGTATGCAACATATTAATGGGTTTTAATTTTTTATCTAGTATGCTACTCTTTTCCTCTTAACTGTTACATTTAAGGCAGTCACATTCAATGTGATTATGAACAGGCTAGTTTTTATTGCTGTCATTTTGTTTAGTTGGGTTTTTTTTTTGTATTGTTGGTTTTATTTATCCATCTGTTTGTGTTGTATCTGTGTGGAAGAATTCTTTCGGTAATTCTTGCAAAGTTGGCTTTGTGTTCACAAATTCCTTCTCCACCATATTTGATGAAAAGCTTTGTTGGGTACAGGATTCTCGGTTGACAGTTGTTTTCTTTCAGAGTTTTGACTATGCTATTTCATTGTCTCCTTGTTCACAAGGTTTCTGCTAAGACATTGGCAGTTAATCTTATTGACTCTGCTTTGCTGGCAATTCTTCCTTTTTCTTGAATTGCTTTTAGAATATTTTCCTTTTCTTTTAATTGGTAGAATTTGACGTTGTTGTTGTTGTTGTGTACCATCGACCCATAGCTGAGATCACCCATCTTTCTCCCACAGATCAACTGGCAGATTCAAACCATATGCCTTCAAGATAGCAGCATAAATTATTACCAGAAGGCCCCCAGAGGTCTATCTTTTTTAGGGTTCACTCAGCTTCTTGGATGTATATTTTTTCCATTTTCCATTATACCTGGAAAGTTTTCTTCCAGTAACTCTTCCACTATTTTCTCCATACTTTGCTTCTTCTTGCTCTTGGATTCCAATTACTCTTATGTTCTTTCTTTTAATGATATATTACATGATTCTTGGGCTTTCTCACTTTCCTTCTTGTTTCTGTCTCTTCCCCTAGCAGGCTAGTGTTGAGGGCTCTGTCTTCTGCCTCACCAATTCTGTGTTCCATCTCATCAATACTACTATTCTGTCTCTCTGAGTCATTGACAGCTTCTGAGATATTGGTTTTATTATTCCAGATCACAGATACTTGCTTTTCTAGGATTTCTAGCAATTCATTGGCTATGCATAATTTGTTTTGTATTTTTTTCAGTTCTGCTAGAATCTTGCATGTAGACTCAATCAGTTAGTCGTATTTTTCTCCCATCATATGATAACAGTTGATCATTATTTTTCTAAACTCCTGTCAGAGACTTCCAATAGCCTTTCAACTTCTGGGAGATCTGCTAACTCTGTGTTTTGATATTTTTTTTTCTTTTAGCTAATATCTTATTATGTTTTTGGTGAAGATTGATGTGATATTCTGTTGCTTCCAGGACAGTATGGTGGTGTTGCTATTATAGATTTTTTTTTTCTCAATCTCCTTTCTTCTAAGTGTGTGATAAGTAAGTGTGTGATGCCTTGTGGCATGGCAGTGAGCCTAGAGATGTTTTAAGTGTAAAATAGATGGAGTCCACTTTCAGGAACAAGGAGAAGCTTCTCCTAAAGGGCAAGGAGGGTACAATAGTCAAAGGAAACAGCCTAAAAGCCTCAGTTTCCTGAATGCAATTTTCTTGACAGGCTTCTGTGAGTAGTGTCCAGGAGTCAGGGCAGTATTAGGTTGAAAAGGGCCAGCTGTGCACTACTGCTTCTGGGGGTTTGTTTTGTTTGTTTGTTTTTGTTTTATAAGATGCTTCTTAAAAAAAAAGAAAAAAAGATGCTTC
>NW_006399843.1:805459-814327 GCF_000299155.1 Elephantulus edwardii
GATTCTTCCCATTTCCTTCACCCTCTCCTTCCTCTCACCAAACTGTGCAACCCTGTGGTTCCACCCCCACAATCGTCACCCCTCCATTACCATCCTTTCTCCCCTTGAGCTCCCACACGTTTCTCTTGTTATCCTTCTATTTTTGAAATAGTGGTCTTGTGCAATAATTATCCTTATATTACTGAGTTAATTCCCTCACCATAATGCTCTCTAATCTCTCTCAAGTTAGGAAGTATTTTACAAAATCGTTGATCCTGAGTCCTGCATCATATTCCATTTTTCTATTGAAATCTCCAGCCATTTTCTCCAAAGGTAGAATTATTTTGAAGATACAGTGAATAATGATAAAGGGTTAAAAAAATCTGTCTGATGTAGTTCAAGGACCTTCATTTCCTTCTCAATCTTGGTCCCTTACACCTTCAAAATTCACCACAAACTTAAGGTACATTGCAAAAACAAAAATGTACTTCATCTCCTTGGGTTTCCTAGGATTTGATAGAAAACTTGCCTTCTTATCCAAACAATTGGAGTTATTATTTCTATAAATATGTCATCTACTTACAACATTTATGCACAGGCACCGGTATGTGTTAAGCCATTTCTGTTGTATCTGCACCAATTGTTGATAGTTCTTTGTCTTCATGAAGCTATTGATTAGATGTAGGTTAAAGTGTTACCTATGTGGAAGGGAAACTCACTTTACTGGAGATCCTTTCTGGTTCAGTGCAGCGGGAATTTTGCAGGAAAGTTTACCTTTCCTAAAATCCTTCAAGTCTTCTCTGGTCTGCAGCACAGACCTGCAGGAGTCTCACCTAGATTGCAACCTGTCTCTCCTAAAGTGTATTACTGTCCTCAGTGGTCAGTGGGGGTTAGGGTCGGGTACTCCAACTGCTTCAGTTTTTCTCCAGGGGAGGCACAGGCAACTCCCTCTCAGCACCTCAATGTCACATGCCTTCTGGGGGGGGGGTCTCTCCTCCTCTGAGTGTGGCCTGCTTCTCTTAAAGTCTGTTATTGTCCTTGGTGGTCAGCAGCATGGCTTGTGACCAGCTTCCCCAGTTGATGGCCAGGCACTGGGGTCAGGTCTCAGTCACTTTAACTGATCCAACTGATGGAAACAGTCATCTGGAGGGGCTCAATCACTGGTTTTAAATCTGGAGAGGTTGGTCCAGCTCTAACTTTGCCACAAACTGGGAATGTGACTGTGACAATCATTTAATCTCTCTAGGCCTCATTAATTAAGGAAAGAAGGATTTGAATGACCTTTAGAGAGGTTTCCAGAAGTAACACTGGATAATTTTCAATCCTCATCAATTATTCATTCCGTTAAGTTACTGATTAATTGGATGAAACAAAACAATTATTCCCATTTTATGTGTCTTTTGCCTGTAACTTTTATGGAATTGTTAGCTAGCAAGGAGGATTCCATTGCCTAACCTGGCTTAGCCAAAATGAATCAAATAATGAGAAGAGAGGTGTCTCTCAGTTCGTAAAGACTGCAGAGAGAACTGTTGGACATATAGTGAATGAGAGTCACAGACATATCTCAGAAGAGTTGAAACAGGAGTATGAGACTACTTCAGTCAGGGAGCTTCACCAGGACTGTTCTTCATAGGACTGTACTGGAGCCAAAATGATAGACCTCAAGTTGCTTTAACTGGAGAGTCTCTGGTGCCTCTTACTCAGATATACAGGAGCCATAGATGGGATGGAGTCCAGCATGAGATGATTCATGACATACAGTTCTACACACACACACACACACACACACACACACACACACACACACTTCTGAGGAGAGAAACAGGGCACAGATATTTTCTGAAGGACTGGTCCTACCATTTTTAGAAGATTCCCCCCACCCATATTTTAGAAGCTCTGGTGCCCTTATAAGGCAGCTCAGGTGGCCTAATGAGTAGGAGTTAGGCAGCCAGTCTGAGGGTCCATGGTTCTATTCCACCAGAGGAAGATGGAAAATCTCTTCCTTTGGGAAAACTTGCTAGAGGGTCAGCTATGAATTGGTTCTGACTTGATAGCAATAAATTGAGTTTGAGTTTGTAGCCTCATCTATTGGGAGTGTTGCACTGTTAACCCAAAGCCCAAGAGTTGCTGGAGATTCGAATCCACCAGTCACTCCTCAGGAAAATGAAGGGCAGTCTTCTCCTATTATGGTCTCAGGAATCAGTAGAGGGTCACTATGAATAGGAACTGCCTCAATAAGGGCGGTGAATTTTCAAAGGTACCTCAGAAGGAAGAACTGCCAATCTACTTCTGATAGTTCAGGCACTGAAATCCTATGGAATGTAGTCCTATGCTAACATTTATGAGATCTCCATGAGGCTAGAGGGAACTCTGGTGGCCTAGTTGGTAAGGAGTTGCATAGTTGACACAAAGGCAAGAGGTTCAAATACACAACCTACTCCATGGGAGAAAGATGGACTATTTATTTCTTTCTGTGCAATTTACAGCCTTTTATAAGCCACTGTATGGTCAATCATGAGTTGATTCCTACCTTTACAGGACAGCACACGACCACCACCACCACCACCACGTGTTGAAGTTGCTTCAACAGCAACTGTGTTTTTTTGTTTTCTGCTGAGACTGATGCTTCTGTTGATTGCATTTTATTCCCCTTGGCACTGAACCAGGTCCTAATTCATCTAAGCAAATAGTTGCAACAGTGGGAAAATCATTTTAATCTCAGAGTTCTATCCTTAAAAAGAAGCTTCAACTTCATAAAAAACAAAAACAAACCACACACCAAAAAACCAAACCAAAACAACAAACTGTGTGTGATCTCACCATATTAAATTTACAATCAGCAAATATTCTAGTATTTCGAGGTTTGAAAATAGTATACTTGTCATTTTGTTTCATGCTTGATGGTTTTGCAGTAGTGAATGAAGCAGTAACTCTGAATGCCACCACTAAAATCTCATTTCCACCTTGGCAAAATTGTTCTCACACCTTCATTCACAAAATCCCTTGCTTGAGAGATACTCAGGCTACCAGTAACACCTTCCTACTGTTCAGACACTAAGGAGATTCCTAGATAATTACTAGATAATGTAAATGGCATTTGTTACAGCATTTCAGGATAATTTTCAAGTACGCAAGGAGGCAACAGAGCCCTTGGGATGACACAAGGGTTGGTCCAGCTCTTCCACAAATAAATGGTCCAATTGGAATAACCCCTACTATTGCCATTTAGAAGATGGTTTCTATCAACTTCCTAAGTTTCTCTAAGTTTTCCATCACAAAGATGGCATTTAAGGAAGGTAGTTACAAGCTGGAAGACATTGCTAAATTTGAACAAATGCACCATGATCATAGCCATCAAGGGCACATGGTTTCATCACAAGTCATTAAAACTCATTGCCTACCTTAGAGTCCATTCTGACTCGTAATGACCCTCTATTAAGTTTCTGAGACTGTAAATATTAATGAGAAGAGACTGCCCATCTTGCTCTCTCAAAGCACCTGGCAGATTTGCATCATTGACCTCTGAGGTTGTTGCCCAATCCTTAACACATCATGCCCCCAGAGAGTCTTGGTTCAACATCCTTGATAGTTAATATCTAAAATGGGATTTATTTTTGAGTGAATTAATGTATCCTATTGTTATATTGAATATTAGGTAACAAATTAAGAAATAAAGGAAGTAAAAAAATGTATGGCATGTTAAATTGTCATTAATCTTCACACCAAATAAGTTTTGCATTTTCTTCTTGACATAGACCACCTTTCTCTTCTTGAATACTCATGGAGACCAGTAGGACTCAGCTAATGGCTGATCCTCACCAGGTTTTCAGAAGGCTGTAAATCACACAGGAGGAGGACTCTGATCTTTCTCCTATGGAGCTACTGATGCACTCCAACCGAACCACTTGAGAGGCACAACTCCCTACAGACTACACCATCAAAACTCCCTCAAATTCTAAGTACAGAGATTCTGGATTTGACCACCAGACCCTCAGAGGAGATAAGACTTGCCCGGGCCATCTGTCATAGCACCATGTAACCTAAGCTGACACTATCTCTTTGATGTTCTGTTTAACTCCACTAGTTGATCTGTAAGAGAAAGATGGCTAATCTTCTCCTTATAAAGACTTACAGCCTTGGAAACTTGATGGAGGGTTCTGGTGTCAGTGGGTTTAGTTTTTGCTTCTAGTCCATTACCATTCACTTTTATCTGCACTCTTTGTTCAGAGTAGTGCTTTGTAAAATATTGCACTCTATCATAAGAAGCAGTTTTCAAAATAACAAAAAGGAAACCAAATATGACCTACAAATCCATGTCACTCTCTCCCACCTGGCTGCCCACCCCTGGTGAGGGATACTGACACAGTAATGGACATAACCAGTCTACTTGCTCCAGTTAAGCTTATCCAAATGTTTCAAGACTCTCCCTCACCAGGAGGCTTGTGGGTGTGCAGGTCATTCATGATAAAATTGTAGTTGATGTGGTGCTCTGGTGGCCTAGTGGTAAGAAGCTGTGCTGCATTCCCAAAGTCACATGGTTCGAGGCCACCAGCTGCTCCATAGGTGAAGGACAGGCAATTTCCTCCTGTGTGATCAACTGCCTCTGAAAACATGCCAAAAGGTTAGCTATGAATTGGATCCGAATCTATGGTACTCAATAACAACAATAACATACAATTGTTCAGAAAAACTTGGAGAGGGAGCACAAGAGGTTAAAAAAAACCCACCAAAAAAACCCAAATTAGTAAGATGATATCTTTCTTTTTATTTACTTCCTTTTTGTTGTTGTTATGTGCCGTTGAGTTGCCTAAAACTAATAGCCAACCTATGTACAACAGCCCTAAGCCTTTCTCTGTCCTGTGCCAATCTTATTGTCTCTGACACATTTACCCCATTACCCCAGTTACTGAATCAATCCATCTCATTGAGGGTCTTCCTCTCCTGCACTGTCCCTCCACCCTCCCAAGCATGATGTCCCTCTCCAAGAAATGGTCCTGCCTTGCAATGTGTCCAAAGTATGTCAGACGAAGCTTCCATGCCTCCAAGCAACAGTCTAGTCTCACCCTCCCTAGGATGAAACTGTTCTCCTAGCAGTCCATGCTATATTCAATATTCTCCAGCACCACAGCTCAGAGGCATCACTTCTCCTTCTATCATCATCCCTAGTCATTGTCCAGCTTTCTGATGCATAGCAAGTAATTGCAAATACTATGACCTGAATCAGGCACATCTTAGTCTCAAGACTGACATCATTGTTCTTTGGAGAGGTCATTGATAGCAGACTTTCTCAATGCAATTCATCTTTTTTTTTTTTTAAATTTCCTGGCTGCTAGTACCAAGAGTGTTGTTTGTAGAGCTAAGCAAACTAAAGCTGTTTACAATCTGAATCTCTTCACCATCTACCATGATGCTGACAAAGAGCTCAGTGGTGAGAATCTTCATTTTTTTGATGTGCTTCATCCATATTGAAGGCTGTAGTCCTTGACCTTCTGCAGCAAGCGCTTCAGGTCTTCCTCAGTTTCAGCAAGTAGAGTTGTGTCATCTGAATAACACAGATTGTTTATGGGTCTTCCACCAATTGTGATGCCACATTTCTCTTCATAGAGCCAGGATAATCTGTTCTGCATATAGATTGAAAAGTTATTGAGATAGGACACAACCATGGCGTACGCCCTTCCCAATTTTGAACCATGCAGTGTTTCCTTGCTCTGTTCTGATGTCTGCCTCCTTGTCCAAGTATAGGTTTCACATAAGCACAATCAAATGTTCTGGGATTCCCATTCTTCTCAGAATCAGCCACAGTTAGCTGTGATCCACACAGTCAAATGCCTTTGAATAGTCAATGAAACACAAATAGACATTCCTCTGGTATTTCCTGCTTTTAGCCAAGATCCATCTAACATTATCTATAATATTCCTAGTACCACAGCCTCTTCTAAAACCAGCTTGCATTTTGGCAGTTCTTTGTTGATATGCTGTTCCAGCTGTTTTTGGAAAATCTTAAACAGAATCTTGCTTTCATGTGATATTAATGATACTGTTTGATCATTTCTGCACTGTATCGGGTCACCTTTCTTTGGAATGGGCACAAATATAGATCTCTTTCAGTCAATTGGGCAGGTGGTTGTCCCAGTCTTCTTGGCACAACTTGATGAGCACATCCAGGGCAGCTTCTGTTTATTGAATTATGTCAATTGGTATGCCATCAATTCCTGGGTACATGTTTTTTGCCAATTCTTTCAGAGCAGCTTGGCCTTCTTTTCATCACCACAGGCCCTTGCTCATACATTGTTTGATGAAATTCTTCAATGTCCACGAATTCCTTATTGTATAATGACTCTGTATATTCTTTCCATCTTCTTTTAACACTTCTTGGATCGTTTACTATTCTGCCCAAAGCATCTTGAGTATTTCAACTTGAGGCTTGAACTTGTTCTTAAGTTTCTTCAGTTTAAGAAATTCTGAGCGAGTTTGGCCCCTTTGATTTTCTGACTCAATCTCTTTCCACATTTCATTATAATACTTTGTCTTCTGTGCTGCCCTTCTGTTCAGCTTCTTAATGTCTTGATTTCTTCCCTTTGCTTTGGCTTCTTGGTGCTCTAGTGCAATATTCAGAGTCTCTTTTGATATCCATTTTGGTCTTTTCTTCTTCCTCTGTCTTTGTAATGACCTTTTGCACTCTTCCTGGATGATATTCTTGATATTCTTCCACAGCTCACCTTGTCTTTGCTCATTAATGTCCAACGTCTAAAACCTGTTCTTGAGATGGTTTTGAAATTCAGGTGGGATAGACTCAAAGTCAAATTTTGGTACTTGATTTCATTTTCCTCAGCTTCAACTTGAACTTGCATATGAGTAGTCAGTGGTCTGTTCCACAATCAGTACCTGGCCTAGTCTTCACAACTGATACTGAACTTCTTTCCACAGATGTAATTGATATGATTCCTATGCATACCATCAGGTGAAATCCATGTGTACAGCCTGCATTTATGTTTCTTATAAAACATATTTGCTTAAGGCAGGGAAAAAGCACAGAGTTACATTAAGAATTTTTTTAAATTGAAATAAAATGTGGCACTTTAGGCAGAAGTTCTGGGATCTCCTGCCCTATTGCCCTCCTAAGGGAAGTCAGAAACAGAGGCTGAGCTTACCCTGATGCATACTGCCTCTTGGGAGGAAGCCTGGCATTCAATTCAAAGTGCTTGCTCTGTGCTGAACTTGGCTTATGGATGCAGACACTCAAATTTCCCAAACTGAACAGAGTATCCTTCAGCAAAAGGGATGAGCTTGTTCCGTCAGAGTACTGGTTTGATAGGGATAGGAAAGTCCACAATTGACTTTCTAAAAGGAGGATATCAGATATGAGGTATGAAGTAGCTGGCTTACACACTTTCACAAGTGTTGTTCGTGGGATGATTGTAAGAAGAAAACCCCACAATATAAGTGAACAAAATATAATGTGAATGAAAGACTATATGGAACATCATTTACATGCATGAGACACTATATGTGAATGATAAAATTAAAAAAATGAAAACAATCTGTATAACTAAATAGTATATGTAGAAACTGAAATTAGGATATGTTTTTCTGTGTATATTCTCAATGGGAAAAGTAAAATAACATAATTTACTCAACTGAAGGAAAAAAAAGATCAGTTATGACAAACTCATCCTCTCCCCACTGCTTCCTAGAATGGGGGGGGCTTATATAAGAAGGCACATTTTTTTGCGAGAAAGGTTACTTTATATGGGGAGACAGAGCAAGTCTGGAAGTGCAGTTGTTCCTGATTCTGTGCAGTTTAGATTCAGAAATCTTAAGTGAACTAACCTTTGCTTTCATGAGTTTCTAAACAAAACTAACCGCTCTCATTGAGTTAATTCTGACTCCGTGTAACCTTTCATAGAATTTCTGAGGTTGACTTAGTAGGAGGATGCTGACTCACCTTTCTCTCACAAAGCAGGTAGCGGATTAGAACCACTGACATTTCTGTTAGCAGCCCAAAATGTAAACATCAACCTATTATATCTTGAAAAGTTTTTAAAGGTATTAGAGCTCTTCTGATGTCTTCATACCAAAACTTTGCCTGTTCTCTATGGGATTTCCAAATGCTCAACTCCAAGATTAAAAAATTAGAGTCATTGCTGTGGCGTAAGAGTAGACTTATAACTGATCCTCCAACAGAATTCTGAAGCCATATATTTCACAAGGAAGAAAACGGCACATCTTCACGATTACTTGCTACACTTCAGAGAGCTGGACAATGACTAAGGATGACAGAAGAAGAATTTGTGCCCTTGCATAATGGTGCTGGAGAAAACTATTGAACATGCCATGGACTACTAAGAGAACAAACAGGTCTGTCTTGGAGAGTGTGAAAATAAGTTCCTCCTTAAAGGCAAGGATTTTGAAGCTCTGTCTCTTTGGTCACATGGTCAGGAGGGTCCAATCCTTGGAAAAGGATACTATGTTTGGAAGGGTGGACTGACAGTGTAGTAGAGGAAGACCCCAGATGAAATGGATTGTTACAGTAACTGGGACAATGGGGGTAGGTGTGTAGGAGTCAGTGAGACTGGCTCAGAATAGATAGGGTTCTGCGTTATTGCATGTAGGGTCACTATGAGCCCACAGGTGACTCAATGGCACATAACAACAACTCCCATGGAGCTTCTGGTAGATTAAAATTGCCAGAATGTGTGGCCTTTGGACTAGCAGTGCAACTTTCTGTGGAGTTATACCACCAGAGTTCTACCAATACCAAGACAGAAATTTTGACTTGAATTTTGTTATTTGCAAATTGTTGTTGTTGTTATGTGCCATTGAGTCATAGTGACTAGATGCACTCACTTGCAACTCATAGTGACCCTATGTACAAGAGCCCTAAACGCC
>NW_006399843.1:814722-816217 GCF_000299155.1 Elephantulus edwardii
GCACCTTAGTCTCCAGCCTGACATCATCGCTCTTCAGTATTCTTGAGAGGTCTCTGACAGCTGACTTTACCAATGTAATTCGTCTCTTGATTTCCTGGTTGCTGTTACCAAGAGTGTTGACTGTGGATCCAAGCAAATTAAAACTGTTAACTATCTCAATCTCTTCACCATCCATACTGATGCTGCCAATTGGCCCATTGGTGAGAATCTTTGCTTTCTTGATGTTGAGCTTCAATCCACAGAGGAGGCTGCCATCCTTGACCTTCTGCAGCAAGCACTTCAGGTCCTCCTCAGTTTCAGCAAGCAGGGTTGTGTCATCTATTCTCAAAATAAGCTCAAAACTTATTTCCTTCAAGTCAGTTTCATAGAGAATCTCTATCAGTTTTCCAAGACTGTATATCTTTAGAGAAGAGACTGCACATCTTTTCTCTTTGGAGTAACTGGTAGAACCCCTGTCCTTTTCTTCAGCAGTTTAAAATGTAATATACTGTTGCTGCTGTTGTTATTATTGTTGCTAAGTGCTTTTGAATTGAGCATAACTCATTATGACCCTATGAACAAAAGACCTGAACCCTATTCTGTAACTATTGTTGTTTATCTAAGTCCATAGAGTTTCCACAGCCATGTTGTTTAAGAAGTGGATGCTACTCCTGCTTCCAAGGCTGTCTTAATCTAGGAGTTCCACCAAACATTGTCCATGAAAGGTAACCATTATGGCATTTGACACACCAGTAGTATAGCATTCAGCATCACAGCAACTCCAAGTTACCTCAGTATAGCCAATTGACAGACCAGTGCTATACCACTTAGAAGAATGTTCTTTCCTAACACAATTAATACCAGGCCTGAGGGTCCAACTGACTTTTAAATACACAGGCCCACCTACCAGGTCCTGATTGGCTCGAAACAAGAGGCTTCCAGCCCACAACTCATTGTTACCAAATCATTGTTAACCAAATCCAGCAAATCCAATCAGCTCACACAGGGTTGTGAATGAGTTTTAAAGACAAACAAACAAACACAAAACAGTCCATAGTCAATTCAATGTCACCTAACAACAACAACATACAACATCCCACTATATCTTATAAATCCATTTACCTTTGATGTGTTTAATGCTTCCTCTTATCATTTAAGAAGGCATAGTATATGTGTGAACTTTTCTCCCTGCCCATCCCTTTACCCCCAAATCACTCCTCTCCTTAAAAAGAAAAAGAAAAACTCTTTAATTGTTATGCAATCCCTCACCCCAAGTTCATTGCACTATGCAGCCTTCACTCTGGACTTGTGTAATGACAAGAATACCCATTCATATGTCTCTTTTAAACAGTTCTTTCCTTCATCTGTTTCAATGCAATATATATCAGTCTATAGTCCTTGACCTTCTGTAGCAAATGCCTCATGCTAGCCCAAAAACTCAATGAGAGGCCTACAGGCCCAGATGAATATGAAATAACAGTTGATCACCAATTTTTTTATTTTATTTTATTTTTTT
>NW_006399843.1:823186-828040 GCF_000299155.1 Elephantulus edwardii
AATGAACATAAAAAAAAAATTGTGGTCTAGAAAACCCTATGGGGAAATTCTACTCTGTCATGTGGGGCCATGATGAGTTGGAGTCAACTCAAAGAGACACAACAAATACAACAACAAACTGTGAACATAGAATAATGATTTTTTTTCCTTTTAAAACTTTCAGACTATGTTTTACACACTTCTTCCTACTGATAGCTTGTTCTTCCTCCCTACTAGTTTAAAGTTCATATGCTTCTTATTATTACTGAGCTCTGTCCTCCACTTTTCTTTTGATTTTGTGAGTTGACGTCACCGCTGTCATGTTGTGGTTTTGTGTTTTGTTTTTCCTTCTCTTAAGGCATCTTGTTTTCAGCTAGTTGGTTTCATTTTTGCTTGCTTATGGACAAGTAAGTCCATATTCAATGAATTCGTGTGGCACAAGTATCCCTCAGTGGTGTAGTGTGCTAATGTTACAGTTGTTAACTAAATGGATAGCAGTTTGAATCCTGTGCTCCACAGAAGGAAGATAGGCAGTCACCATCCTTATCATCCCAGATGCACAGTAATCATGTCAATCAATCTCATTGATGTTTTCCTCTCCTTTACTGACCCTCCACTTCTCCAAACATGATGTTCCTTTCCAAGGAATAATTTCTCCTAATAATGAATCCAAAGTATATGAGATGAAGCTTTGCTATGCTTGCCTGTAAGTAACATTCTTGTTGCCCTTTCTGCAAGACATATATGTTTGACTTTTTTGGGATATTTTCCAACACCAAAATTCAAAGTTTATCCAACTTTCAGATGCATGGGAATAAATTGCAAACATTGTGACCTGAATCAGGCATATCTTATACGTGAACCAGGAGGCAGTTATCAGAGAGAAACACTGCCTGGTTAAAAATCAGGAAGTGTGTACACTCTATACCTTTTCAATCTATATGCAGAACAGATCATCTGGGAGACTGGGCTCTATGAGGAGAAATGTGGCATCAGGACTGGAGGAAGACTCATCAACAACCTACATTATGCAGTTGACCCAACCCTGCTTGCTGAAACCGAGGAGGACCTGAAGCACTTGCTTCAGAAGGTCAAAGACTGCAGCATTCAATATGGATTGAAGTTCAATATCAAGAAAACAATGATTCTCACCACTGGGCCCATTGACAGCATCCTAACAGATGGTGAAGAGACTGAGATTGTTAATAGCATTAATTTGCTTGTCTCCACAATCAACAAGCTTGGTACCAGCAGCCAGGAAATAAAAAGATGAATTGCACTCAGAAAGTTGGCTGTCAGGGGCCTCTCCAGAGGACTGAAGAGCAACTACATCAGGCTGGAGACTAAGGTGCCCCTGATCCAGGCCAGTCATCACACAACTACTTGCTATGCATCAGAAAGCTGCACAATGACTAGGGATCATAGAAAGAGAATTGGTGCCTTTGAGCTATGGTGCTGAAGAAAAGTATTAAATATACCAAGGTCTGCTAGGAGAACAAACAGGTTCATCCTAGAGAGAGTGAGAACAGGATGCTCCTTGAAGGCAAGGCTTTTGAAGCTTTGTCTGACATAATTTGGACATGTTGCAAGGAGGGACCAGTCCTTGGAGAGGGAGATAATGCTTGGAAGGGTGGAGGGACAGTGCAGGAGAGGAAGACCCTCAATGAAATGGGTTGATTCAGTCACTGGAGTGATGAGGGTAGGTGTGTCAGAGACAGTGAGGTTGGTGCAGGATAGGGCAGGGTTTAGGGCTATTGTAAATAAGGCTGCTATGAGTCACAACAGCTCAATGGCACATAACAGCAATAACAACAACCACCATTGATTTAGAAATTATAAAAATTATTTCATTCGAATATGAAACTTTTATCCATTCTTTATTAAGTAAACAGGGAGCTCTGGTGGCCTAGTAACGTTTTACCATGTGGTAGTGGTGGGGGTTGTAGCTGTTTTTCAATAACCTTTATTGTACAGCCAATGTTACCCAATTTTTGGTTCTTTTTTGTAGTTTCAGCTCCTGCTGATACAGAGAAACGCTATTGGTTTGGGGGGTGGTGTGTGTTTGTGTGTTGTGATGTAACTCTGTGTCTAGTAATTTTATTGATTGGGAGAGACTCCATGCTGGGAAAAGCAGAGAGCTGGTGAAAGAGAGGAAGACCTTCGAGGAGACAGAGTGACAAAGTGACTACCCCAATGGGCTTGAGCGTGACAGGTAATTAGGATGGTGCAGAACAGGGTGCGGTTCAGATGTGTTTGTTCATATGGTCTCAATGAGTACTATTCTAGATGATTGTACCCAACAATAATAAAAACTAGATAAAGATAAGTTTTTAGTCGTAGAATTTCCTTTTTACTGCCTCTGGTTAAAATTGGTCTATTTACTTTTTGAATGGAAATTTCTTACAATTTTGGACTTTCTTCCCTACTCTTTTCTAAGGTCTATATATAGTACATAAGGAAGATATAGCTCTACAAATGTAGACATCTATAGGGGAGAACAGAGTAAAGCACTGCAGGACAAGCAATAGTTTTTTTCATGGTCATGGAATAGACTGAACACTTCAGCAGGAAAATGATGCAAGATTCACGGGAATCAATGGCCTACAAAAGAACAATCCTTGTATCACCCGGCTTCCTTTCTGTAAAGGATGTCTTCCCTGCATCCTCCTTTCTAATCCTTCCAGTGCCTCACCTTGAAACAAAAAGGAAAAGGGAAAAAATGCCAAGAACAAGCAGTCACCAATGGAGCTACCTCCAAGCGAATCCTCTGACAAACAAGATAGAAATCCCTTCTCCATCTCCATCCCTCCCCTCCCCAGAGAATAGGGAAAAAACTCCACTGAAACAAGAGTTGGTAAACTTTGGGATAAAAAGACTTTCTTTTGGTCAAGTTTCCCAAGTCTTTTTTTGACCAGTGAATTATAAAGTGGTATCTATACAGACAGTGAAAGGAAGAATTCCAAAGAATAGAGAAAGTTAAGTGATTTGCTCAAGTGAACGAAGTAGAAATTGGCCTATCATTCTCAAATTTGATCAGCATTGATAGCCAGTTAGTACGAGCCTGAGCTTTCAAACCAAAGTATCCAAATAATTTTGGAAATGCCTTTACGTTGTTACAATTCTGCAACTAAAACTGAAGTTGGCTAAAGCCTGGGCCGCTTGAGACTTCTGAAAAGTAAATGATATTATTTCTGCCTTGCTCTACAGGCCTCATTAGTCAACAATATTCCCAGCATTTGGATATGGGCCCCGCTCTTGTTGATTCCAGTAATAATTTATTTTTAATAATTTTGCTATTGGAGTGTGCTTTGTGATAGGTGCTTTGACACCTCTGAGGGAAAATTCCAAACTATTCTGGAAACTATTTTGTAGAAGAGAAGCAGCCCTGAAGAAGGATTACCAAAGGGAATTTTGGAAGCTGGCCACCAAATTAAGCAATCCTTCTTTTCCAAGGTCCTGTAACTTGTGCCTGCTCTTTGAGTATTTATATGGACACAGGCCTGCACTCTTGACGTTTCTGAAAGAAATGAAGCTGTGCTAGAGAGCTGGGATCAGTGGCAGCCACATTAGACTCTTTGGAAAGCAAAAGGGTGCCCAGGAGAAGACTAAGAATTCACCACTTTATCACGCCAGTCACCTCTTATAAACAGGATCACTAAATGGATAGGAGACTATAATCCTTATCCTAAATGTAGGGCATGAAGGAGGATGATGGGAAGAAGAGGGAAAGAGGTTCAAGTGGAACAGAAAGAGAGCTAGAAGGTTTCTGGTTGGCAACTCAAGTTAGGAAGAGAGACAGAGCTAAGAGAAGTGTTACTGTGTGGAATCAATAGCCAATGACTCAGAGAGTGAGTGGAGCTTCTGGTGTGTAACACACAAAGAAAAAAGAAAAAAAAAACAACCAAAAAAACCCCTCCATCCAAACTAATTGCTCTCAAGTCAAATTCAGATTCATAGCAACCTTAGAGATGAAAAGATAATAAAAAAGTGCCCCATATGGCTTCCCAGTTATCTCTAAGAAATGGCCACTACAGAAATCACACTGCTACAGCTTTCTTCTGTCGAATTTCTGGTAGGCACAAACGTTTGACCTTTTTGTTAGCAGCTGAAGGATCAACCATTGTGCCACTAAGACTTATGTTGTCTATATGTGCTTTCAAATCATAACTGACTCATAGCTGACCCTCCAGTGGGTTTTAAGAGGCAGTAGATAACACAACTGCCTATCTTTTTTTCCTGTGAAGCAATTGATGCATCTGAACTGCCTGCCATCGGCTTGACAGCACAGATCCTTAACACCAAGCCACCAAAAGGTCCCTAGGACACCTATGGGGAGAAACAAAGGCCATGCTGGACCGTATCTAGTCAAATCTCCAAAAGCCAAAAACCAAACTAGTTGTTGTTGACTGGATGGCTCATACTATCCTTCAGCCTTCTGCCTACGTACCTTGAGTAGAACAGTGTTCCACAGAGGTTTTTAAGGCTGTAAACCTTTGGAACCAGCCCACCAGGCCTGTTCTCTGAGCAGTGGTATATCTAAGGACAACAACATCTGCACAGCCAGCACTGGAGCTGCATCTCTGTCGAAACATCTGACAGTCATTTTACTGTGAACAAAAAAATAAAAGTCAAGCTCATTGATTTTTTTACTGAACACATTGTAGCACTAGATGAAGGTTGCCATTGCATCTTTTTTGTATTTTAGCATAAGGATGGATGGTGAAGAGATTGAGATTGCACACAGCTTTAGTTTGCTTGGCTCCATAGTCAACAGTTTTGGCACCAGCAGCCAGGAAATTAAAAGGTGCATTGCCATGGGAAAGTCTGCTGTTAGGGACCTCTCCAAAGTACTGAAGAGCAATAGTGTCTCTCTGG
>NW_006399843.1:828140-832752 GCF_000299155.1 Elephantulus edwardii
GTGTGCCTCTGGGATTGTAGTTGCAGCTCCTTACCACTAGGCCACCAGAGCTCCCCTAGTTGATCACCAATTTTTGATCTTACAGTTCTCATTTCTAGTTTGTTTCTCTTGTTTTCAAATGGATTGACTCAGCTATCAGGTTCTTGAAAGCAGGAAGCCTGACTGTATCATACTTCTCATGTATGTATCTGTTAACTTATTGATATTGGACTTCCTCTCTAGAACCTCAGCTCTGTGGGACAGCATCTCTGTGTGTTTATGTTCTCTCCCCAGAGTCAATCACACAGTTAGGCCCAGTAAATATCTTAGATTAATAAAAGGATGCATTCACATCTTCTGTTACAGAAGAGGGTCTGGTATATAGTAAGTGGATTCTGTTGATGCACTAATACACCAGCTACTGTTGAGTCACCTCTGACTTGGGGTGACATGTGTTTGAGTAGATCAGTGCTTCACAGATCTTTCTACTGAGGTACCTCTGGATGAACTTGAATTTCCAGTGTTTTGGTTAGCAGCGTAGCATGTTAACTATTTGCACAGGGCCTTGGTAAAGGTAGACTTGACCTGAGAGATGATTCATATTTCTTTGCATGCCCTTATCTCCAGTCTGTGACTCAGATAATGAGCCTTACTGATGAAGATGCAATGGCTGAGGTGTCAGCCGCTATATTGAGCAGGTCAGGATAGAACTTCTCCCAGGCCTTCACAGCTGTCAATATTTCAAAAGCTCCTTTGACAATGTCAGAGTCTCTTTTCTTTCTGCTCATCAACCCTGTGCTAGATACGGCCACCAATTGCTTTTAAATCAATATCCTTTACCACAGAGACAGCTCTCTGAGTTATGTAACCAAGAGACAGAAAGACACATGCAACACAAATCCATTCTCTCTGCTCTTCAAAAATATACAATATTCATCATCACAAAGTAAGATTATCAGGTCAGATATGTGTATCTCTCCTCTTTCTGAAATGCATCGAATGGAGAAATAACAATGCAGCTATTTTAGGAAACAAGGATGCCCTCTCCACCAAATCCTGAGTTGATGAGGGGAGCATTTGGATACTATTTCCAGTGGCACTCCAGGGTGTCCCAAGTACTTGTTCAATGTCTAGTTCAGTATATGATAACGTGGTAAGTAAAAAGTCCAGGACCTGAGATATCTTTAGTAATCTTCCTCACTTTGTACTGTGATTGCTGCTTTTTATCTCCAAAGTGGAAGGAAAGGACTAAAAATTACAGTAATCAGAGAGAACAAGAGCATGAGTTTGCTTGACAAGCTCCTAACCTGCTATTTTCTGGAGCCTAAAACCAGATTTTTTTTTGCTGAAAAAAGGTCAACTTTTCTTTTTGGTGGCTAGAAATACATATTTGTTGTGTATCAGACCAGGAAAACATTAAACAAGAAGCCCTGGGTAGCATTATATTTTGTTGTATTTATTTCTATTTCTGGAAAGCAAAAATATATATGTGTGTGTGTGTGTGTGTGAGTGTGTGTGTGTGTGTGTGTGTGAGAGAGAGAGAGAGAGAGAGAGAGAGAGAGAGAGAGATCTTATTGATCAAAGGAAGAGACTGCTAATTAAACCTCTCAGTTGACTGAGAGAAAGAAACATGTAGAAATACTGTTAGAAACAGAAGATGATGATGGAAGGTGACCTCTATCCCCAAATGACACAGAGATTTTACACCTCAGAAATAAAAATCTATGAAAAAGTATTTGCCTCGTAAAATTGTGGACATCCGTATGCCCTGCAAAGGGCCCCACAGAGTCAGCACAGAGACTGGCTCTCTGCACATCAGGTTCATTCCGGAGACCCTCACCCCTAGACTGTGCGCTGAATAACACAGACAGAGACTGGGTGTGTGGTATTTGTCTTTATCTTCTTATCATCAAGTGTGATAATTAGTATACCTTATATTTAGATCAATGAATGATCAATGAATCCATACCTTTGTTTGTGTTTTCCTCACTGCTTGCAGGAATCTATTACCAACATAAATTGGCCATTTACTAACTTAAAGCATATATGCATATATCTTATACTCCATCTTTCTAGGTAAAATATTTTTATGAATCATGCCATTGTTGTCAATTCATACAGAACTCACTCTCTATACCATGTAGTTAGGTGTTCTTTTAATTGTCAAACATTGTTTTCTAATTACTTCTCCCCCCAAATGAACTGTAAGCTTGAAAACATCAATTTTTCTATTGCAATTCAAAGCAACTGTAGAGGCTAGAATAGAACTACTCATTGGCTTTCTAGTACAATAACCTTTAAATTGACTGAAACATCTTTCTCCCTGGGAAGCTGGTGGGTTTCAACAACCAATTTTTCAGTTAAGAGCCAACCACTTTAACCCCTGGACTACTGATTATAGATGAATCATAAAAATGAATAACGGACTATAAATAAGACCTGAACTTTACAACAAATGTATCAATGATGAAATTTGGTAACAAACAGGCCCATCCTCTAAACATGATCCTTGTGTAACGCATATGCTTTGCCTTTGGCTGGTAACTGAAACTTTGGCGGTTTGAACCCATTCATTGAAGCACAAAAGAAAAGACCTGGTGGTCTTCCAAAAATTCTGTTCTTCTCTGAATCACTAGGTAAACTGAAGGCTACTCGATGCGATTCAATAACACAATGATTGCCTTAATAAGATCTGCTACCGTATCATGTTATTTATTGTTGTTGTTGAGTACCTTTAAGCTGGATCTGACCCATAGCTGACCCTGCAGCAGGTTTTCAGAGGCAATGAATCACACGAGAGGAGATTCCCCATCTTTCTCCCATGAAGCAGCTAGTGGATTTGAACCATGTGCCTTTGTGATTACAGCATAGCTTCTTACCACTAGGTCAAATACATTTTCTTCCTTGCTAGTGTTTAATTCATAAGGACCTGGTGTTTAGTAGTGAAAAGCTAGTTACTGTTAGCTTGTTATTGGCCCTTTAACCTCTTTGGGAGAACAAGTTACATGAACAAATAAAGATTAAAACCTAGGAAAATGTTTGAGACAGTTCTACTCTGTCCTACAGAGTCTCTATGGATTGGAATGGACTTGACAGTGTAAAGTACTAAGTCATAGTACTTTCTGAGGAACTTATGATCATCTGAGAAATGGAAAGAGGCATCAACAATTATTTATCAGTTCATTCCCTTCCCACCAACACATCCCCACATTTCTAGACAGGCTCCAGAGAAGACTACAAGTGTATGTTGAAGGGATGAAAGTAAGCGCTGTGAGGAGGAACCTGGGCAATGCTGACTGAGGCCCAGCAGAAGTGGCTACCACATCAAGAAGTGTGAAATAAGGGGCTGAGGGCTGAAGATTTGCACAGGGGTGGCTCAGTACAGGGAATATTCTCCTTGGCATTAACATTCCCAGGAGGAGGAAAGGGCCCTGATGAGGCAGAGAGACCTGGTCTGGCCTTGACATGCTGCCTGTCCTCAAGGAAAGAAAGACACATTTGTCCAGATAGAGATAGCCTATTTCATATGAGTTCATTTTTCTTCTCCCAATAAGACACAAACCAGCTTAGGAAGGAGAGGTGATTCAACACTGTTTACTAGGAAGCCTAGCTCCCTGGAAAGGCTGCCAGAATTTGTTATAGCATCTCCTTGGAAACCGTTCCAGAGCAGCCAGGCACCCCACGTGTGTCAGGACAGGCACTAGCTGGAGTAATGCAGAGGAGACATCAAATGCTGGGCTTTGCAGGCTGCCCTTCAGACAGCACTGGAGCACACATGGTCACCCAAAGTCAAAAGTTTCAATAGTTATTGATTTCCTCCCCACTCCTATATCCATTGCCAATTTGACTGTGTCCTTCATCTTCTCAAAATTAATCAGAGGGAGGGAAAATCTATTTAGCCTTTTGACCCTAGGCAATCTCATGACATTTATAATTGATAATATAAAAAGTAAAACAAATTAATCTTCCAGGCCCAGGGTCAGAAAATTACTATTGTCGAACAACAGTTAGGGTACATATTTTCTCACTCAGTTGTGATCAAGTGCAAGCCAAATGCATAATTTTAACATTTTGTAAATAGACTTTTTCTCTAGCAGTTTCCACCTCAACATTTGAGGAAACTCATTCTTTGAAGCAGAAAAGAAGGTAACAGTCTAGCTAGTGAGAGAACAGCTGCTTTGAATTAACTCAGTCAGAATATTGGGAAGTTATATAAAAACTGAAAAAGCAGTCCCCGTATACAAAAGTAAAGTGCTTACCTGCCATCCAAAAGGTTGGAAGTTCAAAGTTATCCAGGGGCTCTGCCAGAAAACCTGCTTCCACAAAAAAAAATTATTCACTTCACCGAAGACGACATTCAGATGGCACATGAAGAAATGCTCAAAATCCCTAGCCCTAAGAGAGATGCAAATTAAAACAACTATGAGATATCATCTCACCCAGTCAAAATAGCAAAATTTAACAGAACAGTAAGCAAAAAATGCTTGGCGAGGTTGTGGAGAAACTGGAACCCTTATTCACTGTTGGTGGGAGTGTAAAATGGTGCAACCCCTGTGGAAAGCAGTATGGCATTTCTCAAAAAGTTGCAAATAGAGATACCATTTGACCCAGCAATTCCACTACTGGGAATATA
>NW_006399843.1:840892-855230 GCF_000299155.1 Elephantulus edwardii
CAGAGACAGTGCGATTGGCACAGGACAGAGCAGAGTTTAGGGCTGTTGTACATAGGGTCGCTATGAGTCATAAGCGACTCGACGGCACATAACAACAACAAGATGATGAAAATCGGTCTATGATGTTTCCAAAGCCCTTTTTCATTTCAATTTCTTCTCTCTATCCTTGGCATTGAAACCATGGTAGTAATATAGACTGTTCAGGGTCACCTTCTTCAAGTGGTGCCTAGGACATGTGCCACATCTGCCATACTTTAGACATGCCTCTGCTTGTTCAAACCTTGGGTGGGTTTGAATCCCAGAATTTTGGTTAGTGTTTGTGTACATGGTCATTTGCATCACTGTTGTTGGGTGCTGTCAAGTAGACCATGACTCAGAGTAACACTATGAACAACAGACAGGAACTTTACCCTATCTGCGCCATCCTCACCATCTCTGATACTCTCGGGTCCATTGTTACAGTCTCTGTGTCAATCCATCTCGTTGATGGTTCTCCTCTCTTTGACTGACCCTGTACATCTTCCACTGTGATGTCTTTTTCCCTCCTGACAACATGCCCCATGTATGTGAGAGGAAGTTTCACGGTGCTTGCCTCTAACAAGCACCCTGACAGCATTTCCTGCAAAGTAGAATTGTTATTTCAGTAGGCCATACGATATTCAGTACTCTTCTCCAAAACCATACAGCAAAGACATTGTTCTTCTGCCATCCTTATTTATTGTCCAACTCTCAGGTGCATACATTTCTGTTGTCTTTGCTGTTATGTGCTGTTGAGTCACCTACAATTCATAGCTACCCTGTTTACAACAGCCCTAAACCTTGCTCTATCCTGTGCCAATCTCATTGATCTCCTCCAGTCAGTTGACGAGGTGGTTGCTCTCCATATATTTAGGCACAACTAGTGAGTGTGTGCAGGCCAGCATCTGTTTGTTGAACTATGTCAATTGTATGCTGTCAGTTCCTGGGGCTTTTTTCTTTTTTTTTAACCAATTCTTTCAAAGCATCTTGAACTTCCTCTGTCACCATAGGAATTATATGTTTTTCATGACATTCTTCTGTGTGAGCCAATTCATTCTGGTATAATGACTACTGTGTACTCTTTCAATCTTCTTTTTATGCTTCCGGGGTCATTCAGCATTCTTCCCACAGTATAAGTACTGCAACTCGAGATCTGAATTTGTTCTTCAGTTCCTTCCACTTAAGAAATGCTGAGCAAGTTCGTCCTTTGGATTTTCCAATGCCAGCGCTTTGCACATTTCATTATCATACTTTAGTTTGTCTTCCCATGCTGCCCTTTGAAATCTTCTGATCAGCTCCGTCACATCTTGATTCTTCCCTTTGCTTTGGCTCCTTGATGCTTTAGTGCAATATTCAGAGTCTCATCTGACATCCGTTTTGATCTTTTCTTCTTCCTCTGCCTTTCTAATGACATTTTGTATTCTTCATGGATGATATTCTTGATATCCTCTCACAGGTCATCTAGTCTTCACTCATTAGTATTCAAGTCCTCAAACCTATTCCTGAGATGTCTTGCTCCATTGTAGTTTCATATTTATGTATCTCAGTCCAAATTAAATCCCCAAAGAGAGAGGGGAGGAGAAGGTGGCAAGGTTGTTCCTGGATGACTCCACCCAGGGTCTCTGTGATTCCTTGCTGCCTGTGTATAGTGGTGGGCCTCGTGTGTAAATTGGGTGTTTTGTTTTTGTTGTTGTTTTTGTGAATCATTCTTCTAGGTGATATGGCACTAGTCTTTGCATTGCTGTATAGAGGTAACTTGTGGTTGCTGTGATGCTAAACACTGTGACACTGATGTGTCACATGTGATAATGATTACCCATGGTGGACAGTGTTTGGTGGAGATTCCCGATTAAAACAAGCCTGGAAGCAGGAGTGGCACCCACTTCTGAAATGGCTTGCCTCCAGAAACTCTATGAACAGTGCCCAGGTCTTCCTTTCTTAGGGTTGTTATGAGTCATCTATAACTCAGCGGCACCTAACAACAAGAAGCCCAAATTAAGTGTCCTCCCATCCTTCTCGATGTTAGACATAGTTTGTTATGATCTACATAAATACTTTTGTATAGTCAATAAAACACTAATAGACATTCTTCTCATGTTCTCTGCCTTTAGCCAAGATCCATCTGACATCAACAATGATATCTTTAGTGTTACGGCCTCTTCTACACCCAGGTTGAATTTCTGACAGTTCTCAATGAATGTACTGTTCTAGCCAGTTTTGGATAATTTTCAGGGATATTTTGCCTGCATGAAATGTTGATGATATTGTTTGATAATTTTCACATTCCATTAGATCATCCTTCTTGGGAATGGAAACAAATATGAATCTCTTTTAGTCAGTTGGCCAAGTGCTATCTTTCAAATTTCCAGAGACAGACTGGTGAGCATATCAAGGACTGTATTTGTTAGTTGCAACATGTCAATGAGAATTCTAGTACACTTATTTATTCTTATATAAAACCATACCTAGATCAAGAAGCTTTTCTTTGAACACAGCAAAGGAGCACTGCATGATTTAACATTAAGAAAAGTTTGCATCATGGATTTATCTTTTAACACCTGGACTTTATAAAGAAGAATATGGCATCAGGATTAGAGGAAGACTCATCAACAACCTGTATTATGATGGCACAACCTTGCTGCAGAAAGTATGGAGGTCTTGGAACACTTGTTGCAAAAGACCAAAGACTGTGGCCTTTAATAAAGAGTACATCTCAACATCAAGAAAACAAAATCCTCACCAGAGGGCCAATAGGCAAAGTCATTATAGATGGAGGAAAGATTGAAATTGTCAATGATTTCTTCTTAGACCCACAATCAACACCCTTAGTACCAACAATCATGAAATCAAAAAACATATTGCCCTGGGAAAGTAAGCTTTCTAGAATCTTTCTAAAGTACTGAAGAACAGCGATGTCTTCAGTACAGATGTCTTTTCAAAGACATCTAATTCAAGGCATGGTCTTTACAATCACTTTGTATGCATCTGAGAGCTTGACAATGAGTAAAGATGATAGAAGAAGAATCGGTGCCTTTGAGCTATCTTGGACTGCCAAAAGAACAAAGAGAAAAGTCTTAGGAAAAGTACAGCCTGAGTGTTCCTTAAAGGCAAGGATTGTGAAGATTCACTTCAGATACTTTGGGCATGTTGTTAGGATTATTTGGAAGAGGACATCAGCTTGGAAATGTGGAGTGTCATTGAAAGAGAGGAAGACTGTCAGTGAGATGGATTGACATAGTGATTGCAACAATGGACTTGAATATCTCAAAGATGATGAAGATGGCACAGGATATGACAGAGTTCAGATCCTGTTCATAGAGTTGCTATGAGTCATGTTCGTCTCAATGCATTTAACAACAACAACAAAGACAACATCTCTTATAGATGGCAGTGATGAGCATCCAAGGAATCCTGTGCTAAAGATACAACTGACCAGAATGTAGACTTAGGCCTATTGCCTCCTGCCTCCTGTCCTCAGCCTTTCAATAAGTTCCAAGGCCAATTCAGGAGTATGTTTCAATGATGACAGTAAACAATTTGTGGCCCTGCCCAGTGGCCATCCTTCTGGCCTGCTTACCTAGACCCAGATAGGTATAGTGATCTCACTTGAAAACCCTGAAGTCAGGCTTGTTCTTCTGGAAGCTTGTAAAATGAAGCCATTTTCGGATGTGTGATTCGGCCAAGGCAAGCCTGGCCTTCTATTTCAGAGTGATGTAACACTTGAAAAGTGTCTGTTACTGCGGGAGAGTCCAACAGTTAATGGAGGCCTTTATGAGCATCATTAGAAAGAACTGGCACACAAAAGGGAACACCGTCCCTGGGTCTGTTGTAAGACTTGGTCTGCTCTCTCAGAAACTCACTGGAAGCCAGAAAGTTGTGCCTGAAATATATCCGAGGGACACTGGGAAGCCATATAGAGTGGACTGCACCTTTTAGATGACTGAGGCCACAGGCAGGATGCCATGCAGGACATAAAGGAGGGTTTGTCTTCTAGAGGACATGCTGGCATGATATGATGTGTATGTGTGTGTACATATGCGTTGACATTGTTTGTGACTATGTAATCCTGAAAATGACTTCATGTTGTCCCCTATTTGAAAGTGGTCAGAAGTTAGAGAGCAAGAGACTCAGAGGGTGTGTGTTGCAGGCCAGCCATGAAATGAGAGCTATAGGACCCAGCTCTAAAGCTGACTGTTGGAGTGACCATCCGTGGCATTGTGTGCACTCCTGTCATGCCAGGCAGCCTCAAAAACTCTTTTAGGAAGAACCGCCGATGCCTACTGTGGGAATTTCTCCATATATACTCTATGGTCAGGTTGCCTTCAGGGGTTCAGCAGGTCTTCTCTTGCCAAATGCCTTATAAAACCTGGCACTGAGACCGGAACCCTGTGACACCATCCTGGTTAGAGAAAGAATGTCACAGTTGCCCAATGCCTGATCACTCCTTGAAGAAACCTAATAATGTCTAAGGCAACCAGACTAGAGGACCAGATCCTAATAAAGCTCTGGGCTGATCACAAAAGCCCATACCCAAGTTAATGAAGAGGACTCCTGCCCCAAACTCTGAGTAAAATACTATCTTCCTTAGGCCTCCCTAAAACCCCCTATAAAAAGGAACTGCCCTTGATTGTCCTCACACCATTTTTTTCCCGTATTTGAAATTTGTATTTTACTATACAAACCCCTACATGTTTTATCACATAATTTTTGTTAAATTCTGGTTCATTTGAGTGAAAGTTTACAAATCTTACTGATATTTTCATTCAATCACAGGCATTTTATATAACATTAGCCAACATTTATTGATCTGATTGTTTACAATGTCTAATCAAAACCTTATTGTATACTACCTTGCACCATTTTGACCTTCTCCACGTGTGACCTTCTCCACTCGGCATCCCTCTCAGACTGTGCAATAAAGGTCTGTTCGTTTCTTGAGACCAGCTTCTTTCTTTTTCTTTCTCTCAACTCTCTTTTTTTTTTTAAATCTAACACTGGCCATTATTCCATCTCCTGATTTAGACCTCAAGCTTTGGAGGTCCCACATACAAGAGTATCTTTGGCTATCCATTAGTGTTGGGATCAGTGTCACTGGAGACAGTCAGCCCTGTCTTCGTTCTCTTTTAACTCCTGCTCTTCATTTTTTGGTTCCTCCCAAGGCTGGGTTGGGGAGAAGTCTTCCCAAAAACTACAAGAGAGAGAGTGACAGAAGTCAAGGATGGAGAACATTGAAGGTCTATAAGACAGCCTCAGGGAAGTGGATAAAAGGTTCATCAAAGTGTAGTATCTGTCTGCAGAAGGAGTTTCTCCATCTTGTAGGAATCCTCTGGTGTCACATAGGCTGGACCAGTTGTTTGAAACAAATTTATCTCATGCAGATGACTCATTATCATTCGAAGGCCGCAAAAGGAGCCCTAAGGTAAAGACCCAGATGGCCAGAAGAGAACCTTGTGTCTAAAGCCTCCAACTTCCCCTCTTCTGGCTTCAGCCTTTCATAAGCCCCACCCACAAGTCCTGGCCCATCTCCATGGTGATAGTAAACAATCTCTGGCTCCACCCACTGGCCGTCCTCCTGCCCTGCCTACCTAGACACAGCCAGCCATAGGGGTTTGGTCTGAAAAACTTGAAGTCAGGGCTGCTCCTCCGGAAGCTCCCACCATGGTGTCATTTCTTGATGTGAGTTTCAGCTAAGGGAAGCCTGGCCTCGCTTTTCAGAGAGTCGGGACACTTGTAAAAGTGCCTGACAAGTTTGTGACCTCCCATAAAGTCCAAAGGTTAATGGAGGCCCTTCTGAGCCTCTCTGGGGAGTGACTGCTGCACAAATATCCCACTGCTAATGTAAGGCCTTTCCTGCCCCCCCTCCCCCCTTGGAAGCTCATTGAAAGCCAGTGGGAAGGTTATGCCCCGAGACATATCCGAGAGACAATTAAAACACATATGGATTGGTCTGCGCTTTTCAGATGACTGAGCTCACAGGCAGGATGTCAGCCCAAATACAAAAAAGCTGCCCCCGAAGATATTGCCCTCAAGAGGGTATAACCACAAGTTGGCACGATGGGATGGGTAGGTAGGAGTGTGTGTGCGTGTTGGCATTGTTTGTGGCTGTGCAATTCCAAGACTGATTCCATGTTGTGTTGGATTTGAAAGTGATCGACTGTAGAGAGCAAGGACCTCGGAGGGCATGTATTGCAAGCCAGTCAAGAAACGAAAAGCAATAGAACTCAGCTTCTCCTGCTTAGTGACTGGAGTAGCTCCCCCAGCATTGGATGCACTCATTCCCGGCAGGCAGCTTCAAAAACTCTTCTAGGGAGAAGTTCTGACAACTACTGTGGGGATTGGCTCTGTGGCCAGTCTGCCTTCAGTAGGACATGAACTCACTTGCTTGATGACTTAAGCACCTTGCTGAGATCTGAACCCCACCAACCATGACCAGTCCTGAGCACTCTTCTACTTCCTGACCTGGACCTCAGGCTTTAAAGGGTCACCACACTACCACATCTTCATTGATCCATTAGTGTCGTGACAGCTGGGCCACTGGAGACAATCACTCTGTCACTGGTTTCTCTCTCAATGTCTGCCCTTCATTCTGTAGTCCCTCTGAAGGATGGATTGGGAAGAAGTCTCTCCAGCAATGACAAGAGAGGGAGGGACAAAAGTCTAGCGTGGAGGTCCTGGAAGGTCTCCAAATGCAGCTTTAGGAAAGTGGATTAAAGATTTGTGGAAGTGTGATTATCTGTCTGCAGGAGTTTCTCTGTCAGAAACCTCTGTGTGCCCCAGGCTGGCCCTCTTATTTGGACGGAAGAGATCTCTTCAGATGATGGTGATGAGTATCCAAATTTCACCAATGTCCTGTGCTAAAGACCCAGCTGGCCAGAATGTAGCCTTGGCCCTATTGCCTCCTGCCTCTTGTGTCCTGTCCACAGCCCCATCCACAAATTTCAGAGCCCATCTCCATGGCGACAGTGAACTCCTGGCCCCGCCCACTGGCCATCCTCCTGGCCTGCCTACCTAGACTTAGATAAGTAGAGTGGTCTGAGGTCTGTCTTGATTTTCTGGAAGATCACACAGTGAAGCCTTTCTTAATGTTTGATTCAGCCAAGGTAAGCCTGGCTTCCTCTTTTAGAGAGGCACAACACTTGAAAAGGTGCCTGCCAAGTTTGAGGTCTCCTAGAAAGTTCGACAGTTGATGGATGCCTTCCTGACCCTCTCTGGGGAGTGGCAGGCCTACCATAAAGAACAATATCTTAGTTGCTAGTATAAAACTTGGCCTATCACTCAGAACCTTACTTGAAGCCAGTGGTGGGGTTGTGCTTTGAAACCCGTATGGGGTGAACTATGCTGTTTAGATGATTGAGGCACAGGCAGGATATTGGCTCCTCTAAAAAAAAGAAGCTGACCATGTAGGTTTTGTCCTCAATAGGGCGTACCCAGAGGTTGGCTTTATTAAAGTGACACATGTAAAAAAAAAAAAATTAAAAAAAAAAGTGACACGTGTGCGTGTGTGTGTGTGTGTGTGTGTGTGTGTGTGTGTGTGCTGGGATTGTTTTTGGCTGTGCTATCCTGAGACCAGTTCAGTGTTGTTCCTAATTTGAAAGTGGTAGACAGGTAGAGTAAGAGCCTGGAAGAGTGTGTGTTGCAGGCTTGTCAAGAAATGAAAAGCAATATAACTGAGGTCCAGAGTAGCCACTCTTTATATTTGGTGCATTCTTTTCCATCCAGTCGACTTCAAAAGTTTGTTCTAGTAAGAGGGCTTTGCACTTACTATGAAGATTTCTCAGTATCTGCTCTGCGGCCAGGCTGCCCTTGGTGGACAGAAACTCAACAGATCTGTCCCTGCTCTATGCCTTATAACACCTGCTACAGAGACCTGAACCTCAAGATGTATTGCTGGCCATTCTCTAATTCCTGACATAATCTTCTTTGCTCAATTAGCCCTGGGCCCCTGGCGTCACTGGAGCTTGCTACTCCTGTCTTTACTCTCTCTTTCAGAATTCTTGCACTTCATTCTGTTGTTCCTTCCAGGGCTGTCCTGGGGAGAAGTCTTCCCAATAACTGCACAAGAGGGAGAAATCTAGGATGGAGTTCTTTGAAGGTCTCCAAAGAGAGCTTTAGAAAAGTGGGAAAGAGTTGTGTGGAAGTGTGGTATCTGTAGAATACATTTTTCCATCTGTAGGAATCCATTGTGTGACACCTGGCTGGTCCAGTTGTCTGAAATGAATCTGTCTCTTCCTGGTGATGATGATAAACATCTGAAATCCGCCAGAACAGTCCTGCAGTAAAGACCCAGCTGATGAGAATGTAGCCTTGGGCCTAATGCTTTCAACCGCTTTTTTCCTGCCTCAGCTTTTCATAAGCCATACCCCTATGTTCCAGAGCTCATCTATATGGCGAGAGTAAACATTACCTGACACTGACCAGTAAGCATCCTCCTGGCCTGCCTACTTAGACCCAGCCAGTCATGGTGGTCTGGTCTGAAAGCCCTGAAGTCAGGGCTGTTCCTCTATAAGCTCACACAATGGAGCCATTCCTTTATGTATGATTCAGCCAAAGGAATCTCGGCCTCCTATTTCAGAAAGAAGGGACACTTAAAGAGGTGCCTGCCAAGTTTGTGTCTTCCCGGAAAGTGCAATGGTTGATGGAGGCCCCTTCTGAGCCTTGTTTGGGAGGGACTGGCCCCCCCAAAGGAACAATATCCAGGTTCTTGATTTAAGGCCTGTCTTGCCCACTTGAAACCTCAGTTTAAGTCAGTGATAAGGTTGAGCCTTGAGACGAATGCTAGGGATCATGGAAACACATGAGGGGTGGACTGTGTATTTTAGACGACTGAAGTCTCAAGCAGGATGCTAACCCCAAACATGAAGGAACTTGTCCTGCAGATTTTGTTGTCAAGAGGGTATACCGTCAAGCTGGCAGGAGTGACATGCTTGTTTGTGTGTATGTGTGTGTGTGTGTGTGTGTGTGTGTGTGTATGTTGGCATTGTTTGTGGCTGTGTGAATCTGTCACCTGCTCTATGTTGTCCTCAATATGAAAGTTAGGCAGGTAAAAAAGAGCTTCAGAGGGCGTGTGTTACAGGCCAACCAGAAATGAGAAGCAATGGAATCCAGCTTCTTACACCCAGTGCCCAGACTAGCCACTCCCTGTGTATTGTGTCCCCTTCCTCAAAAGCTCTTCCAGGAAGAACAATTGCCTAACCTATACTGTGGGCTTTTCTTAGGGTCCATTGTATAGCCTGCTGCCTTTAGCTAGGCAGGGACCCTGTAAGTCTCCCCTTGCTTAATTCCTTATAAAACCTGGGACCAAGACCTCAATCTTATCATGTAGCTCTGGGCATCCTTCCATTTCCTGACACAGGCCACAGGCCTTGGAGGGCAACCACAGTAGTACATCTTCTTCAACCCAGGGATGGAGCTCCTCGAAGGTCTTCAAAGGCAGCTTTAGGAAAAAGGAAAAAAGACCGGTGGAAGTGTGGTGTCTGTCTGCAGGAGTTTCTCCATCTGTAGGAATCCTCTGCATGCTGTTGGGCTGGCCCAGATGTCTGAAATGAACAGCTCTCGCCCAGACGGTTGCCATGAGCATCTGAAGTCTGCCTAAGATGTCCTCTTATAAAGCACCACCTGGCCAGAATGTAGCCTTTTTGCCTCCAGTGTCCTATCCTCAGCCTTTCATAAGCCCCACACACAAATTCTGGAGCCCATCTCCATGGAGACCGTAAACAATCCCTGACCCCGCCCACTGGCCATCCTCCTGGCCTTCCTACCTTGACCCAGCCAGCCACAGAGGTATGGCCTGAAAGTCCTAAAGTCTAGCTTGCTTCCTCTGGAAGCTCAGGGAACGAAGACATTCCTTAATATGCGATTTCAGGCAAAGGAAGCCTGTCATCCATTAGAGAGAATTGGAATATTTGGGAATGGGCTTACCAAGTTTGTGGCATGCAGAAAGTAGAAAGTTCCATAAAGGCCCTTCTGAAACTCATTGGGATGTGAATGGCTCACAATTAACAAACAGTTTCCAGTTCTTGACGTAAATCTTTGCTCACTCAGAACCTCACTGGAACTTGGTGGTAAAGTCATGCCCCAAGACACATCTAAGGGACATTGGAAACTCTTAAATGAGGTGGGTGCTTTTCAAGTGACTGAGTACATAGGCATGATGTCATACTCCAACATAAAAAGCTGCCTTGTACTAGAGATTTTGTCCTTAAGAGCTTGTAACCACAAGTTAACATGATTTGATAGTTGTGAGTACAGGTCTCTCTCTCTCTCTCTCTCTCTCTGTGTGTGTACATTGCTTGTGACTGTGCAATCCTGAGATTGTGCAATCCTGAGATTGGCTCCATATTGTCTAGGATTTGAAAGTGATCAGCGGGTAAAAAGCAAGAGCTTCCGAGGGCATGTGTCACAGGCGAACCACGAAACAAAAAACAACAGAATACAGCTTCTGATCCTGAGTTGCCACACATGGCACTGGATGCACTCTTACCCAGCCAGGCAATGTAAAAAACTCTTCGAGGAAGAATGCCTCGTACCTTCTGTGTGGATTTCTCAGGCTCTTCTCCGTGACCAGGCTGTCTTCCACAGGACAGGGACCCAATAAGTTTCTCCTTGTTTTATGCCTTACAACAACTGGCACTGAGATTTGCAGGCAGAGGCCTCAGTCTTTAGAGGGTCATGATGCTAGCATATCTTCATGGACCCACTCGTTTCTGGACACCAGTGGCACCTGAGCCCACCATCAGTGTCTTTGTTCTTTGTTTCAACACCTGCTCCTCATTCTATGGTCCCTCCCAGGGGTATACTGGGGGAAAGTCTTGCCAGAAAGTTAAGGAGAGACAGAAGAAGTCAGAGATGGAATTTCTTGAAGTGTCTACAAAGGCAGCTTCATGAAAGAGGAGAAGAGGCTAATGGAAGTGTGGTGTCTGTCTGCAAAAAGTTTCTCCATCTGTAGGAACCCTCTGTGCTGCAACCAGGCTAGCCTTGTCTGAAATAAGAGCTCTCTTCCAGATGGCTGTGATGAGTATCTGAAGTTGGCTTTATGTGTCCTCTTATAGAGAACCACCTGGCCAGTATGTAGCCTTGAGCCTTTTGCCTCCTCCTGCCTTTTATGTTCTGCCCCTAGCCTTTCACAAGCCCCACCCACAAGTTCTGAAGCCCATGTGTCCATGGTAACTGTAAACAATCCTTGGCCCCGCCCAATGCTGTCTGGCAAATCTACCTAGACAGTCATAATGGTCTGGCCTGAAAGCCCTGAAGTTAGTTCAGCTCCTCTGGAAACTCAAGCAATGGAGCCATTCTTTGAGGTGACTTTCCATTTGAGAGAGCAGAGATACGTCAGAAGGTGCCTTCTGAGTTTATAGTCTCCCCAAAAGTCCAACATTTGATGGGCACAATCCTAAGCCTCTTTGGAAAGTGACTGACCCAGAAATAGAAACAACTTACCAATTTTTGATGTGAGGCTTGACCTGCTCCCTTGGAATCTCTCTGGAAGCCAGAAGTGAAGTGGCACTCCGAGACTTAAAGGACAGTGAAAACCCATATGGGATGACCTATGCTTTTTTAGATGACTGAGCCCACAAGGTCAAATAAAGGAGCTACCCCTTCAGGTTCTGTTCTGAAGAGTGAGTGCCCACAAATTAGCATAGTGTTACGTATGTGTGTACGTGTGTGTGTGTGTGTATGCATTCGTATTTGAATCTGGGTTGTCCTGGGACCAGCACCACGTTAACCATTATTTGAAAGTGGTGGGCACGTAGTGAGTATGAGTCAGGGAAAGCACGTGGTATCAGTTGACCAAGAAATGAAAAGCAACATTACTGAGCTTTTGACCCCAAGTGCTGAGAGGATCAACTCCCTTCACCGGGTTCACTCTTTTCTAATCAGACAACATAAATAACTCTACAAAGGACCCTCAGGTCTACTGTGAGGATTTCTCAGGGCCCATTTTATTACCAAGCTGCCTTTAGCAGGTTAGGGACCCAGTAGATCTACTCTTACTTGATCTACTCTTACTTGAAGCCTTACAACATCTGGCACTAGGATCCAGAACCCTGTGACAAAGTCGTAGGAATTCCTCCATTTCCCATAGGCATTTCACATAGGCATCAGGTTTTGGACAGTCAGTACACTAGCACATCTTCATCAGTCTTTAGTGTCAGGCCACCTGTGTCACTGGAATATGCCATTCCTGTCCTGTTTATCTCTTTCAAGCCCTGCTCTTCATTCTGTAGTCCCACTCAGAGCTGGACTTGGGAAAGTGTTCTCAGCTACTTCAAGAGAGGAAGTGGAAGGAATCAGGGATAGAATTCCTTGAAGGTCTGCAAAAGCAGCTTCAGGAAAGGGGGGGGGGGAAGATTTATGAAGAGCGGCGACTGTCTTCAGATGCCTCTCCAGTCTCCATCTGGAGGAATCCTCTGGGTGCCATGGGGCTGCCTCATGGTCTGAAATGAGGAGCTATTTCAGATGGCTAAGATGAATAGCTGAAGTTTGCTTAAGGTGTCCTCTTGGGAAAAACCACGTGGCCAGAACATAGCCTTGGGCCTATTGCCTCCTGCCTCTTGTGTCCAGGCCTCAGCCTTTCATAAGCCCCACCCACAAGTTCTGGAGGCCCATCTCCATGGTTACTGTAAATAATCCTTGGCCCCACCCACTGGCCATCCTCCTGGCCTGCCTACCCAAACCCAGCTAGCCCTAGAGGTCTGGCCTGAAAGCGCTCAAGTTTGGACTTCTCTGGAAGCTTAGGCAACCGAGCCATTCCTTGATGTGCAATTTCAGCCAAGGAAAGCCTGGCTTCCCATTTCAGAGTTGGGACATTGAAAAGGTACCTACCAAGTTTATGGCCTCCTGGAAAGTCTAAGGTTCGAAGAACCTTTTGAGCTCTGTTAAAGAGTGATTGACCTAGAAAAAAATAACAATATACCAGTTCCTGTTGTAAAGCTTAGCCTGCCCACTCAGAACTTCACTGTCCTTGGTAAGACATATCCCAAGGACAATGGAAACCCATATGGGGAGGACTGCGTTCTTAAGGTGACTGAGGCCATAGGCAGGATGTATCACGCTGAACACAAAGGTGCTGCCCCTTGATGTGAAATTTATGTATATGTGTCTCTCTGTGTATGTGTATGTGTATGTGTTGGCATTGTTTGTGACTGTGTGATCCTCCTACTGGCTCCACATCGTTCCTGATTTGAAAGTGGTAGGCAGGTAGACAGCAAGAGCTTCAGAGGGTGCATGTTCCAATCTGGCCAAGAAATGAGAAGCAATGGGACCCAACTACGGTTTGGGTGCATTTTCTCTGGCTGTTTGACTTTAAAAACTCTTCTAGAAAGAATGCCTTAAGTAGGACTTCTCAGGGTCTACTCTGCAGCTAGGCTGCCTTCAGTGGGACAGGGACCTGGTACATCTCCCCTTGTGAGATGCCTTACAGCATCTGACACTGAGACCTGAACCCTTGATGCAACCATTGAATTCTTCCATTTCCTGACATAAGCCTCTGGAGGGTCATCACACTGGTGTATCTTTATGGACCCATTTGTGTTGTCATAGGATCCAGTCACTTTTTTCCAGAATTCAAATACAGAACAGATTCTTCCAATTTCCTTCATTCCCCAACACCATTATTAATCCCCTCTCCCCCTGCACATCCACATGCTTCTGCTTTCACTCTACCCCCCCACCACCTTGGATCCTCATACTCATTCTCCAATAATGATTTTATACAATATTTGTCCTTATGTGAGATAGTTTACTCAGCATAATGCTCTCCAGTCCCTACCAAGCTATGTAGTAATTTACAAAATCATTGCTCCTGTGTACTGCATAGTGTTCTCTCTCTCTCTCTCTCCCTCCCTCCCTCCCCTCCAGCTCTTTATTTTAATGCCTGTATCAGCTGCATGCTGGCTTTCCTGATCTGAAATATCTCAAAGGAAAATACTTTAAATTAGCACATCACCAAAAGAGGGAAGGAGATAAATAAAGAAGTCTGGGAATCGGGACACACCCCTGCATCTCTGATCCACGACCCCCATCTTCAGGCGCAGTGAACGGTGGGAGTGGACTTGAATCAGGACACACCCCTGCATCTCTGATCCACGACTCCCATCTTCAGGTACTGCATTGCTCCCCCCCGACCCGGCTCGCCCCCAGGACTTAAAGAAAAGGGGGGGGAACCCAACAAAAACGAAACAAAAACCACACAGAAGAACAAAAAAATATAAACCAAATTTATAGCATATTTCAACAGCACTTGAAAAACGTTGTCCAATATTGAAGATTTCATTTCTTTAGAATACAAACTGCTGTTTGGCCCTACCACATTGGTCCCATC
>NW_006399843.1:860458-904978 GCF_000299155.1 Elephantulus edwardii
AAAAAAAAAAGAAGTCTGCCATTCAGAGCAAGTCTAGTAGTAGTAACCAAGTAAAGTTTAAGAGAGTTTACATTTTCCTTCTCATTCCTTGCAAAGATCATTCTTTATATAAGTCAGAAGGTCTTATTATTATTTTAATAGAAAGGAGTGGCATTCAGTTGGTTATAGATAGAGGCAAACTACAGCCAAGGATTTAAACTTGATAAAGAAGTTTTCTTTAAAAATGGCTTTCTAGCCTGTTGCATTATGCTGACTGACTGTGACATTTTCTCCAGATCTTCTTCCTTGAAAGAAGAAAGGTAGACCTTCAAGTGTTGCCGTCTGGGAGTAAGCCAATCTTTAAACATCACCTCAGTGCTTCATCTCTATTTTGTATTTTCTTTTCTGCTTTCTCTAACATTCAGTGTCAATCTATAAACAGTTCTGTACTACCAACCACAATGCTTGTGGGAAAATTGGTTTTACCCAGGGCTGAAGTGGCACCTGTGATGGTAGCCAGGGTCAGAGAGAAGTTTGTAAATTCAAGAGAGGAGTGGATAGATGACCGTGGTTAGCCAGGAGCAACATTCAGAGTCTGAGCTACAAATGGCGATCAGAGAGAAAACATGCTAGCTTGCTCCAGAGACCCAAAAGATAGGCAAGACATTCTGATAAAAGCTGAACTTTACATAACCAAGTGAAATACCAAAGAACAGTTGTCCTGGAGTTGCTTCCAACGTAAGCAACTTTGAGTTCAGGAGAATTGTGCTCTATCTATATTGTTTCTAATTGTGGACTTTTTAGAAGTAGATTGACAAGCCTCTCTTTCAAGGCACTTTTGGAGAGCCTCAAGGTGCCAACCTTCCAGGTAGCGGTCAAGTGTGTCAGCTGCCGATACCACACAGGTACTCAAGCAGCAGGAACAACTCAACAAATCATTGATATCGAGTCAGAACCAACTAGGAGCTGAAACTCCAGTGAGTTTTCAGAAGCTATAAATCACATGGGGAGAGACTGTTCATCTATCTTTCCAGGAAAGGCTTGTGGATTTGAACTACATGCCTTTGGGTTGGCAGAGCAAATCTCTATGGACTATGCCACTGTTTTGTTTTGGGTCTTTTTTAAAAAAAGAAGTATAAACTTATTCTAAGTAATGTATTTCCTGATTATTGCTTACTCTAGTCTAGAATATAGTGTTAATCTATTAATTTCCAGTAATATATTTATAAGATCAAAATTAGTTTGGGGTATGAGCAGCACTGCCGTGGCAGCCTGCTTCTCACAGAAACCAATTACCAAGGAAAAACACTCATTGACCCTCCAATTTATTCTAGGAATTGCTAGTCCTAGAAGCTCGCTGCTCCAAACACTGAATAATCCTTCCTTGTTTGAAACCTGCCCAAATGACTCATTTGTACCTTAAAGGTACTTTAAAGCTGCCAAGTGTGAACGTGAAGACCAGTAAGACAGCCTCCTTCCAAAAATCCAACAAAACACAACAGTTGCCAATCAGAGACTACCTCAATATTTCCATTTTTCAGGTCCATGCACTTTTTTTTCTAACACAAATTTATGAAAAAATAGCCTTTGGTAATTTTGTCTTTGGCTTAGTTTTATCTTTGACAGATGGAAATCCCACAGAAAAATATGGCATTTCCAAAAAGAAAAATCAGACAAAATAAAGATCCTAGATAATTAAGAGTATTCATTTTATGTTGACTTATGATTAGAAGGAAAAGCAGATGAAAAGACAAAGGCAGAGAAGGGAGGACAGTTATGAAAATTAGGTCTGTGGCCAAGGACCACCATGAGAATCTCCTATCTCACATGCTCTCTATAAGCGAGTGTCACCGGGTCTGATGCAGGTAGTATCTTGGGGGGAGACTATCAGAATAGTGCTGGTGATAAAAGTAGTTACATTTGGCATACTCTGTAAAGAGAAAAAGAATGTGGTAAATGAGAAATTTTGATCAAAGCAATTTCTACCCAAGTCAATGAGTATTTACAAACTTTTATTATTAAGTGCTATTGAGTCTTTATGCCTATGAACAGCACATCTGAATCTTGCCCTCTTCTAGGTCATCCTCATAATTTCTGTTATACTTGAGCCCATTGTTAAAGGCACCTTGTCAATCCATCTTGTTGAGTGTTGTCTTCTTTCCCGACCCTCTACAACAGCGTGATGATGTCTTTTCCAAGGGTTTGCCCCTGATAACATGCCCAAAGTATGTGAGATGAAGCTTTACCATCTTTGCCTCTAAGGAGCACCTTGGTTGCACTTTGTTGAAGACTTATTTGTTCTTTTGGCAGTTGTGGGATAGAAACACTGTTTTCCAACACCACAATTTAAAGGCATCAATTCTTCTCTGTCATCCTTAGTCATTTACCCAACTTTCAGATGCATAGGAAGTAATTGAAAACACTACGGCTTGGATCAGGTGTGTCTTAGTTTAAAACAGACGACTTTGCTTTTAGCATTTTGCAGAAGTCTTTGACAGCAGATTTTTCCTAATGCAACATGTCTTTTGATTACTTGATTGCGAATACCATGGATGCTGATTGTGGCTCCAAGTAAAATGCAATTGTTGACAACTTCAGTCTTTTCTCCATCTATCATGATGTTGCCTATTGAACCAGTGGTGAATTTTTTTTTTATGTTGAAATGTAATCCATCTTGAAAGATGTATGCAGCAGTTGTTTCCAGTCTTCCTCACTTTCTGCCAATAAGGTTGTGTTGTCTGCATAATGCAGGTTGCTGATGATGCCCTATTATTCTTCATATAGTCCAGCTTATTGAGTGATGTGTTCAATATGAAGATTGAATAGGTATAGAGAAAGGATACAGACCGGACACAACTTTCTTAATTTTAAATCATGTAGTGTTCCCTTGTTCTGTTGGAAAACAGCATCTTGGTCTAAGAACAGGTTTCATACGAGTACAATTAAGAGTTCTGGGGTTACTATCCATAATTTGTTATTGTTGTTGTTGTTGTTATGTGCCGTAAAGTCGCTTGCGACTCATAGCGACCCTATGTACAAGAGCCCTAAACTCCGCTCTGTCCTGTGCCAATCGCACTGTCTCTGACACTCCCATCCCAATTATCCCAGTCACTGAATCAATCCACCTCATAGAGGGCCTTCCCCTCCTGTGCTGTCCCTCCACCCTCCCAAGCATGATGTCCCTCTCCAAGGACCGGTCTCTCCTCACAACATGTCCAAAGTATGTCAGACAGAGCCTCAGAATCCTTGCCTCCAAGGAGCCACCCGGTTTAACCCTTTCCAGGACAAATCTGTTTGTTTTCCTAGCAGTCCATAGTATTCTCAATACTATTCTCCAGCTCCACAGTCACATTCCTTTGCACAGTCATTATTCTGGTATTCTCTGCTTTCAGCCAAGATCCATTTTACATATGCAACAATATCCAGGTGCCACAGCCTCTTCTAAACCAGCTTGAACTTCTTGCAGTTCCCTATTCTAGCATCTTGCAGATGCACTGTTCTAGCCATTTAAAAATTATCTTCAGTAAGATTTTACTTGCATGTGACATTCATGATCTTGTCTGTCAATCACATTCTGTTGTACTACCTTTTTGGGGAATGGGAACTAATATGGATCTCTTCCAGTCATTTGGCCAAGCAGCTGTCTTCCAAATATTTGGCATAGACTGGTAAGCATAATCTGGGCTGTATATCTTTGTGGAAATATTTCAATTGGTATTCCATCAATTTATGTGTTCTTATTTGTTCCCAGTGCTTTCAATGCAGCTTGACCATCTTTCCTCATTATCATTGATCGCCGATCATATGCTACATACTGAAATGGTTCTTAGTCAACCAATTCTTCGAGTCAGACTGTTAGATGGAAAAATTGCTGAGAGAGAGAAAAGAAACTCGTCCCAAGAAACGAACAGACTTTTATTGAGTGCTCTGAGAGGGCCACCAGGTGATTGCTCACAGAGAAGATCAGAATGGCTTGCAAGTGAACAAAAGCAGTTTCCTTTTATAGGGGCTGTTAAGGAGATTGAGAGGGTAATTGGGGACGGGTCCTGTGGGGATGTGATCAGGCCTTATCAGGATCTGATCATCTTAACAAGACATTGTTAAGCCTCCTTAAGGGATAATCAGGCCTTAAAGAATGGAGGGACTGTGACCTTCTTCCTCCACAGACAATCATATGATTTATTATGCTGGAAATGAGGACTTGAGGAAGAATGGTGATGCGTTAATCACAAAGACAATTTCAAGATCTATTCTGAAGTACAATGCTGTAACTGATAGGACAGTATCTGCACACATACAAGGAATACCTGTTTATATAATTATTATTTAAAGATAGGTACCAGCAACTAAAGCAAACGTGAAGAAATCAAGGATTTCTACCAACTTCTGCAGCCTGATATTAGTCAGATGTACAATCAAGATTCATTAATATTAGTGACACAAAAGATGTAAACAAAGAAGAATTTGTAGTTGAACTATATGGATTTGGTGACAGAAATGAGGCTGGAGATTGAATTGTTAAAATTTGAACAATCAATAATTTCTGAATATAAAATACCTTTTAAAAAAAACCACACCAAACAACAACTCATCACATGGACCTTACCTGATGCACGACACAGCAATCAGATAGCCTACATCTGTGGAAAAAGTCAATGAAGAAGCTCAATATCTTCACTCAAAACCAGGCGAGGGGCTGACTATAGAACAAATCATCAATTACTCATATGCAAGTTTGAAGTGACATTGAAGAACATGAGAACATGCCCACAAAAACCAAAATACAACCTTGAGTCTATCTCACCTGAATTTCAGAACCTTCTCAGGAATATTTGCTCTCTGAATGAATATTAATGATTGAAGACCTAATGAGTTGTGTGCGATGACGTTTAGTGTATCATCCAAGAAGAAAGTAAAAGACAGGGGAGAAAGAAGACCAAAACGGATGTCAAGAGAGACTATGAAAATTGCATTAGGACAAAGAAAGGCCAAAACAGAGGTAAAAGATACCGAAGATGAGCGGAAGATTTTAAAGGGCAGCTCCAGAACACAAAACAAGGTATTATAATGAAATGTGAAAAGAGCTGGAAACAATTCGCCTAGTATTTCCTAAGCGGAAAGAACTAAAGAAAAAAATTCAAGCCTAGAGTTGCAATACTGAAGAATGTTACAGGGAAATTCTTGAATGAAGCAAGTTTCATTAAAAGAAGATGAAGGGTGTATTTGGAAGTCTCTTTATACCACAGACTAGGTCGTCTAAGCTTGATCTTAGTTTGTCTCTTATGACCTTTATGGTTTTGACTTTATTCCCAGGTCTCTGATCCACTTTGAGTTGATGAATTTTTATACGGCATGAAATGTGGATTCTGTTTCAGCTTCCTGCAGGTAGCAGTCCAGTTTCTGCCAGCACCATTTGTTAAAGTTGTCATTTTCCCATGAGGATGAGTGGGGTGGGAAGAGTAGGGGAGGTGGGGGCGGTGGTAATGATAGGGTCACACAATTTGATGGGTGGAGGGAGGGTTGGGTAAAGGAAATGAGAAAGATCCAGTGTGGAAATAATGTATAGAAAGATGGGAAGTCTTAAAGGGTTAGTAGAAATAGGAACTAATTCAATGGCTGAGATGAACCCTAGTGAATAACATGATATAGGATGGGGTGGGTATGAAATTCTAAGACACTTTTTGACCTGAAATGGAAGCCTTCACCTGAAGAGACTGGGTGCCTTCATTTAGGAGGAGTTTTGAGCCAATTTCCTCCAAAGGTAATAAATACTTACTAGCTTTATCTCACTCTAAGTTCCCAGGCCTCAGTGAAAAGTGCAAATGAGTTGATGTTGACACTAAATGCTAAATTGGCTTTTAGCTCCCACAAGTGAGATGCAGGCCTCAACACCTTCCCTCCTCCAGCTTGGATGTGGGTGTGCTGCAATAAGACAATCCTAGCCTTTCAGGAAAAGCAAACTATTTCTCTCTGGTTGGACTGTCTCCCTCCTGTGAAACGCAAAACCAATTTTTCAGGCCAGCTGGAGGGCCAAACAGAACAGGAACTAGACCATGGTCACCACCCATTCTTTACCACTTTTTCTCTCCTTGGCTCCTTTTGTGTATAAAAGTCTTTTTCCATTCTTCTATGGCAACAAACCCCCAGGCATTTGCACATTCAGAGGGTGCCATAGCTATTTCTTAATCAGCTAGATTGAAGCCAGTTTGATCCAGCTGGAAGCATGCAGATTCATTCAGTTAGAACTAATGGTCTGAATTTCTAAGTAGAGGAGGAGAGGCTTAGTTGAGATCTCTGTGAGGCTCTGTTTGGCTTCTAAATCCAGGACAGAAGTGAGGTCTAAGTGTGCATCTGTGAGGGCATGTGTATATCTATGAGGGTGATATGTGGATTGCTTGATGCTGCAGATGGACATATTAGGAACCAAACCATTCTTCTTTAGAACTGAGGGAGCCTTCCAATCTCAACCTTTGTCAAGAAAATCTCTCCAAGTCTACAAATTTGATGTCGAGGTTCCCCCCGCCCCCCAACTCTTCATAGGTCAAACAGCTCACACTTTCTATGCTTTGAGATTCATAAGAACCATCTGACTGCACAGCTCACAGAACAAGAATCTGTTCCCCAGGGCTTCATGTACAAGCAAAGGTTGACAGTATTAGTTCATTTCTGCTAAGTTCTATTCTACGAATTGTGCTCATTGGCCAATTCTTCCTAGAATGCAAAGGAAGAAATTGAATTTCAATACGACAAAATGCACCCCTCCCTACTGTGTGTCCTCACAGTACCCTGACCATCCTTCAGTAGCCAACACCAGTATAAACTCCCCCTTATCTCTGGGCTGACTCTCCCAATTCTCTTGCACACAGATTTGGTGCTCATGCTCCAAGCTCACTGTGCACTAGGGAATGATGGTAACTCCTTCCAACTGCAGCTCCTGACTGCTCTCGCAAGCCCTTTGCCCCAGTGCCAGCCTCCACCCCACTCCAGCCTAACCTCAGGCTCCTAACCTGAGGCTCCCATCTGACTTCCTTGGCCTTACAACAGGAGGGCGAGAAATGTCCCAGTAAATCAACCACCTCTTAAATTGGCAAAGTCCTTCCTTTTCTTTTTAGAATTACAATACCCAGTTTGGTAAAACGGTAGGTTTCATGCAGTCTTTTTGGGAGTATGATATGTTTCATCACTTCTGCAAGACAATTTAGATAAGTGTTAAGCACCTTAGAAAAATTCACATCCTTTAATGAAGCAAATTTGCCTGAAACAAATTTTCTGCAATTAGTGAGGGGGGAAAAACCTGATATGATGCTAAAGGTTGAGACTGTTGTTGTTGGTATGTGCGTCAAGTCACCTGTGACTCGCAGTGATCTATGTACAAGAGCTCTGAATCCTGCTCTATCCTGAGCCAGCCTTATTGTCTCTGACACACCTACTCCTATTATCCCACTCACTGAATCAACCCATCTCATCGAGGGTCTTCCTCTCTTGCACTGTCCCTCCACTCTCCCAAGCATAAGGTCCCTCTCCAAAGACTGGTTCTTCAGAATCCTTGCCTCCAGGGAGCAGCCTGGTTTCACCCTCTCAAGGACAAATATGGTTTTTTCTTAGCAGTTCATTGTATATTTAATACTCTTCTCCAGCACCAAAGCTCAAAGGCATCAATTCTCCTTCTATTATTCCTTGTCATTGTCCGGCTTTCTGATACAAGGCATGTAATAGTGAAGACCATGGCCTGGATCAGGCACACCTTGGTCTCCAGACCGATATCGTTGTTCTTCAGTATCGGGAGAGGTCCCTGACAGCAGATTTTCCCAATGTAATTTGTCTTTTGATTTCTTGGCTGCTGATATCAAGAGTGTTGATTGTAGAACCAAGCAAACTAAAGCTGTTAGCAATCTCAGTCTTTTAACAGTCTATCATGATGCTACCAAATGACCCAGTGGTGAGAATCTTTGTTTTCTTGATGTTGAGCTTCAGTTCATATAGGAGGCTGCAGTCCTTGATCTTCTGCAGCAAATGCTTCAAGTCCTCCTCAGTTTCAGGAGGGAAGGTTGTGTCATCTGCATAACGCAGATTATTGATTAGTCTTCCTCCAATCTTGATGCCACATTTCTCCTCATAGACACCAGCCTCCTGGATGATCTGTTTTGCATGTAGATTGAAAACGTATGGAGATAGGACACATTTCTGGCATGCACCCTTCCTGATTTTTAAACTATGCAGTGTTTCCTTCCTCTGTTCTGATGACTACCTCCTGGTTCAAGTATAGGTTTCGCTTAAGAACAATCGAGTGTTCTGGGATTCCCATTCTTTTTAGAGTCAGCTACAGTTTGTTTAGATCCACACAGTCAAATGCCTGTGGGTACCCTTATATACTGATTGTTTGAAATTGAAGTGGCCCATCTTTGGTGGCCTAGTGAGTAAACAGTTGTGTTGCCATGTCAAAGGTGAGGTAGGAGGTTCAGTGTACAAACTACTCCACTGGCAAAAGATGTGTGATTTAAAGACTCTGAAAACCACCTAGAGGGTCAGCTTTAAATCTGTTTTGCTTTCATATCAATGAGTTCTCAGGAAAATGACCTATCATCATATGTTGTTGAGTACCATTGAGTCAAAATTGACCCATAGCTGACCCTCCCACAGGTTTTCAGAGGCAATTTATTGAATGGGAGGAGATTGGTCAACCTTCTCCCGCAGAGCAACTGGAGGATTCAAACTATGTGCATTCAGGATTATGGCACAGGTTCTTACCACCAGACCACTAGAGCTACCTATCATCATATAGCAAAATAAAAACAAAAGCAATCTGTATGTTTTTCTGAACTAATAATCCCAATTGTGGTGATCTGGGTCAGGAGTTGCACTGCTATTTGGTGTGCAGTTGGAATCCACTAGCTGCTCCATGAGAGAAAGAAAGGTAATCTCCTTCCATGCAATTTACAGACTCTGAAAATCCACTCTGCTATGAATTGGTTCTAGTCTGACAGTACACAACAATGAGTTGGAAACGACTCTACAGCACATGACAGCAGTCCCAAAGAAGCAAGAACGTCAGCATATAATACTTCTCCTATTAAAAAAACAACACAACACAAAATAAAAACCTATTGTCCTAAATTCTATTTCAACTTGCAGATACCCCTTGTGCTTCAAAGTGGAATTTTGCATCACAAAATTTTCTAGGGTGTCATTTTAAGGAAGAAGATCATGAAACTTTTTTACTGCAATGCATCTGGGTAGATTTTAACCACCAACCTTTTTGTTAATGGTTATACAAGGTGAAGTCAAAGTCAATTTCATTATTGAAAAGGCCTTGAACTTGCTTCTTGGAAGCTGTTTAAATGCTTATTGAAGTCAATTTAACTGCTTATCAATTTTCTGATACCAAATCCAGCTGGAATCAAAGGAATATTTGAGTCTTAGAGTATAGAAAAGCTCAGGGGTCCTGACCACAGACAACACAAACATCTCTTGTACTTGCTTCCCCTGTGTTATTCTCTAAATTCCACTTTGTTCTGCTCATTTTCATGGAAGGTTTAATAATGTGCTTGGGTTTTGATTACTGGGCTTTTATTAACTATTTAAGTGTACATGCTTGAATTGTGGTTTTTCAGGAATGAGGTACATTCAGAAGGAGAGCAAGTCAACCATGGGTGTAATTTGGATGAGTTTGACATCAACCATTTCACCTTTGACAGGATTAATCATAGCTCTGGTTTCTCAAGCCTGAACTTGCTGGACAGTGTCAGCCAAAGTTAGTTGGGGTATCTCAAATTAATTTTAAATATATATGACTCTCTAGAATGAATTCTTAACTTAAAATTTAAATATTACACCACTTGGTTTCCCTTCAAATTATGAACCAAAAAGAAATTATTTTGATATAGTTAGAAAATAATTTGTGATTTTGTTAGAAAAAGAAAATCAATCAAGGCTGCTACATTTACAGCTTAAAGCAGATTCTTAAGACCAATTGGTCCACTAAAACTAATAAAATTTAATAATTTTTTTTTTTAAAAAGGTAGGTTCTACTATTATCCTGTCCTCAAAGATAGGGAAACTCAAAGTTAAGTAGCTTCTCCAAAGTCATACTAACACGAGTGACACAACCTGGATTCAAGCCAAATTCAATAGGACTCTAGAATCAAACTCTTCAATCACATACAAATATGATCCAGTAAACAAAGTAATCATGATAGATATTTTCAGAATGTGTAAAGCAACAAAATAACTTTTTTTTAAATAAAATAGCTCTTAAGGGCATAATTTAGTAGGAGAGAGATACAGGAATATAAATACCGAAAATACAAATAGTATTATTTCATATTACTATGTGTTACTATTGCTGATGACTATAGCATTCTAAAGTAATAAATACTGTGTATTTGTAGTATCTGATTGGATCTTCCCAATACTGTCTGAGATTATAGTGTAGGGACAGTTCTTCTATTTCACAGTTAAAGAAAATAATATCTAAGAAAACATCTTCCAAAAAAACTAAACTAAATGTGATGAGTTATGGGGAAAAGCTAAGACTAGAAACTGTCTTCCAACTCCATCTCCATTCTTCTTTACCAACCCACTTACCTGGCCTGTATTAATTTAACCAAGAATATTTTTTTATATAGTTGAGGAAAAGTCTTTGAGATTCAAACACACAAAGAATAAAGTCTGATTCTCAAGACTGAACTACCTGGGGAAACTTCTGACCAAAAGTTTTAATGATAAGGACCTATATTTTTCTATAAAGTAATTCTTAGTTTCTCACAGATTTAAGTACTTAGTCCAGATCAATAGCATTATGTTATTCACCAGTGGGTTTTATTTTCTAGTTCTATTTTGCTTTTTCAGTTTAATATGACTCCATCTATAATAAATTTTAATGCAAGATAGGAAATGAGAATAACTTGTTTCCTTCAATATAATTGATCATTTTGCAACCATTATTTATAGGTAAATCTAGCTTTTCATACTGCATACTCATATATACATCATTAAAATTTTTTCTGAGCTACTAAAAAAAAGACCAATAGGTCTTTTTGAAGATAACATTTAAGATCTGCTAGAAACATTACTAAATATTGAGTTAATTAAAGAAAGATATTATTGACACCTTTTCTTTGTAGGGAGCGCTGTTGCCCCAGTGTTAAGAAGCTACTCTGTAATCCTGAAAGTATGTGTTTAAAATATACCAGCTGCTCCATAGAAGAAAGATGGGCAATCTCTTCCCATGGGATTAACTGCCTCTGAAAACCTGCTGGAGGTCAGCTATAGGTAGGTTCCGATTCCACAGCACACAGCAACTATGTAGGAGAACACTATAGATTGTCTAGAAATGAATCCCTGATGAAGTTACTGATTTTGTCATTGGGCTATTGCTGACCCATCATATTCCTAAAGGACAGAGTAGGCCTGCCCCGTAGGGTAGGCAGAATTGAAATCCATGGCTGTAATCCATACAAGAGTAGATTGTCTCATTTTTCTTCTATGGAACAGCTAGTGAGTTTGATTCTCATACATAAATATAGAGATAGAATATTTGATATGCATAATCCCATCCATAGTTTCAGTCATACGAAGTCCATATTCCATGGGCGTTCTGACAACAGAGTCTGTAACATCCCTATCAGTTGTCAGGAAAAATCAGAAGTGGTCATATTTGACATGAGTTTTTAAGTACAGAATTAATAAAAACATTACAAAATTTATTTGTAAATTTAAACAATTAAAAGCATAAGATGTGAGTTTTCTAAGAATTCAAATCATACAAAAAGGTCTATAAAAATTAGTTTTATTTAATCCCTTTCCTTCCATTTCACCCAGGAAGTAACCATTGTTAAGCTATTCAGAATGCCCTGAGACACCTGAAACATAATCAAAACACCGCTTTTTTTGTGGTTATTTTTTAAATTTTTCTTTTTGAAAATAGGACATTCACACACTTCCCTAAAAAAGACATTGAGGTAGCTAATAACACATGTCCAGATGCTCTTGATCATTGGCTGTTAAAACACAGAAATATATTGCTTCAAATTGGTGCTGACTAATATCTGACCATATATTGAGTTTATGAGGCTGTAAATCCCAAGGTAAGTGATTGCCAAGTCCCCCCATATAACCTCTGATGGATTCAAACCACCAGAAAGGTGTGGCCTTTGGGTTAACAGCACAGCTTCCAAAGGATTATCTCATGGGAGCCTCTCACTAGAGCTGTTGGAGAGATGCAAATCAAAACTACAGTTAGATTTCATATTACCCCTCCAAAATATCAATAATCAAGCAAAAACAAACCAAAAAAATGACAGCATAGTTATGGGGAAAATCGAACTTTTATACACTGCTAGTGAGATTGTAAAATGGTACAACCACTATAGGAAAAAAAAAAGTAGTATAGTGCTTCTTTAGAAAGCTAGGAACAAAATACTTTATAACCCAGCAATTCTATTTATAGATATTTATCCTAGAAATATAACAGCAGTGACATAAATAAACATACAGATACCAATGTTAACTGCTACATTATTTATAATAGCAAAATGATGAAAATAACAAAAATAAAGTGTGCGGTTTTTGCATACTACTCATCAATGAATGAGTACATTATTTACAATAGCAAAAAAGATGTGTATGTTGTTACATAGTGCTAATTAATGGTTAAACAAATTGTGATAACTATTGATGAAATAAGCAAGGCAGTGGAGTCAGAAAATCAAAAGGGCTGAACTTGCTCAACATTTCTTAAGCTGAAAGAACTAAAGAATAAATTCAAGCCATGAGTTGCAATGTTTAAGGATGCTATGGGCAGAATATTGAATGATTCAAGAAGCATTAAAAGCAGATGGAAGGAATATACAGAGCCTTTGTACTACAAAGAATTGGCTGACACAGAAGAATAAACAAGATAGAGCAAGAGGCAATGGTGATGAAGGAGGAAGTGCAGGCTGCTCTGAAGGACTTGGCAAAAAATACAGCTTCAAGAATTGATGAAATACCAATTGATATACTTCAGCAAACAGATGCTGCCCTGCATGTGCTCACCAAGTTGTGCCAAGAAATCTGGAGGACTACTTGGCCAACTGATTTATTCCCATTAAAAAAAAAAAAGATGACCTGACAGAGCATGGAAATTAATGAACAATATGACTCCAGAAACTTTATGAATGTGGAGAAATGACTAAAGTTAGAAAAGTGTTCAAGTCTTTAATTCATAAGGTCACTATGAGTCGTCTAAATTCGATGGCACTTAACAACAACAAAAACAATAATCACTAATATCACACACTAGCAAAATCCTGCTGAAGATTATCCAGAAAAGAACAGTACATTGACAGAGAACTATCAGAAATAAAGGCTGGGTTTAGAAGAGATCATGGCACTAGAGACATTATAGCCAATGTCAGATGGATCTTGGCAGAAAGCAGAGAGTACCAGAAGAATGTGTATCTGTGTTTCATTGACTATACAAAGGCATTTGACTGTGTAGGTCACAACAAATTGTGGCTAATCTTGAGGATAATGAGAATCTCAGAACACTTGTTTGTGCTTATACGAAACCTATATTTATACCAAGAAGCAGTCCTCAGAACAGAGCAAGGAAACACTAAATGGTTCAAAATCAGGAAAGAAGTACATCAGGGATGCAGCCTGTCCCCATACCTTTTCAATCTGTATGCAGAACAGATCATTCAGGAAGCAGGGCTTTATGAGGAGTGTAGCATCAAGATTGGAGGAAGATTCATTAACAACCTATGATATGCAGATGACACAACCTTGCTTGCTGAAACTGAAGAAGAAAGACCTGAAGCACTTGCTGCAAATGGTCAAAGACCATAGTCTTCAATATGGATTGAAGCTCAACATCAAGAAGACAAAAATTCTCACCACTGGGCCAAAGGACAGCACCATTTTAGATGGAGAAAAGATTGAGGTTGTTAGCAGTTACAGCTTGCTTGGCTCTACAATCAACACTTTTAACACTAACAGTCAGGAAATAAAAAGACGAATTGTATCGGGAAAATATGCTATCATGGACCTCTCCAGAGTGCTGAAGAGCAACAATGTCAGTCTAGATACAAAGATGCACCTGATCCAGGCCATGGTCTTCTGAATTACTTGTTATGCTTCAGAGAGTTGGACAATGACCAAGGATGACAGAAGAACAGATGCCTTGGAGTTGTGGTGCTGGAGAAGAATCTTGAACATACCATGGACTGCCAAGAAAACAAATAGGTCTGTCTTGGAGAGGGTGAAACCAAGCCTCTCCCTGGAGGTTACAATTTTGAAGCTGTGTCTCCCTTTCTTTGGGCGTATGACCAGGAGAGATCAGTCCTTGGACAAAGACATCATGCTCAAAAGGGTGGATGGACAGCGCAAGAGAGGGAGACCCCAGATGAGATGGATTGATACAGTAACGGGCAATGGGGGTTGGTGTGTTGGAATTAGTGAGACTGGCTCAGGACAGGGAAGAGTCAGAGCTGCTGCACATCACAGGTGACTCGATGGCACATAACAACAATAACATACTATAACAAGTTTGGAAACAGATGTGGCATCCACTTCCTAAATAACATGCCTCCAGAAGCCCTATGAACTTTGATAAATGTTGATAGTTGTAGAGGGGCTTCAGGCCTTTCATTCATAGGGTCTTGATGAGTCATGCTCAACTTGAAGGCAATCAACAACAACAACATCATTAATATCACATGTAAGCAAAATATTGCTGATGATCATCCAAAAATATCTATTAACAGTGCATTGACAGAGAACTGTAAGAAGTTAAGCTGGGTATAAAAGAGGCCATAGTACCAAGTTGGGATATCATTGCTGATATCAAATGGTTCTTATTGGAAGCAAAAAACAACAGAAGAATGTCTCTTTGTGTTTTATTGACTAGCAAAGACATTTGTGTGGATCTCAACAAACTATTACTAACATTGAGAAGAAAGGGAATCCCTTAATTATGCTCATATGAAACGTATACTTAGAAAAAGAGCTGTAGTCCAAACAGAGCTAGGAAAGACTGTATTATTTAAAAATCAAGAAACGTGTGCATCATGACATATCTTTTCTCCATACCTGTTTAAACTGTATGCTAAGCAAATCATTAAAGAAGCTTGACTTTATGAAAAAGAAGGTGACATCAGGATTGAAAGAAGACTCATCAACAACCTACGTTATACGGTTGACACAACCTTGCCTGCTGAGCGCAATGAGGACTTGAAATACTTGTTGCAGAAGATCAAAGACTATAGCCTTCAATATGGGTTACATCTCATATACCAAGAAAACAAAAATCCTCACCACTGGGTCAATAAACAACATGATAGAGAAAAGACTGAAATTGTCAGCAATTTAGTCTTACTTGGATCCACAATCAAAATCCTTGGTATCAGCAATCAGGAGATCAGTAGATGTACAGTACTGTGAAAGTCTGCTGTCAGGAACCTCTATAAAGTACTGAAGAGCAATGACATCAGTTTGAAAAGTAAGGTATAACTGATTCAAATGATGGTCTTTCCAAACTCCTGCTATGTACCTGAGAGCTGGTTAATGAATAAGAATGACAAAAAGAGAATTGGTGTCTTTGAGTTGTGGTGTTGAAAGAGAGTACTGAATGTCCCATTGACTGACAAAAATCCACAGGCAGATATGTCTTAGAAAAAGTGCAATAGGAGTGTGCTGCTTAGAGACAAGGATGGTGAAGTTTTATTTCACATACTTATGGTCAGGATTGCCAAACAGCATTTCTACCAAAAAGCATTTCTACCAAACATCACATATTTATTTGTTTTCTCTCATTTGCTGTGTGTTGGACACATGGATCCTTATCACTGAACTGATAGGCAACATCATGATAGATGGAAAAAAGATTGAAGCTGTCAATAACTTCCTCTTACTTGGATCCACAATTAACCCCTTTGGTACCAGCAGTCAGGAAATAAGGAGACACATTGCACTTGGAAAGTTTGCAGTTAGGGAACGCTTCAAATTATTGAGTAATAATGATGCTTGAAAAGGTAGAAGCCTGGCGAAGGAGAGGAACAGTTTTGACCATGTGGATTGACACGGTAATTGCTACAATGGACTCTTTAATGTGTCAGGAAATGTCACAGGATAGGACAGGATTTAGATCCATTGTTCATAGGGTCACTATGGGTTGTACTCTACTCACAACAATAAGAACAACAACCCCTAGGAGTCTTACAGAGAAAGGGTGCGAGAACTCTGGATCCTAGAGAGACAATGAACGACTTCTGTTTCTTAAACTTTCTTTTCCACAAATGTCGATGTCCAATAATCTAAAAATGAGGACCTCATTATCATGCTTCAGGGATCAGAGAAGATTTGCTTTCATCTTAGACAATATTTTTTTTTGTCATCAAAATTGATGAATGCCAAAGTGCACAGGACAGAGATTTCAATTAAGCAGTTTCTGAATCAGGAAAGTTCTTCTGGATCTGGAAGTGTTAAAGACCTCAGCCACTGAATTTTTCCTTTGTTTCAGTTTTTATTGTTTTGACCAAAAGGTGATACTGGGTAGGTGTGCTCATGACTGCTAACAAAAAAGGCATCTATGAGGACACACAGCTCAGTATCGACTTTCATACACAGGCTGCTTTGTCCTTAAGATATAAAAGAAAGTAAGTTAGAGCAGTGAGAGAAATGTTCTTTTCCTGGTAATTGAGTCTCCTTCAATATGAAAAATTACACCTTGTTCTCTGCTGACAAGAAGCAAACACCAGGACTCCCATTATTGTTTTACTATAAAGGACCAGGGCATCTAAATGGGCACTTAGTAGAGATAATTAAGCTGTGAGGCTCTTGTGGAGAAAGACAAAGGCAGGAGGATACAGACTGAGGAGACATTACACCTTTGCCCCCTTCAAATCTTCATGGCAACACCATGGGAAGGGCCCAAGAGCCATCTGTGCAGAGAACTTGCCCTCACTCTAAAGGCTGCTTAGATACGTTCAGGTGCAGTCCTCATTTATACTCAATCAAAATAAATAAGGATGTCAAAAGTCATGGCTATCAAGTTGAAACCAACTCACAACTGACCATCCAGTGGGGTTTTGGAGGCTGTTAATCTCATAGGAGGCAATTGCTCATCTTTCTCTCATAGAACAATTGGTGGCGATTCGAACTGCCAGAGGTTTGGCCTTTCAGCTAGCAGCACAGTTCACTAGGGGCTGGGACGCCAGAGCTATCAGAGATAACCATGTAGTGAGCCAGAACTGCACTAAGCATGCTGACTCAAAAACAAACAAACAAAAAAGCAGTCAAACTCATTGTCATGGAGTTGAAATGGACTCAGTTGACACTCCAGCAGATTTAGGCTATAAACGGCATGGGAGGAGATGGCCCATCTTTTCCTCTGGCACCATTGGTATATTCCAACTACCAAAGAAGTAAGGCCTTTGGGTTAACAGCATTAACTCAAAGGACTATTGTACGGCTAAATTCCTCTCTTCTGGATCCTAAGGTCTAGTATAGTAATGTTGTTGTTGTGTACCATTGAGTCAGAACCGAATCATAGATGACTCTACAGCAGGTTTTAAGCAACAGTAAACTGCACAGGAGATTGCTCACCTGTCTATTACAGAGCAGCTGGTGGAACCAAACCTTGATCTTTTGGGCAACCAGTGCAACTCCTTACCATTAAACCACCAGAACCCCACTAGTCCAGTAATACATAACATAAATGTGTCTTAAAAACACACACAAGTCCAAAAGCAGCACAATGTATAAAAGGTACTGGAACACAAGTTAGAAGATCTGGTCTCTATCACTAACTCTGAAAGAAAATAGCTGTGTGGCGTTAGGCAAGCCACATTATCTTTGTGATATGTCTCAAATGGCAAAATTAAAGCCTAGGGTAATTCTAGGCTTGCTTTGGGTGCTGATACTCTGTAACCCTGTGCTCAGCAAGCATACTGGCCCGAACAAAGCCTTTCTCAATATATGTATTCAACAAATAAAGCTCGTTTCTGTCAAGTGGATTCTGATTCATGACAACCTCGCGTGTCTCAGAGTAGAACTGTGTTCTACAGGGATTTGAGTGGGCGAATTTTTTTCCCCCAAGTTATCTCTGAGTGACCTTAAACCACTACCTGGTTAGCAGCCTAATGTGTCAACTATTCACACTACCCAGGGACTGCAACACGTACTTAATGCGTGGAGCTCCATTGGTAGAGTGTGTTATGAGTGGTGCTGTTAAGACAAAGGCTGCATGCCTCTGGCAATTCAACTCCACAAGCAGGTTCATGGATAAAGATGTGCAGTCTCCTTCAGTCCACTTTGGAGCTTCAGAAATTGGATGGAGGGTTGCTATGAGTGGGAGCCAACTGGCTAGGGTAGAGTTTGAGTTGATTGGATAGGTTTGTAGAATCAGATATGGGTCAAATGAGGGACACCTTGGCTTGTGCCAATGCTCTGCAGTCAAAGCCCATGAAGAATACACCTATTGCCAAGTGAGTAGTGTTTATTATTGCAGAGGAGAAGGACAGAGACTGTGGTAAGTGGTGGAGCATCTCAGTGAGTTGTAAGAAAGGATATATTATAGGTTTTGGATGAGTTTAGTGAAGGTTTAGAGCTCTTGATTGTATGCTGTTAACATGCAGGAGTAGTTCTAGCACGTTAGGATTTTCTCTAGAAGGAAAGAAAACTAGAATCATGCCAAAACTGCGATTGGTAAAACAGTAGCACTCGATCATATGAGACAGTGCTTGATCATTATTTGTGCTGGGACAATGCTTATGTTTTCTCTGTATTAGCCATGAGTATAGACTGGTCTTTCATGTGTCTTGATCCATCATAGTCACAGAGGAACCTTACCTGATGTTGATGTTCTGTGACATTAGTTGTGTTTGACAGGAGAACACTAAGGCCTCCTGATCATATCAGCAACCCCCTGGTTATCTGGGCTGTGTGCTTGTTCTCACCTGGAAATACAGACTCACAGACAACTCAGGCAGCACAGGCAGCATCAGTCAACCGCTTTTCCTGCTGAAGCATCCATGGTTCTACAGCCCCACATCTTGGAAAGGAAAAGAGATAAATCCTAATGACTGTGTCATGCTGCACTCTCTTTCTGGTTCTTTGTGTATGGACTAAATAGAACTCCTCTTTATTCCTCACACTTATGTATCTTTAGTTTAAGTGAGTATCAGAAATTAATTAGGGTCTGAATCCAAAGAGTACAAGATTGTTGTTGTATGTACCGTTGCATTGGAACCAACCTATAGCTGATGCTCTAGCAAGTTTTTTGGGGAAGTTAATTGTATGGGAGGAGATGGTGCATCTTTCTCTCATAAAACAGCTGGTGGATTTGAATCTCATGCCTATAGGGTGACAATGCAACTCCTTACCATCATGTCCAGAGCTCCAAAGTAATGAAAGACTAAATGAATGAATGTATGGAGAGATTGTGTAGAGATTGCTATTGTTTTTCCTATAGAAGGGAAGGGAGATGGTGGAAGAGAGGAGAGGAAAATGCAAGATTTAATGATGTTTTCCAAAACATGGAGGGTTTTGAAAAAACACAGGATCCATACTGAGGTCAGAAAAGTCATCCAATGAACTCACATGAAGCTTGGGGAAATTGTGGAGGGACAAAGAGGAAGCAGGCTGTGAAGATCAAGAAGCAGACTGTGGAGGGTCAATTCTGTGTCATGCGGACTATGCGATCCTCCCGCCATGTGTAGATTAAAGTGCCTGTCTTCATTAGAAGCTTAGGGGAATAATGACAGTATGGCTGCAAGTTCCCTCCAGCCCTCCTTTTCTTTGATCTATGATTTTAATAAACTCCACAATGGCAGAAGACCCCATAAAATTGTCTCTGGAGCTATATTCCCTCCAGTTCTCAGTGGATACAGCCATTTTGCACAGAACTGGTTTTATAGATTTGGCCCTGTCTTCTTTAATTGGGCTATTCTTGAGGGAAATGCCCCAATAATTCAGGAAGTCCTGCAGAGCCTGGCACCATGATCATTAGCCTGATGTATGTCACACAGCTCACAGAGGCTCCCATGGTGGACACAAGCTCCTCTGTCAGATGCTGACTTCAGCATGGGCCCTGAAAGGGCTCTTTAACTCCTGGGTGGTCTCCAGTTGGGTGTTCATAGAAATGATGAATCAATTAGGCAATCCCTAGGCATACTGCAGGTGGAATTCAACAAAGCATCTACGTATTTGGGGAAGGTTGGTAAGAGAGTCTCCAGTTAAAATGAAGGACTTCATCTCGGTGGTGTTAGTGCATTTCCTTTTCTCTTCTTCTTCTATAAAAATGAGGCAATTGATGGAAACAGTACAACGAATATAGGGGCAGCTGAGTCTGACCTACACACACAAAATTTATTTCCATTAGGTCAGACATGTCTCCAACATTCCTATCAGTTTTAACACCAACTGTGCACCCCTAACACTCTCACTGTTCTACCAAAGGGTTCACTAATCCATTGCAACTTCCACACAGAATTCACAAACCATACTCATAATTATAGAGTTTTTTAGAGAAGTTAACAGGTTACAATTAAGACTGGAAATGGGATAAAATTCTTCAGTCAGGATAGCTTCTCAGGCATCCTCGCAGGCCTCTTGACACTTAGTCTCACATCTCTGGGTCAGGGTTACTCATCTCTTTTACTCCTGCTCAGTGTAAGCCTGGCAAGACAACAAGACTGACTAATCTAATCCTGTCATTAGTAGTCTACATACTTTGTTTGCAAGTTCCCATCCATAAAGTACTAATTATTTTACTGACATCATTGGCATGGTCCTACTAAGCCATATATTTTTTTAAAAACTACCCCTTGCTAGCTGTGCTTTATTTTAGATCAACAAAGTGACTTTGGCCTCCCCGTCAGTGGCCCTTGGGCCTTACGTGGAATACCAGCATCAAAGGTCCAGCAGAGATATGTCTGTGAGCTTAATATCCACATCCAGGATATTACCTCACCATGCTAGCTGTCAGTCTTAGTCAAAACACTTCCACATCCACCCAGGGCCCCTTCTTGCCTCCGTGCCATAAACTTCAACTGGATCCAGCAGCATAATATTCATCTACCTGATTCCCTATTAAATGTACAACACTTGTCAGTTTGCTGTACTGCAGAAATGAGCTGCAGATTAATTTCTAGATTAAGTATCTGTGTTTATGCATGTTTAATCATTGTTCTTATTAGATCAGAAGTTGTCTGTCAGTTTGCTGTACTGAGATAATTTGTGGGTTGCTGTGAAGCTTAAAGCTATGCTTGAATGCCATCATTTAAGAAATTGACACAATTAAAATAAAAGATAAATTGACACGATTTTGTGTGTCAAATGTCAGAATAACATCCCATGGTGGGAAGGTTTTAGTAGAATTCTTAGATTGAGACAGTCTAGGAAGAAGAATCATTCATCCATTTCTTAAACAGCAAGCCTCTGAAAACCTTGTGAACTATAAAGGAACATGGATACTTATAGTACTAGGGGTAGAGCCCAGATTGCTTGTGAACTAAAATGAGAAGAAATATATGCGGACATCTTTTATGCTTGAAAAGGTGGAGGATCTGCTAAAAAGAAGATCCTCAAGCAGATGGATTGACATAGTGACTACAGCAATAGGCTCAAGTGTTTCATAGAGTTTCAGGATGGCACAGGACAGGACAGGGTTCAGATCTGTTGTTCAGAGGTCACTATGAGTTGTACTCAGCAGCACCTAACAACAACAACAGCAACACGACAAACCAAGACATGGTCAAAGTCAAAGCCAATAATTGGGAAAGTCATTTTGAACAATCAGTTTATTACAACATACTGTTACAATTCACACTGAGTCTACTCCTTTTCCGGTACTTACAGTATAAACACCATAACATAAGATTTTTATAGTTCATATAGTTCATATAGTTTCATATAGTTCATATAGTTTCATATAGTTCATATAGTTTGGTAGCTAAGTATGTCTACCATTCACATACCTATTTGAAAGTTATTAGAAAGTTATGCTACCAAATCCAAGGTGGGTGATAAAAAAAAAATGAGGCAATTGGATTGTTCATTTCTGGTCCTTCACTCTGGAAGCAAAAGTAGATTTGAAGGACCAGAAAATCAATTAATCCAGTTCTGACTTGGTGTCATGGCACAGGTTCTTCTTTTCAGTATGGTGGAAGGGAGGGACTTAGGAGTCAAGAGAGAAGTGTTCCAAACTCAATCCTTTGTCCCGTCAGCCCCCTCAGCTGTTTGAAAGTATCCAGGACGGTTTTCACCCCAAAGTGTCAACAGGAACAGTCCTATCTATTTGTTGTTGCAGCCAGTTCTGACTCAAGCACAGCATAGTCAAACGTTGCCCAGTACTGCACCATTCTCGCAGTCTTCTGGACGCCTGAGTCCATTGTTGAGGCCTTTGTGGATTTTGAGTGCCTTCCAACCTAGGAGGCGCTTTCTTCTTTTTCCTTTAATTTCAATGAACATTTACAGAGATTTTGGATTTCCATTCATTCACTGTTGCACTTTTCTCCCCGCCCCAAACTTACACCTCCACCCCGAGTATACTCCACTCCGCAACCTTCATTCCGAACTTACGGTAATCATAATGCCCTATAATATATTGCTTTTAAACTGTTCTCTCCCTCATCCGTTTCAATGCAGTATACATTATTTATCCAGTTTTTCTCATTCTTACCCCAACCCTGATGTCAGTCCCATTCTACAGCAGTGGCACTATGCAGTGTTTGTCCTTTTGTGACTGAGATCTTTCACAGAAGGCTAATTTTCCAGCACAAAATTATCTTTGCTAGAGGAGGCGGGAAATTAAACTCCAGAGAACCTGTGGATTGTGTTTGTAGCATCCACCACACAGCACATTGTCAATGACTGAGTAAAAAACTCCACCCTAACAACATTCCTTCCCACTCCATGGGGTCCTCTACAAAATGTGAATGCCTGTGAAGTCTTGTCTCTGGCAACCTGTCAGCACTCTTTGTTGCTCCTAACATAGGATCAACCTGAATCCAGCTTTCCCAGCCCTTATATCTTGTTCACAACTGAAGTTAAGGTGTGTTTGCTCACTTCCTCCCATTTCCCCAGCTTCTGTCCTTCTTTCTGGAGCAACTCAAGGAAGTGAGAAAGGAACTCTCTCTTAGAAGTCTCACCATTTTTAAGCCCTTAGTCCCTTAGCCTTAGGCTACAGGTATGAAGTCATATCACTGAGTGCTTTGTCTATCAAAACATGGATTCAAGTAGTGAGATGGTGGAGTAGATATCAAGGATGAATGGCTGAAAAGTGTGTGTTATATTCACATAATAGAGTACTAAACATGACTAAAAAAATATCAAGAATTTGTGAAATACTGTACAACATGGATGAAACTAGAATAAACAATGCTGAGTGACAAAACTGGTCACAAGAGGACAATTGTGGTATAACATCACTACATAAAAAGCTAGGAAAAGGTTTACACACTGAAAGAATCAATATTGTAGGGTTAACAGACACGAGAAGCAAGGGAGAGTGGAGCAGAACAAAAAGAAAATAAAATTTTGAAATAAAAACCTCCCATCTATTATTTTTTCTTCTTGTACTATAGACCATTCCTCTGATTCCTTTCCTCAACAAGTCCAAATGCTTGGTTCATACAGTGAAAGTCAAATACATTTTCACAATGAGAGTGAAGTTCATTTCACCCTACATTGTTGCCCTGCTTCACTTTACCTGTGATCCAGGCAACATGGAAATGCTAATCCCAACAACTTCCTCTGGCTATTTGGTTCCTCAACTAACAAACTTTGCAATTTGCTGCAGGTCTCTTAGCCCAACCCTATCTTCCCCTAAGTAGAGGTAGGGTCTCAGGTGAGCACCCACACTTAAAGTCAGTCATGGAGGAGTCAGACTTTTTTTGGAATCCTCTTCCACAACCCACAGAAGAGCTGTTTCTTAAATAGAACAGCAATTTTCTCTCAAAGGAATTTAAAATTAGACGTCTTTGTTCTCTATTCCATTTCTTGCCTCCTGATTGTAATGTTATAGATGGAGGTTGTCACTTTCCCCATCCCAAGTTGGCTATAGGAATAATATTTGCCTCATTAATTTTTCTTTTAGCTCATCGAATAAAACATAGCTGTTCCCATCAACATTTCAGGTTTTGGGTTTATGCAGACTTACAACGAGCAGATGTGCTACAAGCTATAAAAAGAACAGGCTTAGACGCAAGATATATACGTGTGTGTGTGTGTGTGTGTGTGTGTGCGCGTGTGTGTCCTTATTCCCTTGTCACTGCCATAAAATTCATCCTGAGATAGTGAACGGGAACGCTGAGCCTTTCAAAGCACAACATGACAATCTCCCCTGATTCTGTCTAGTGACCCTATAGACACTAAAGACTTTTTATATATTTCAGTTTTCCAGAAAGGAGGAGCTGAAGTGAATGGGATGAACTGACTGAGACTCTTCTAGAGGGATTAAAAAAGAAGTGCTTTGTGTAAAACTTCTCATCGCTTTCATTGTTCCCAGAGCAGGTAAAAAAAACCCTTAAAGAGACCTGAACTTCAATATCACAGCCTGGCCTTTATTATTTTTCTAGACCACCAAATTCTTCAAAGATGGTCAAGTATTTATCCTATCGGCTGAGTAATGAATTCATAAGAGAGATAAAGTACAGACATTCTCTTAGTTCTAGTGTAAAGAAATTTGAGCATGCTACCACTCTCAAGAGGTCAGATACAAGACAGGCTTTTTCTTGCTTTGCCTGATGTACTGGTTTTCACATTTGCAGATTTTTTTTTAAAAAATTCTGACTTTATTATCCCCATAAAACCCACTGCCACAAAGTTCATTCTGATTCATAGCAAGCCTTCATTGGGAGTCAGAGGCTATACATTTTCATGGAAGAACACATCTTCTTCTTTCTCCCATGGAGAAGCTGGAGAGCTTAAATCACCAAACTTTTGATTAGACGTCAAATGGATAGTGTAATACGCCATCAAGGCTCCTTGATTATCACTATAGTGGCTGCAAATGCCTCACAAACATTCATGCCTCCTTAGAGCTTCACCAAGTGGCCTTACAGGAAGCAGGGTCTTTACAGATGTAAGTAGTCAAGGTTCTCCAGATGAAATCATACACTGGCTTTCTGGTGAATTGTACACATAGTATTCATCCTTATAAGAAGCAGGGAGAACATAGGAACATTTAGAATGATGTACAGAGGGTTTGGAGTTTGCTAAAGGATGCCAAGATCTGGCAGAACTTGGAAACTATGAGGAAGGATTCTCCCTAGAACTGTTGGAAAGAGTATATAGGCCTATCGACACACCTTGATTTAGACTATTTACCTTATCGAACAATATCATTAATATCACATGCAAGCAAGATTCTGCTGAAGATTATAAAAAAAACAACTGGAACAGCACATCACAGAGAATTGCCAGAAGTCCAGGCTGGGTTTAGAAGAGGTCATGGTACTAGGAATATTGTAGCTGATGTTAGATAGATCTTGGCCGAAAGCAGGGAATACCAGAGGAATGTCTATCTGTGTTTCGTTGATTACGCTAAGGTGTTTGACTGTGTGGATCACAACAAACTGTGGCTGACTCTGAGAAGAATGGGAATCTCAGAACACTTTATCATGCTAATGCAAAACCTATGCTTGGACCAGGAGGCAGTCGTCAGAACAGAGCAAGGATACTCTGCATGGTTCAAAATTGGGAAGGGTGTACGTCAGGGATGTATCCTATCTCCATATCTTTTCAATCTTTATGCAGAACAGATTATCTGGGAGGCTGGGCTCTTTGAGGAGAAATGTGGCATCAGGATTGGAGGATGAATCATCAACAATCTGCATTATGCAGATGACACAACCCTGATGGCTGAAACTGAGGAGGACCTGAAGCACTTGTTGCACAAGGTCTGGGACTGCAGTCTTCAGTATGGATTGAGGCTCATTATCAAGAAATCAAAGATTTACACCACTGGGCCAATAGGCAGCATCATGATGGATGGTGAAGAGACTGAGATTGTTCTTAGTTTTAGTTTGCTTGGCTCCATAGTCAACACTCTTGGCACCAGCAGCCAGGAAATTAAAAGACATATTGCAATGGGAAAGTCTGTGGTTAGAGACCTCTCTAAAGTACCAAAGAGCAACAATGTCATTCTGGAAACTAGGGTACCTCGGATATATGCCATGGTCTTTGCAATCACTTACTATGCATCAGAGAGCTGGACAATGACTAGGGATGATAGAAGGAGAATTGATACCTTTGAGCTGTGTTGCTGGAGAAGAGTATTGAACATACCATGGACTGCTAAGAAAACTAACAAGTTCACCCTAGAGAGGGTAAAACCAGGCTGCTCCTTGGAGGCAAGGATTCAGAAGCTTCGTCTGACATACTTTGGACATGATGTAAGGAGAGACCAGTCCTTGGAGAAGGACGTCATGCTTGAGAGGGTGGAGGGACAATGCAGAAGAGGAAGACCCTTGATAAGATGGATTGATTTAGTGACTGGGGTAGTAGGGTTAGGTGTGTCAGAAACAGTGAAATTGGCACAGGATAGGGCAGGAGTTAGGGCTGTTGTACATAGGGTCACTATGAGTTGCAGGTGACTTGATAGCACATAACAACAAACAACAACAACCACCACCTTCAAAACACAACTGAATAAATTTATGTGTTGTAGAAAAATAGTAAGATTGTATCTTGTCAAAGGTGGAATATTTGTAAGACTTGGAGAAATAAGACAGTCTTGTGGAGTTCCAGCTCTGACAGGTAAATCTGTTATGGCAGCCCTAGGACGCCAGTGTTGTTGTTAGGAGTCACTGAGTTGACTAATCCTCTGAACAGTAGATCTGAACTTAGCTCTATCTTGTACCATCTTCACGGTGACTGTCATACTCCAGCCCACTGTGGTAGTCATTGTGTCAGTCCTGCCTGGTGAGGGTCTTCCAATAGGATCCCATGAAACTCGTCATGTAAGGTTTTACCTTAAACCATGAAGGTCACTCTGAATCCCATGTCTTTTTCTACATTTTAAAAAGAAAACAAAACAAAAACCTCTCCAATTACTTCAAAGTTAACTCTGATTCACAGCATTCCTGTGTTTCTTAGAGGAGAACTCTGCTCCCAGACATTTTCAACATCTGATTTTTCAAATGAAAATCATATCTTTCTTCTCAGTTGCCTGATAGTAGACTCCAACCTTTCCATTAATGTCTGAGTGTGTCCAGTGTTTGTACCATCTAAGGACTCCTTCTGTATTCTAGAAAAATACTAGCTTCTCTTTAGATTGAATTCTAAATTTCAGTATTTATCTTTATTTGTTGAAGAGAATAAATGACTTTAAAATCCAAGTTCATAAAGCAGGGTTGGGCTCACAGGCTGTACCCATAAAGCAAGCGTGACATGGGGCCTGAATGTCACACACTCCATCAGTGCAGCGACCCAGGGGAATGAACCCTGAGCACATTCACCTTGAAAAAGCTGTGATGAATATTTAGTGAGCTGATCATGGAGGAAGGGCTGATGGGAAGCAGAGGCAGTAAATCCTACTCAAAGGCATAGGAGAAATATTTTTCTTTGTTGAAAGAATTTATGAGGACTGTGGAGGCAGGCGAGAGAGGAAGTAGAAGAGATGAAGAGTGAAGGATAGAGCTCATGATTTGTTATAATTGAATTTATTCCAGAATTATTCTGTCTACTTCAGCATTTTAAAGAGCATACACATATACATGCATACAAAATAAATGTCTGCATAGGTATATTACATATAAATACATAAACACACACATATAAGTAAAATAAAATCTTCAGTACAGCTTTTATTGTGAAAGATACAATTTCATAAATTCTCTAGCCCTGGTAGTACTTCAAGGTTTGATAAATGCTCTTAGTTTCATTGTTTCTTTTCTGAGTAATTGCTGCAATGATTATTCCCTGCAACATCTTCTTTCATAGAGCAGGATATTGGCTATATCAAAGTTTGCACAGATCTGGGAAAGCTTGTTGGTCACCAAAGGAGAGACTGGTAACTTCCCTTACCCAGAAGGCAATGAGAATTCCCTCACGGGAGCACAATGGTAAATTGTTGAATTGCTGGGGTCCTGAAACATTCTGACTTGTTGGGGAATAGTTTAGTAGATCTTATATCATTGATAGATATCTATGAAGTTCTAGACAAAGTAAGGGCTACCTATTGTTATGAATTTAATTATGTCTGTCCAAAATATGGGTGTCTGTGCTATAGTGTGCATTGTTCAATGCAGCTTATCTAGTCATTGCATTTGACCTTCATCACTTGTCTGGGTTGTTGTTGTTGTTAGGTGTTATCTAGCCCACCATGACTCATAGCAACTCTATGAACTACGGATCTGAAGCTTATCCTGCACCATTCTCATGATCTCCCACATACTTGAATTTGTTGATAGAGTCACTGTGTCAATTCATCTTTCTGAAGGCTCTCTATCTTGGACCCTCCACTTTCCCCAGCATGATGTCTTAGTGAAAGACTGATCCATCCTGAAAACTTGCCCAGATTTTGTGAGATGAAGTTTTACCATCTTTGCCTCTCAGGAGCACCGTGGTTAGTACTATACAAATGTTGAGATATTTGTGCTTCACTGAAGAGACTAGTTAGATTGTGAACAACATAAATAAGGTTAATAGCATCTACGGGTAGGGACATGCAAATAAGGTATGTATACCAATGAGGGAATTGGTCAGTTTAATCATCTCACCAGGCTGAATTAAGTCTAGAGAGAGGAACGAATATCACTAACATAAAAAAAGTAGAAGAAGATAGTGCAGCTTATCCTTGTGGGCCAGAGGATCCTTCATGAGACTGAGACACAGACACAGTAGTAGCAGTACAGCAAAGGTGGTGAAGAATCAGTGACTTCCAGAGTCTCAAAGAGCCAGGGACTAGTGCCTTAACCGAGGCTTACTGGGAAAACAGAGAGATAGCAATACACATGATTGGTAGAACTAAAAGAGCTTTGGAACATTGGCTGAAGATCAAAAGGAGGTCTTCCTGCATGTCTGCCTGAGAAGTTGTTTTGACTGAAGAAATATACCCTGAGTGTTTCCAACCTGAATCATAACCTGTTACTTCCTTAATAAACCCCATAATCATGAATATTGTCTATGAATACTGTGTGACTATTGCAATGGATTATTGAAACTATTGGAGTAATAAGAGCTCTAAGAGGGAGAAGTGGTATTAGAATTTTTTATTTTATTTAATTTTTTTTTAATTTTTTTGTGGTATTAGAATTAATATAGGTAGGTACAGGAGTGTAGGGACATGTCTGACTTTATAGGAATCAGCGTTGTGTTTCTGTTGTTTTTGACAAGGATTCTTCCTCCTTGTGCATTAGGAGGAAATCAGATTCTGCCGCCCCTATGCTGACCACAGTGTTCTTTTCTGAACCCTAATTCTAGGTTCTGTGGGTGTTTGGAATCCTAATCCTATTTCTATTGAAAATATGGTTTTCTCTGCTATGCTAATAAGTCCACACCAGTGCAGAGTGTAGTCCTAAGCCTCATCACTTCTGAGTTATGAAAAGAGCAAATTAGGCACAGATGAGAACATTTACTGGGGAAGATGAATGCCATATGGGGATCATCTACAAGCCAAAGAACACTTGGAGCTACTAATAAAGCAGAGACTCTGATTTGGACTTTCAACTTTCAGTGAGAAAATAGATTTCAATTCCTTAAAACTGCTTACTTATGGTATTTGTTTTATAGTAAAATAGTCACTAGAAACTAACTGCTCTAGATTCCCAAAAAACTATCTCCCTATTATATGTTAAGGCATACAATTTGAACCCACCAACTGCTCTGCAGGCAAAAGATGGAAAAGCTCCTCTTGTGTGATTTACTGCCTTTGAAAATCCACTGGAAGATCAGCTATGGGTTGGTTACAACTTGATGATACACAACAAAAACAATAGCATTGTTTGGTAAGCATTGATCTTGGCCATAACCTGTATAATAATCCAATGTTTCCCCAAGCATGTGCAAGAGATTTACATCCTACAAAATGTCTAGGTGGAAAAAAGAGTTTGTTTGGTGTCACAGCGTTGGAAATGTTACATATGACGACCGTTCTGAAAGACGACACTGTGGAAGAGCATCCCGAAGGCTCTGCTATGTTTTTCAACACAGTAATTTTTCTAAGCCTATCAAAGTTCTAAGCATCTCCTGTTACCCTCAAATGAGCAGACCTGTTGGGGTCAAACCTGATTCTACGTAGCTCAAAAGTCAAGTTATCATCTCTAAAACTTCTGTGTCACTACTCATAGCTTTCCTTCAGTTTGTCAGCACATTAACCTCCCTTTTCTCTCACCAAACCTTGCCAATTCTATTTCTTTAAGACTCAGCTTCTGTGCTCTCAGCATATAGTTTACACTCGTAGAAGTTCAAACCATCCAAACACATACAGCCCTGTACAAACTCACTTGCTTATGCCAAGATATTTGGAAAATAGCTACTTGGCCATACAACTGGAAGAGATTTGTATCTGTGCCCATTTTTCTTAAAAAGTGATCCAACAGAATTTGGATTGTTTTTAAAACAATATGATTAATATCATATATATGTAAAATCTTGCTGGAATAATTAAGAAATAGCTGGATCAACAGACAAACACCAAAAATTTAAGCTGGTCCCAAAAGAGATCATCAAATGAAGGATATCATTGCTGATGTCAGGTCAATCTAGGATGAAAGCAGATTATACCAGAAAGATGTTTACTTGTGTTTTATTGACTGTGCAAAGGCATTCGACTATGTGGATAATAATAAATTACAAACTGCACTGAAAAGAATGAAAATTCTAGAACACTTAACTGTGCTCATGCAAAACCTGTACATAGATCAATAAGGAGTCATTAAAACAGAACAAGAAGGTATGTGTGGTGTCAGAGTTGTTGTTGTAATGTGTTGTCAAGTCACCAGGGACTCAAAATGACCCTATGTACAACAGCTTCGAAGTTTGCCCTGTTCTGAGCCAGGCTCACTGACTCCATCATACCTAATCCCATTGTCCCAGTTTACATGTCAATCCATTTTTTCTGGGGTCTTCCTCTCCTTTGCTGTCCTTCCACTCTTCCAAACATGATGTCCTTTTCCAAGTACTCATCCCTCCTGGCCACATGACCAAAGCATATGAGATAGAGCTTAAATATCCTTGCCTCCATGGAGAAACTTGGTTTCATCCTCTCCAAGACAGACCTATTTGTTCTCCGGCTATCCACAGTATGTTCAATATTCTTTTCCAGCACAATTCTTCAACATCATCAATTCTTCTTCCTTCATCCTTAGTCATTGGCAGCTTTTTGATGCATAGAAAGTAATTGTGAAGATCATGGCCTGGATCAGGTGAAACAATCTATAGACTGACATCATTGCTCTTTAGCACTTTAGAGAGGTCCCTGACAGCAGACTTCTCAATGCAATTTGTCTTTTGATTTCCTGACTGCTGATGCCAAGAGTGTTGATTGTGGAGCCAAGCAAGCTATAACTGTTAACAACCTCAAACCCTTCTCCATCTATCATGGGGCTGCCAATTGGCTCAGTGGTGAGAATCTTTGTCTTTTTGATGGTGAGCTTCAATCCATATGGAAGACTACAGTCCTTGACCTTCCACAGCAAATGCTTCAGGTCCTCCTCAGTTTTGGCAAGCAAGGTTGTAACATATGCATAATGCGGGTTGTTGATGAGTCATCCTCCAATTCTGATTCCACACTCCTCCTCATAAAATCCTGCCTCCTGAATGATCTGTTCCGCATACAGATTGAAAAGGTGTGTAGAAAGGACACATCATTGATGTACTCCCTTCCTAATTTTGAACCATGCTGTATTTCTGTTATGAGCAGTTTAAGTATAAGAAACTACTATAATTTGCTGTAAAACATATAGTAGAGGATTATCTACCATAAATTTGTTGTGAAACATAGTAAATTTCCTATGAAACATAAACTTATATGATATGAGTGGTTTAAGTATGGAAAAATATTATGAGTTTGCTATGATAAGTTTGAATAAGAATTATGTTAAGAAAATGCTATATTATATCTTAGAAATGAGAATAAGAAATATGTTAGGAATTTGAAGCAAATCAAAATGGCAGCAGGAGTAGAAACAATGTAGGAACTGCAGGAACAGCAAGCTGCATAGAAACGCAACACCATGGTCCTCTATAGTCCTCCGTTTATTGATAATTAAACAATTAGACAATTGATTACTGGTCTTCATTATGGATTGAGGTTCAACATCAAGAAACCAAAGATTCCTAAAGAAGAATCGATGAGTCCCGCAGCTCCTAGGCCCCCACTGCTGAGCCCATGCCACCACCGCAGCTCGATGAGGCTCCTGCGGCTGGACCCCAGGGATACCCTCATCTGGGATGGATGGCAGGCACCAGGCCCAAGGCTGGAGCCTCCACACTGCTGCAGAGTAGACTTGTTCTGGGAAGAATTCTTGGAACCAAGATGGTGGCAGCAGGAGATGTGGCATGGTGAGCAGGAGGCCCAGTGGGCCACATTGAAGCAGGCCACATAGCTTAAATATGCCCAAACAGCCAAACAGTTGACTGCTGATCATCAGTGTGGACTGGAGCTCAACCTCAGGAGGATGGGGATTCCCAAGGGAACATGGGTGGGTCCCACTGCCTCCCTCTGCCTGCTGCTGAGTGTGCACTGCCTGTCCCCTAGCCTAGACCGGGCAGTGACCACTAGGCCCCATGGCCAGTTTAGTGGATCCCCTGTGCAGCCAGAGAGCCATGGACCCCCAGTGCTGGAGCAGGGGGGCGGAGGCAATGGCAACAGTGATGGCACCATGGAGCTGCAGGAGGTGAAGGTTTTGATAAGGAAAAGTATCTAGCTGTCAGTCAAGATTTCCTTGGATAGGCCAGAGAAGATCATCAACACAATGGATTGATAAGGGTAGCTGTGAGTTGTCTATGACTTGAGGACACTTAACAACACCAACATATCCGAGACAGCAGATATCCTCAATACACCACATCTTTTGATGTCTTGACTACTGCTGCCAAGAACTGTTTAGATCTAGGGAGTGTCTGTTCACCACTCTCAAACCCCCTTCTCTATTTACAAAGGGGAAGGATAGTGATTTCTACTTCAAATTGCAGTCTGACCACTTGGTGGAGGGGAGGGAGGTAATGGTGACTGTGCCAGAACTGGGAAGGCTGTCCCTGGCCATGGTTTTCAGTGAGGCACAGGGTCCAGACCTTGGGGGGTGTGGGTGGGGGGTGCACTTTAGTAAGGGGGTTGTGCCGCCCAGCCCCTGGTGTGTGTCACCCAGCCCTCAGGGTGTGCCTTTCAGTCCCTGGGGTGAGCTGTCCTGCCCTCAGGGTGAACTGATCATCCCTCAGGGCAAGCTGTTTAGTCCCTGAGGTGAGCTGTTTAGCCCTTGAGGTGAGCCATTCGGCCCTTGGGGTGTGCTGTCTGACCCCTGGGAAGAGCTTTCAGGTCACTGGCGATAATTTTATCTGACAGATAATTTTATCTAGGCCACTTTCCTTCATCCCCAGTACACCTGTAAGGAACACCTCCAAAGACCTTCTATTTGTAACTCACAAGTTTGTTCTCTCTCTTTCCAATAGGTAACCTTAACACTGAGTTTTACTCCAGACCTGAACTCTAAACCCAGTTACAGAGACAAATGGGAAATATAACTGCCAGCTAAGGAAGCAGAGGAGGATGGAGCCTCATGGTTCAGTAGTCCATCCCCACTGTACCCACCTTGGCAAACACACTGCAGTCCAGAGGTCAGAAAACATCATAAAAATGTCTTCTAACAGAACAAGAAGGCATGCAGTTTCAACTCAGGACCACCAGTAAGGTGTTAAAATAGGCTCCCCTTACCCCTTACCCCCTTCACATCAATGCCTTGTTCAGAATGAAGGATCCAGAGGGTCTGCGTCCCACTCCCAAATGAGAAACCCACAAGAGAATAAGACAATTTCTTTGTTTAAAAAATAAAATATATTACCATTGAACTATGCTTACCATAGCCTTGTCTCTTCTTGTCCCCACAGGATCTTTCTCATTTACTTTGCTTACTCCCCCTGCCCACCAAATTGTGCAGCCCTGCAATTCCATCCCTGCCCATTTTCACCCTTCTGCTTCCAACCCTCACTCACTTGTATCTCCATATATGTTTTTCTCAATAAATAAAATTTAAATTAAAAAAGAAATATATTAGGAATTTGCTATGTTATATGTTTTAAAATATTTTAGGAATATTTGTGAAAGATGTACCAAACAGTTTCACATGCCCAAACATGCCCTTAGTGGCTTTAGGGCCCCACTGGCCACAACAGGTGCAAAACCTTGATAAGGGAATATGCCCATGTTGCAAAGGAAACACAATTAGTATAGTACATAATTGGTCAAACCCATGTTGCTTTGGCACTAGTGTGATTGATAATGCAGCTTATTTTGAAAGTAATGGCTGGTAAAATCCAAGTTTAAATATTGTTATTCATAATGTTGTTGGTTGAATACAACATAATACTCAAAGTTTGAATGTTACTAGTTGAATACAATATAATACCCCCAAAAGTGTATAAATTCTGGGATCCCAGCTAAAACTTCACTTCTGCCAAAGACAATGAGCTAAACACTGAAGACCTAAAGTTTCTTTTTGAAGCCGAAGACTCTGGCCACACCAGTGACTGTGAACTGTGTGAACTGCTGAACTAGCCAATGACCCCAACCGCACCAATGATCATGAGAGACAAAAGGAGATGAGTTGAGATTCTAGGGGTGAGTGAGTGTTCTCCATTATTAATGAATCAATATGTTGTGATGAATTTATCAATTGCAATGTAGATAAATTGTAATTAACTGTTTAAATGCTTGCTATGAATTAATGGCTCAGTGGATAGACAGCGATGCTACCAAGCCAAAGAGGGGTGACTTTTAATTTGCGGCCCTCAGGCCTATCTTTCATTGTTTTTGTTCAACCATTCCTCTAGGTCATATAGCCCTGGTGTTCCACTGCCGTACAGTGGTAACTTGTGGTTGCTGTGAGGCTGAACACTGTGACACTGATGTGTCAAATGTGCTAATGGTTGGTTACCCATGGCAGACAAGCTTGGAAGCAGGAGTGGCATCCACTTCCATATTAGCTTGCCTCTGGAAACCTTATGAACCTGGAGAGAGGATGAAAGACACACAAATGTTGAGGACTTTACTTCATAGGGTCATTATGAGTTGCCTGTGACTCGACGGCATTTAACAACAACAACAACATGAATTAATGATTCAATATGTTGTGATAAATTTATGAATTGCAATGTAGATAAATTGCAATTAATTGATTATTACTATGAATGAATGAATGAATTGTAATTGGTTTATGTAATACGTCAATGAGTAATTAATTAAGGCTCAAGTCTCGTGACAGTTTCCTTGCTTTTTTCTGATGACTGCTTCTTGGTTTAAATATAGATTTCACATAAGCACAATCAAGTGTTCTGGGATTCCCATTCTTCTCATGGATAGTCACAATTTGTTGTGATCCACACAGTCAAATGCCTTTGCATAGTCAATGAATCATATATAGTCATTCCTCTGGTACTCTTTGCTATCATCCAAAATCTATTTGACATTTGCAATAATATCTCTAGTGCCACAGACTCTTCTAAACACAGCTTGTATTTCTGGTAATTCTCTGTCGATGTACTATTCCAATAATTTCTGGATAATCTTTAGCAGGACTTTTCTTGTTTGTGATATTAGCAATGTTGTTCAATAATTTCCACACCCTTTCTGATCACCTTTTTTTGGAATGGGAATAAATATGGATTTCTTCCAGTCAATTGCATAGGTAGCTGTCCTCCATATTTCTCGGCACAACCTGGTGACCACATCCAGAGTAGCATCTGTTTGTTGAAATATGTCAATTGGTATGCCGTCAATCCTGGGGCCTTGTTTTTCTGCAAATTTCTTCATAGAAGCTTGAATTTCCTCCGTCATCATCATTGCCTCTTGATCATATGTAGTTTCAAGAAATTCTTCTGTGTTACCCAACTCTTTTTGATACAGTGACTTTGTGTACTTCTTTCATATTCTTTTAATGTTGTCAGAGTCTGGGATGTATCTTTTCATTGTTCTTGGATAAAGACATCAGACTTCTACAAGTAGATTAGGAAAAGAGAGGAGTGTCCTCAGAGAGATATAATGACACAGCAAATTAAGCACAGCAGAGATTATGAGAATGATCAGGAATGGCCAGAGCTTTCTTCTATTGAATATGTTGGTGTTGTTATTAGGTGTCAAGAAGTCAAGTATGACTAATAGCGACCCTCTAAACAACAGATCTTGACTCTATCCTATCGTTATCATCTCTGACATCTAAGCCCATTGCTACGGTCACTCAGTCAATCTATCTGTTCGAGGGCATGCCTGTCTTTCACTGACCCTATACATTTCCAAGCATGATGTCCCTTTCTAAGGAATATCCCTTCTTAATAACATGCTCAATGTGAGACAAAGCTTCACCACCTTTGCCTCCAAGGAGCACTCTGGCTGCACTTTCTTCAAGACATATCTGTTTGTTCTTTTGATAATCCATGATATATTCAGTACTCTTCTACCACAGTTCAAAGACAGCAAGTCTTCTGTTATTCATTGTCTAGCTCTTAGATACATAGCAAGGAATTTTAGACCATGGCTTGAATCAGGTACACCTTAGTCTTCAAACTGACATCAATGCTCCTCAGTAATTTGGTCCCTGACAGCAGACTTCCCCTGTGCAATACATCTCTTGATTTCCTGGCAGCTGGTACAAAAGATGTTGAATGTGAATCTAAACAAGATGAAATTGAGGACATTTTAAATATTTTCGCTTCTATCATGATATTGACTACTGGTGCAGAGGTTATATTTTGTGTTTTTTTTTATATTGACATATAATACATAATAATGACTGTCTTTGATCATCTGCAAGTACTTCAAGTCCTCTCCACTCTCAGCAAGCAAGATTGCATAATCTATATAACACAAGTTGTTCTTGAGTCTTCCTCCGATTCTGATGCGACATTCTTCTTCATGGAATCCAGCTACTTGAATGGTTTTCTCTGCCTACAGATCAAATAGGTATATGGAGAAAAAGGCACAAACCTATTGCACATCTTTCTTAATTTTAAACCAGGCAGTGTTTCATTATTATATTCAGAAAATTATATTAAATTATATTGTATTCAGGGGTTTCCCCCCCCCGGATATAGGTTTTGTATGAGTATAATTAAGTGTTCTGGGATTCCCATTCTTTTCAATGTTAGCCATAATTTCTTATGATCCACATGGTCAAATACCTTTTTATAATAAATAAAGCACAAATAAACATTCTTATGTTATTCTCTGTTTTCAGCTTGGATTCATCTGATATTAGTAAAAATATCCCTGCTTCCATAGCCTCTTCTATACCCAGGTTGAATTTCTGGCAGTTCTCTTGGTATGTATTCTTCTGTCTGTTTCAGAATGTTCTTCAGCAGCATTTTGCTTGAATATGATATTAATGATATTGTTTGATAATTTGCACATTCTGTTGGATCACATTAGTTGGGAATAAGAACAAATATGGATCCCTTCCAGTCACTGAGGCAACTGTTCTTTAGATTGCCTGGCATAGATTGGTGAGCACATCCAGGCTTGCATGTGTTATTTGAAACATGCCAATTGGTATTCCATTTGGTGCTTTATTTGTTTGCCAATTCCTTCAGTGCAGCTTCAGTTTCTTCCTTTATTACCATAAGCTCTTGATCATACAGTAGTTCTGAATATTCAATATTTCATTATCAACCAATTGTTTTTGGTACTGTGACCCTGTGTATTCTCTCCATTTTCTTTTGATGCTTCTTGAATTGTTTAAGATTTTGTCCATAGTGTCTCTCAATACTGCAACTTGAGGCTTCACTTTGCTTTTCAGGTCTTTCAGCCTGAAAAATGCCAAGTGGATTCTTCTCTTTTTATTCTCCAATTCCAGTTCTCTTTATATTCCATTATAACATTTTACTTTGTCTTTTTGAGATGCCCTTTGAAATATCCTGCTCGGTTCTTTTACTTCAGTATCCCTTCTCTTTGTTTTGGCTTCTTGATGCTCTAGTGCCATTTTTAGGTTCATTTTTTAACATCCATTTTTTTTTTCTCCTCTGCCTTTGCAATGACCTTTTGCTCTCTTTCTGTACAATATACTTGACGTCATCTCGCAACTCATCCAGTAACCAGTCATTAGTCTTAAATGCTTAAATCTTATTTTTAAAATGATTTTTAGGTTCAGTTGGAAAGTATGGATTTGATGACAGAAATGAAGCCAGACATTGAATGATTGAATTCATACACACAACAGTTTATTAATTGCAAACACCTTTCTTAAAAAACATAAAAAGTGACTTTACTCATGGACCTCACTTGATGGACTGCACAAGAATCAGATTAAGTATATCTGTAGAAGAAACCCTGGGAGAAGCTCTACATCAGCAGTCAAAAGCAAGCTCACAGTGGAACAAATTATCAATTATTCATATGCAAATTCAAGTTGAGGCTAAAGAAAATTAAAGTAAGTCTACATGAACCAAAATACAACCTAGAGTCTATCCTCTCTAAAAATCTTTTGTACATGGGGTCATTTGAACCAACTGGACTGCACAAGACAACAGAAATGCCACAAAGTAAAGGCCAGACATCTGCTTTTGACAGATCACAGCCTTGAAAACCCTGCGGAATGTGGTTCTACTCTGTATATATGAGTCAGACTTGGGACTATATAAATTTATTTTTTAATAAGTTCAAAGTAAGTGGCAAAAATAAAACGGATATTTCATATACTTTTCAGCTATATTCTCCCAATGATTTTTCAACATCAAAGCTAAGAAAGTGAGATTGTCACAATTTCTTGACCATTATTAAAATTTCACTAGCTTTTACATGCACTTCTTTGTATTTATCTTTGCATGTGCACGTTCTATATAATTTATTATATTTATAGATTCTTATAATCACCACTACAATCAAGATCCAGAATGGCTGTGCCATCATAAAGAGACTTCCATATCTACTCCTTTATGAGTAGATGACCCATTCTTTTAAAAGGACAGTTGGTAGCTATAGCAAATCTGTAGCTGATGGTTACCTCTCAATACTTTCTGTACCACCTGTGCATCACCAGTAGTATGCACAGTTAAAACCAATCCCCTAGTCATAGTTAGGCCCAGGAGTCAAGACTGTCACCCTAATTGTGTCTACTGAACAGTTCTTGAGCTTCACTGACATTAATAGTGTAAACAAAGGAGACAAATAGGTAAAGGTCAGGAGAACACTCTGGCAGTCCAGAAAGTAGCCAGATTTCCTAAATGCCTTCCTCACTGGTCATAGTTTGAAAGTTGCCTCACCCTTTCTTCTTTTACCCAAAATTCCTAATCACTCTGCTCTAAATGTATTGCATAGAAATAGATGTATAAATCCAACATAGGGAGGAAGCAAGATCATAAGTACTAATAATAGAAAAATAGACATTCTAGAATAGGAGCTATAGGATTTGCCTGGGAAATGAGACTTCTTGGCATATAGGTATATGACCCTCAATAAAGGTTAGAATGAGAATGTGACAGGAGCAATGTCAGGAGACGTTCTGGAAAGCATGAAGTTATAAATGGGCTTCTCAGAGTTTCTATGCTGTGTTTATATTTGGAAGAAGTATTGGATTAAAATTTAAGATGTCTAGTTAAATTCTTTTTGAAAAAGTTTTCTTTTTTCATTTGAGTGAAAGCTTAAAATCATATTGGTTTTTCCATATATTCACACATTTTGTTTTATAACAGTAATTATCATTGATTAATGAAATTAATTAATTACATTATGTACAATGTTTGGAACAGAGAGAGAGATCAGCTGACCCAGTGGACAGAAAGCTATGCTACGAAGCCAAAGGTGGGTGACTTTTAATCCGCAACCCTTGGGCCTGTCTTTCATTGTTTTGTTCAGACATTCCTCTAGGTCGTACAGCCCTGGTGTACAAGTTGCTGTACAGCGGTCACTTGTGAGGCCGAACACTGTGACACTGATGTGTCAAATGAAGTAATGGTTGGTTACCCAATGCAGACAGAGAGTGGGGTGGAGCTCCCTGATTAAAACAAGCTTGGAAGGAGGAGTGGCATCCACTTCCGTAATAGCTTGTCTCCGGAAATCCTATGAACCTGGAGAGAGGATGAAAGGCACCCAAGCATTGAGGACTCTCCTTAATAGCGTAGCTATGAGTCACCTGCAACTTGACAGCACTTAACAACAACAACAACGTTTGGATGAGTTTTCAGATTTATTTATGCTGGGTAGCAAAAGTGGCATCCACTTCCTAAGCTGGATGCCTCTGGAAACTCTACAAACTCTCTAAATGCTACAAACTTTCAAAACTCTATAAATGTACAGAAATTATGTTAGTTATAGAATAGAGTTCTGTACTGAAATGATGTTAGTTATAGAACAGAGTTCAGGGCTTTTGTGAAAAGCTTATTCAGTTGTATTTGACTTGACGACACTTAACCACAGCTAAATGAAACTAGTGCTGTTCCACCAGATGGAACACTCTTTCACTTTGTATATCACTCTTTGTCAATGTGCAGTATGAAGTAACTTGGGTTTGCTGTGATGTTGAACCTTGTACCATTGGACTATCCAATCCCAGAATGGTTTCCCAATATGGACAGTGTTTAGTGGAACTCCCAGTTGTAAAGCAGGTTTAGAAGCAGGAGTGGCATCCACTTCCTAAACCACATGCCTTTGGAAACTCTATGAACTTGGAGAAATGACGATAGTTATGGAAAAGCATTAGATCTTTTGTTCATAGAGTTGCTCTGAGTCACACTCGACTCAACGACAATCAACAACAACAGCAGCAATCGACCCTCAGTGTGCATTACCTTTCCTTTCACCCCACTTATCAATTTATTGAATTTTACTTTCCTTTCCCTCCCTTCCCATCCCTGCTAACTGCCAAAATTAATTGTATCTTAATATAAACCTTTCCTTCACTTTTTATAATTCTGGCCGTATAATTATGGTTTTATGACTGATATGTGTCACTTAGTAGAATTTGCTTTAGATTCATCCATGTTGTGCAGTATTTCACAAATTCTTACATTATGTCTTATAAAATCAATCTCCATTGATCTATGACCACTATTATCCCATCCTTTAAGATCTCCACTGGATTCTTCCTAATTCATTCACTCCTTCTTCTACCCTCCAAACACTTTGAATTTTTTGAAGTTTGAGCCTCAATTTTCTATTCTCAGATATGAAAGTCTTACCAGATGATCTCCAAGGTTCTTTATAGCTCTCAAATCCCTTGAATCCATTGACACTGTCTCATCTTGGCTAACGGCTCTATACCAGCAATCTAGGAGGCTAATCTACCCAGTGTGAAATTATCAAGTCCTGGATGTTCTTCAATAACAGACTGCTACTCATTGTTACCTAGGTAATTAATTGATATCCTTATTTTCTCAGACCACTAACTGGAGAATGAAGAGGATAAAGAGAAATTTCCCTAGATACTCAGTATCTGGGAATTGAGTATCAGTAGTGGCATTACTCAGCATGCTGCCTGGTCCACAGTTGTTGTTAGGTGCAGTCAAGTTATCTACTCATAGTTACCAGGTATAATAGATCCCCAGCCATCCTTGCAATCCCTGCTGTGCTCACGTCCATTTTTGTGGCCACTATATCAGCTCATCTTGTGGAAGATCTTCCTCTTTTCCACTCTTCACTTTACCAAGCATGATGTCTTTCTCCCTTCTTACATAACAAACTAATAATGGTTGTAATTGTTGTTGGTATGTGCTATTGAGTCAACTATGACTTCTAGCAACCCGATGAACAATGGCTCTGAACCTTGCCCTATCCTGAGCCAATCTGCCTGTCTCTGACACACCTGACTCCATTGCCACAGTCCATCTCATCCAGGTTCTTGCTCTTCTGCTCTGACCCTACAGCCTTCCAAGCATCATGCCTTTCTCCAAGGACTGGCCCTTCCAGACAACATTCCCAAAGTATGTGAGACTGAGTTTCAAAATCCTTACCTCCAAGGAGCAACCTGGTTTCACTCTCTCCAGGACAGATCTCTTTGTTCTTTTGGCAATCCACGATACTTTCAATATTCTTCTTCAGCACCACAACTCAAAGGTATCATTTCTTTGGACATCCTTAACTATTGTTCTGCTCTCAGATGCAAGAAAGCAATTGAGAAGACCATTGCCTAGATCACAAAGACCTTAGTCTCTAGACTGACACCACTGGGGGCTGAGTATCAGAAGTAGCATTACTCAGCATGCTGGCTAATCCTTAACACTCTAGAGAGGCCTGTGACAGAAGATTTGCTCAATGCAGCCTGTTTTTTTATTTCCCGAGTACTGGTGCCAAGGGTGTTGATTGTGGATACAAGTGAGCTGAAATTGTTTACAACTTCAGTCTTTTCTCCTTCTATCATGATCCTGTCTATTGTCCTGATAGTAAGAATCTTTGTTTTCTTAATGTTGAGCTTCAATCCCTATAGAAGGCTGCAGTACTTGATCTTCTGCAGCAAGTGCTCCAGTCCTGCTCACCAAGCAAGATGTGTCATCTGCATAACACAGGTTGGTAGTGTGCCTTCCTCCAATCTTGATGTCACATTCTTCTTCATAAAGTCAAGCTTCCCAAATGATCTATTTAGCATATATATTGAAAAGATATGGAAAACAGATACAACCCTGATGCATTTTTCTTCATTTTGAACCTCTGCTCTGTTTCGATAGCTGTATTTGGTCTAGATATAGGGTTTTTTGTTGTTTTGTTTTTGTTTTTGTTTGTTTGTTTTGATATAGGTTTTATATGAGCATAATAAAATGTTCTGGGATTTTCATTCTTCTCAATGTTAGCTGTAATTTGTTACAATTCTTACAGTCAAATAAATGCCTTTGCATAGTTGATAAAATAAAAATAGACATCCTTCTGGTACTCTGTGCTTTCAGCTAAGATCAACCTGAGATCAACAATTATATCCCTAGTGTAACAGCCTATTGTAAACTCAGCATAGATTTCTGGAACTTCTCTGCTGATGCACTGTTCTAGATATTTTTTGCAAAATCTTGAGCAAGATTTTTCTTGCATTTGAAATGAATGATATTGTTTGATAATTTATATATTCTGTTGGATCACATATTTTGGGGAATGGGAAAGAATATGGATCTCTTCTACTAAGTTGGTCAAGTAGCTGTCCTCCAGATTTCTTGGAACAACCTGATGAGCATATTCAGGGCTGCATCTGTTTGTTGAAATATGTCAATTGATATTCAATCAATTCCTGGGATCTTGTTTTTTGTCAACTTTTTCACAGCAGCTCGAACTTCTTCTTTTATTACCCTTGGTTCCTGATCATATGCTACTTCTTGAAATGGTTCTGTGTCAGTCAATTCTTTTTGGGACAGTGATTCTGTGTATTCCTTCTATCTTCTTTTGAAATTCTTAGTTCAAGATTTTTTTCCCATGACATCTTTCAGTATTCCTACTTGACTCTTGAATTTATTCTTCAATTCCTTCAGCTTTAGAAAGGCTGAGAAAGTTCTTCCCTTTTGATTTCTGACTTCAACTTTTGTACATTTCATTATAATACTTTGCTTTGCCTTCACAAGCTGTCTTTTGAAATCTTCTGTTTAACTCTTCAACTTACACATTTCTTCCCTTAGTTTTGGCTCCTCAGCAATTGAGTGCAATATTAAGAGTCACATCCATCATCTAGTTTGGTCATTATCTTCCTCTTCTGTTTTTGTAATGACCTTTTATTTTCTTCATGGGTAATATCTTTGATATTGTCCTGCAGCTCATCTGGTCTTCCTTCATTATTGTTCAGTGCTTCAAACCTCTTATTGAGAGAGTTTTAAACTCAGATGGGGTAGACTCAAGGTTGCATTTTGGTTCTTGTGGATTTTCTTTAGCTTCAATTTGAACTTGCACATGAGGCTGATCACCTGTTCCACAGTCAGAACATAGTCTACCTATCACAGTTAATAATGAACTTCTCCAATGATTCTTTTGACACACACTATTAATTGGAATAATGATAAGGGAAGGTCAATGCAGAGTTGCCTTTAGGGTTTTTTTTTGTTGTTGTTTTATTCTTTGTTTGGTTATTTTTTTAAATAAAAGATGTTTGCAATGAATAAATCATTGACTTTATGAAATTCTATCATTCTATCTCCGGCCTCATTTTTTGTCATCAAGCCTGAGGTTTCTAAGTACTGGTCATTCTTCTTTGGTCTCAAATGTTGCATTCCAGTCACTAAATGTTGTTGTTGTTGTTATGTGGCACCGAGTCGCTTGCAACTCATAGCGAGCCTATGTACAACAGCCCTAAACTCTGCTCTGTCCTGTGCCAATCGCACCATCTCTGACACTCCCATCCCGATTTTCCCAGTCACTGAATCAATCCACCTCATAGAGGGCCTTCCTCTCCTGCGCTGTCCCTCCACCCTCCCAAGCATGATGTCCCTCTCTAAGGACCGGTCTCT
>NW_006399843.1:908083-909782 GCF_000299155.1 Elephantulus edwardii
TTTTTTTTTTTTTATTAAACGCAACTCCATTTTACTGCCAGGGGATATTGAAGCATCACCTACCAGAGAAGCAAAGGCAAGTAATCGCTGCCCTTCCATTGCCTTGCAGTCTGCCTCATTGGGAAACTGACAAGGACCAGAAACTTAGAGACTTACTGTACCTTGCACGGCTGTCTTGATGTGGGAAACCCTGACACTCCTTCCCCCATGAGATATATATATATATATATTTGGTTGTTCCTAGATTTGTTCCTAGAGGTATCATTTATCTGCTACTTTCTTGTACTGGAGAAATGTTTTTGTATTGCTGCTCTTAATTTTTTATTATTTGCTCTTTGGATACAGTGTTTGTCTGTCAGATGCTGTACTAAAGCAAAGCTCCAAGCATAAGAAAGACTAGAAGGAAAGATTGTTTATCTGCTTCTAAAAATAACAGTTCTTCGAAAACCCTATGAATAACAGATAACACTTAAACTATTAGATTTAGTGTTGGAAGTGCAACCCTTACATTGGAAAACACAAGAAAAAAATTAGAAAGAATAGTTGCAAACATCCACTAATAACTGGAACATGGAACATACAAAGTATAGATGTAGGAAAATTGTACATTGTTAAAAAAGAAATGAAATGCATAAAAATTGACATATTAGGCATTAGTGAGCTGAAATTAGCCACTTTGAACAAGACAATCACATGATCTATTTTTCTGGGAATGAAGAAAAAGGGGGCTGAATTAATAGCCAATAGCAGTAATGGTGTTGTTGATTGCCTTCAAGTTGAGCACGACTCATAGCGATCCTATTAACAAAATGCCCGAAGCCCCTCTATAACTATTAACATTTATCAAAGTTCATAGAGTTTCTGGAGGCATGTTGTTAGGAAGTGAATGCCACTCCTGCTTCCAAAACAGCTGACATTAATTAATCACCTTCTATACAGTGGGTATTCTGCTAAGTATTTGATAATCTCATCTGTTCCTCAAAACTAAGTTGTCTAACTCCAAAGCCTATGTTTATCTACTACTGCTCCAGTATTCAATAATTGGGAATTGTTAATGAACATAATTTTTTTAAATATTGCTTTGTTAGATGCTATCAAGTCGAGTACAATTCATAGCACCTTATGAACAACAGACCTGGATCCTGTTCTACATGTACCATCCTCATCATCTCTGACACTTGAGCTCATTGTTACAGTCACTATATCAATTTATCTTTTTAAAAAATATTTATTTTATATTGGCTTGCAAACAAAATTTGTATACATTGTATCTCAACTATCCTTTATTCGTATTGTTTCATACAATCATTCCTATTAATTTTTTTAAATTTTTTTCTTCTTCCATTGTGTTTTATAAAATGAAAAACTATTGAACTATTCCCACCATTTTCCCGTCTTGTCAGTTCTCTGATAGATCTTTCCCGTTTCCTTTACCCCCACCCTCCACCCACCAAACTGTGTGAATCCATGATTTCCCTCCTTCCTATCCTAACTCTTCTGCTCTCAACCCTTCTCTCTAGGGATCTCCATGTATACTTTACTAGAATCATTATTTTTGTTTACAGTAATGTTATCATTTGTCCTTAGCAGACTGAGTAATTTTGTCCTTATAATACAAGCAAGCTGAGTTAGTTCATGCAGCATAATGCTCTACAGTTTTTCTCAAATTACATAGTTGTTGTTGTTGTTATGTGCCGTC
>NW_006399843.1:911322-926030 GCF_000299155.1 Elephantulus edwardii
AATTCTTTTCTATATAATGACTCAGTATATTCCTTCCATCTTCTTTTAATACTTCCTGGATCATTTAATATTCTGCCCAAAGCATCCTTGATTATAACAACTCTAGGTTTGAATTTGTTCTTCAAATCACATAGTAGTTCTCAAAATTGTTGCTCCTAAGTGTTGCCTAGTATTCCGTCATGTGAATGTATCACAATTTCTCAATCCAATCGAATGTGGTTGGACATTTAGGCTGTTTCCACCTTCTTGCTATTATGAATAATGCTGCTGTGAACACTGGTGTACAAATCTGTTTTTGTCTCAGTTCTAATTTCCTTAGGGTATATTCCTAGCAGTGGAAGAGCTGGATCATATGAAATTTCTATGTTCAGCTTTAAGAAATTCCAAACTGCCTTCCAGAGTGGTTGAGCCATTTTACAATCCCACCAACAATATTCCTGTATCTCCACATCCTCTCCAACATTTATTTCTTTCTGTCTTGTTAATCTTTCTACTGCTACTGGAATGACTGATATATCATTGTGGTTTTGATTTGCATATCTCTTATTGTCAGTGGTTTTGAGTATATCTTCATGTGTCTGTTGGCCATCCAAATGTCTTCCTCTGTAAAAAGTCTTTCCATGTCTTTTGCCTATTTTGTAATTATATTATTAGTATTTTCCTTGTGGAAGCCCTGTAGTAGTTTGTAAACTTTTGTTAAGAGACCCTTGCCTGAGATAGTATTGTCAAAAGTTTTTTCTCAGTTTGTTTTCATTTTACCCTATTGGATAAAGTTTTGGATGCACATAGGCATTTATCCTCTCCTGGTTGTATATTTTTATTTGTTAGCCTTTTTATACCATAGTCTAGGCCTTCTAAGCTTAGTCCTACTTTGTCTCTTATGATCTTTATGGTTTTGGGTTTTATTCCCATTACTCTGATATACCTTGAGTAAATTTTTCTGTACAGTGTAAGATGTGACTCCTGATGCAGCTTTCTGCAAATAGCAGTCTAGTTTTGCTAACAACATCTGTTGAAGAGGTTGTTATTTCCTCTTTTGATAGGTCTTGTTTCCTTGTCGAATATCAGTTGATCATAGATAGATGAATGAATTTCTGGGTTCTTGATTCTGTCCTGTAGGTCAGCATGCCTGTCATTGTACCAGTACCATATTGTTTTGGTTATTATAGATATATAGCATATTTTGAGATCAGGGAGTGTGCTATGCCTCTCACTTTGTTTTTCAGAAGTGGTTTGCTCATTTGGAGCTTCTTTCCTCTCCAAATAAACTTCACAATTGTCTTTTCAATGTCTTTGAAAAAGGAATTTTATATCTATGTGGGGATTGTGTTAAACATGTAGATTGATTTTGATAGGCTTGTCATTGTCACTATATTGAGTCTTCCTATCCATGAATTTTTCCATTTATTTAGATCTTTGTTTCTCACAGACAGGTTTTGTAGTTTTTTTTGTCAAGATCTTTTATGTTTCTAGTTAGGTTTATTGTTAAGTATCTCAATTTATGGTTGTCTATTGTGAACTCTATCAAAAGTGCTCAGGTCTTTTATTCATATGGTCGCTATTAGTAATTGTATTACTTTCTTCATCTCTTTCTTTGTTGCTGTCAAGGAATCCCACTGGCTTCTGTATATTTATCTTATATCCTGCCACTCTACTAAACTGGTCCACTAATTCTAATGGTTTTGTTTTTGTTGTTGAGTTCTTGGGCCACTCTACTAAACTGGTCCACTAATTCTAACAGTTTTGTTTTTGTTATTGAGTTCTTGGGGGTTTCTGTGTACACTATCATGCCTGCAATAGTGACAGATTCACCACCCCTTTGCCAATCTGGATGACTCTTATTTCCCTTTCTTATAGTATTGCCCTAACAAGTACTTCCAATACAATATTGAATAGGAGTTGTGACAGTGGGCATCCTTGTCTAGTCCCTGTTTGTAAGGAGAATGCTTTTAGTATTTCTCCCTCCATTGAGAATGATATTGACTCTTGGTTTTGTGTATATATTTTTCACAATGTTGAGGAAAGTCCCTTCTATTTCTGTTTTGCTGAGTGTTTTAATCAGGAAGGAGTGCTGCTGCTAGATTTTGTCAAGTCTTTCTGCAACAATTGATCAGATCATGTGGTTCTTGCTATTTGTTTTGTTAATGTGATGAATTATATTGATGGATTTTCTTATGATGAACCATCTTGCATCGCTATTATGAATCCCACTGGACATGATGAATTATTGTTTTGATGTGCTGTTGGATTCTATTGTCCATATTCATGAGAGACATTGGTCTGTAAGGGGGTGGTTTTTATGTTTGTTTGGGTTTTTGTTTGTTTGCTTGTTTGTTTTTTGGTAGTATCTTTGCCTGGTTTCAGTAGTAGAAGTATGTTTGCTTCATAGAATGATTCTGGAAGTAATCTTTCTTTTTCTATTTTTGTTTTTAAAATAGTTTATGTAGAATTGATCATAGCTTTGCTCTGAATGTTTGGTAGAGTTCAGCTGTGAAGCCATCTGATCCAGTAATTTTTTTGGCAGGTAGTTATTCAAACTGACACCATTATTCTTCAATATTTTTAAGAGATCCCTAACTGCAGACTTTTCCAGTGCAATATATATCCTAATCTCCTGAATGTTTATACCAAAGGTGCTTATTGGTGATCCAAACAAGATCAAATTATTGACAACTTCAATCCTTTCCCTATCTATGATGTTATTGCATGCTAGTCCAGTGGTGAGCACCTTTGTTATTTTGATGTTGAAATATAATCTATACCAAAGAATTTTAGATTTTTGTCTTGTAGCCCTTTATCTTCTGCAGCAAGTGTTTCAAGTATTCCTCACTTTCAGCAAGCAAGGTTGTGTCATTTGCATAAAGCAGGTTGTTAATAACCTTCCTCCAATCCTGATGCCACATTTCTCTTCATAGAGTCTGGCTTCATGAATTGCTTTCATAATCCTAAATCACATTTTATTCTTCTCTTCCTCTTTTAAGTTCAATGCCTTGGTATATCCATTCTTTCATAATCTACAGTTCCTACCCCTTCTGAACTCCCACTGTCTTCATTTTTTAGATTCGTATAAAAGATTGAGATGAAAGTTCAGATTTGAGCATGTATGGAATAAAGGTAGGTTTTGTTATGAGCTGCTGCTGTTATAGTCATTTACACTTGTTCACCCTCACTATGTTTATAGAACATTTCTATTCCTAGGATTACATTTGATACTTACAAAGCCCAAAAACTTAAGGATGACACAGGAACTCATCCAACAAAGTTCAGTGTCAGCTTAGGATGTCTTTTGGTTCCTTATCCCACCCTCATTTTTATCAGACCATGTTGATGCTGACAAGTTAGCAAATTTTCAAATCAGTCTGAAAAGGATATGAAGAAAGAGGAGGAACAAAACCTATAATGCTGTATCAACTATAAGGAACACTAGAGTGGCACATTGGCCTCTAATGCTTGGTTGTTAATAGAAAGGCTGGTGGTTTAAAGCCATCCAATGACTCCTTAGTATCTAAGGCTGTGAAAATTACAGCCTAGAAATCCTACTCTGTCACATGAGGTCACTATTCATCAGAATTGACTCTCTAGCACCTAATAACAACAGTATACCTACTACTAATAAGACTACTACAAAATGTAAACATCATAGCCCTGAACCTTAAAATAATGATTCTTAGTCAGGTGAGCCACATATTTTTTTCCTGCTCATGACCCAACAGAGTGTGGAAATTATAGAACAATATCTTTGATATCACATGCAAGCAAGATTCTGCTGAAAATTATCCAAAAATGTTTGGAACAACATGTCAAGAGAGAACTGCCAGATGTGCAGGCTGGATTTAAAAGAGATTGCGATACTAGGGATATTATAGCTAATGTAAGATGGATCTTGGCAGAAAGTAGAGAATACCAGAAGAATGTCTACCTGTGCTTCATTGACTATGCAAAGGCTTTTGACTGTGTGGATCACAACAAGCTGTGGCTGATTCTGAGAAGAATGGGAATCCCAGAACATTTGATCATGCTAATGTGAAACCTATATTTGGACCAAGAGGCAGTCATCAGAACAGAACAGGAAGACACCGGATGGTTCAAATTCAAGAAAGGGGTCCATCATGGATGTATTTTGTCTCCATACCTTTTCAATCTGTATGCAGAACAGATCATCTGAGAGGCTGGGCTGTACGAGGAGGAATGTGTCATCAGTATTGGTGGAAGAATCGTCAACAATCTGCGCTATGCAGATGACACAACCCTGCTTGCTGAAACTGAGGAGGACCTGAAGCACTTGCTGCAGAAGGCCAAGGACTGCAGTCTTCAATATAGATTGAAGCTCAATATCAAGAAAACAAAGATTCTCACCACTGGGCCAATTGGCAGCATCAGTATGGATGGTGAAAAGATTGAGTTTTAGTTTGCTTGGCTCCACAGTCAACACTCTTGGTAACAGCAGCCAGGAAATCAGGAGACAAATTGCATTGCAAAAATCAGCTGTGAGGGACCTCTCAAGAGTACTGAAGTGCAACAATGTCAGGCTGGAGACTAAGGTGAGCCTGATGATCCAGGCTACAGTCTTTGCAATTATGTGCTATGCATAGGAGAGTTGGACAGTTAATAGGGATGATAGAAAGAGAATTCGTGCCTTTGAGTTGTGGTGCTGAAAAAGAGTGTTGAGTATACCAGACTGCTAGGAGAACAAACAGGTTTGTCCTGGAGAGGGTGAAGCCAGAATGTTCCTTGGAGTCAAGGATTCTGAAGCTTTGTCTCACATACTTTGGGCATGTTGCAAGGAGGAACCGGTCCTTGGAGAGGGACATCGTATTTAGGAGAGTGCAGGGGTGGTGCAGGAGAGGAAGACCCTCGATGAGATGGATAGATTCTGTGAGTAGAGTGGTGGGAATGAATGTGTTTGAGACGGTGAGGTTGGCACAGGATAGAACGGCATTTAGGGCTCTTGTACACAGGGTTGCTATGAGTTGCAAACAACTTGAAGGCACATAACAATGACAACATATTACTCATATTTTTTATACTTGTCATACTCATCATACAAAGTGTCATCTTTGTCATACAAAGTGTCCTAAGTAAGACAATGTTAATACATTTTACCCACACAATAATTCTATCCGAGAACTTGGGGAAGATAAATAAGCACATTACTTATCTATTTTGGGACACTTTTGAGAGTTAAAGGGGGCCTTATTAATGTGCACACCAGAACAGGAGGCATGCATGATTGATTCTTAGATGTTCCTGAGCAAGATTTGCCATGTGAACACTACATATGTGTAAACAGATTCAGAGGGCTTAGGTAACTTGCCCAAAGTCACACAGCTATTAAATAGTGCCTTGTGCATTTGGACTGAGAAGCAATTGACTGTAGTGCACAAACTTTGCTAACTAGGTAGGTCATATGATCACTCTTTTGCTCTACAGATTTGAATAACTCAAACTTCTGAGTGCTTTCCTACAAAGAGATGTGTAGAATTGCATGGAGAGTCATTTGGGGCCGTTGAGTGCCTTGGCCCTGACCTCACAGTCTGTCTTAAAGTTGTTGGCTACCTTTGGCTTGCACTGATTTCTCTTATCTCTCAATCCCCAAAACACCACTCTTGATGAAGTGGTTCCTGACTGAATGGTGTCAGGTTCTACAGATGATGCCATGTGTAGTGAATTTAAAAATCCCTTTGTGAAATATAACATTTCCCCCATCTTTAAGTTAAACAAGCTATAAAAGTGCATTTTGTAAGCTGTCAAATATCATATAGATTGTTCAGTTATTCATTCATCCACTCATTCTTTATAGTGTGATGGTTCCCTTGATGATGTGGGGAGCCCTTCATGCATAGGAAAACTTCACTATGGCTTACTATCACCCCTGCTCAGTAGATGATGCCTGTATTTTCAGCTCCATTTGCCTTCATTATGGCTCTCTTGCTCTGTCCTGAATTTCACCATTCTGTGCTCCTGTTCTTTCTCTCTTCTTTATTTTGGTATAAGCTTCTGCTTGAAATATTTTCTTTTCATAGTACTCTGCTCAGCCTAGAAAACTATTCATCATTCAGTTCAAATATCTTAGGTAGAATCAAGCATTGTATCTTCCCCGTCTGTGCACATCTCTAACATAGCCTCGACCAAGTTGTCATCATTTGTTTTAAAGTCTGTTTAATGCACTAGACCATGAGATTAGAAGGTAAAGACTGAGTTCTGATGATTTTCATATCCCCAACGCATAGCTCACAAAGGCACTTGATGAATGTACATTGAATAAATTAGTATCTTCCTAAAAGTATGATCAAAATTTACCATCATAGGTGTGTCAGAGATGGTGAGTTTGGCTCAGGATAGGGCAAGGTTCAGAATTATTGTTCATTGAGTTACTATGAGTCATAGTCTACTCAATGGGATGTAACAACAACAACATAGGTATTTATCACATTTATTCTAAGAAAGAACAAAGAAGAACTAATGCTTTTAAATTGTAAAGTTGGTGAATGTCCTATGTATTATCAAAATAAAAAAACCTGTCTTGGAGAAAATATGACTAGTATGCTCCTTAAAGTTAAGGATGGTAAAACTTCATCTCACATGCTCTGGGCTTGTTATAAGGAAGAACTAGTTCTCAGAAAAAAGACATCGTCTTAGGAAAGGTGGAGGGTCAGTGAAAGAGAGGACAACCCTCTAAGCTCTTGTTGGGGAAGTCTGGTAGCCTAGTGGCAAGAAGCTGCTCTGAAATCCCAGAGGCACATGGTTTGAGTCCACCAGCTTCTCCATAGAAAAAGAATGGGCAGTTTCTTCCTGTGAGATTCACTGCCTCTGAAAATCTTCTGGAGGATCAGCTATTGGTTAGTTTTAACTTGCTGCTTCTTGTTGCTGTTGTTGTTTTGTGCCAAAAACATTATGCTGGAAAAGGTAGAGGGTCAGTAAAAGAGAGGACAACCCTCAACAAGTAGGACTGACACAGTGACTGCAACAATGGTGTTGATCACAGTAGAGATCATAAGAATGATGCTGAATAGGGCAACATTTTAATCAGTTGTTCATAGGGCCACGGTGAGTCTTGCTTGACTTGACAGCACATAACAACAATAACAACACCCCCAGTAGTCTTTTTTGAACCCAAAAGTCTCTTGTTAAAGAGTAAATATGTCTGCTTTGAGTATCTTACTAAGTTATGTAATATCAAATTGGTAACAGTAACTTAGAAAGATCGGATGGGAAGTTTAGAGGAAAAGTAGTATAAGGTAACACTGGTGAGTGAAATATTTTGTAAAAAATTAATGAGAATGACAACACTTGAAGAAGGTAATCAAAGTTACTAAATTGAACCTATAGAAATTGTTAAAATGGTGCATTTTTTACTGTGAATACTTTCACCAAAACAAATACCACATTAGTCACTCCTCACATAACATACACCCTCCAAACCATTATCTGTCTCTTGATCTGTTGTCGGTGTTAGGTGTCATTGAGTTGAGTAAGACTCATAGTGATCCTACAAACAACAGATCTAAACTCTGTCCTTTCCTGTGCCATCCTCATCATTTATGACACAGTTGAGACCATTGTTGCAGTAACTGTGTCAATATGTCTAGTTGAGAGTCTTCTTCTCTTTCACCAACTTTCCACTTCTCCAAGCATGATGCTATTCTACAAGAAATAGCCCTTCTTAGCAACATGCCCAAAATATGAGAGATGAAGCTTTCTCTTCTTTGCCTCCAAGGTGCACTCTGGCTGCACTTTCTCCAAAATATAGCTTTTTGGGTTTTTTGAATGTTTGTTTGTTTCTTTCTTAAGGCCATAGGATACTCAGTATTCTTCTCTAGCACCTTAAATCAGAGGCTTAACTCAATTCTTCTACAATTCTTTTTTTTAAAATCTCTGTGTTTATCTTATTTTTTTCAGTCAACTTATTTTCAATGTTTCAACAGCATAAAACATGTTGAAAGTTTTCTATCTCTTTTTTATAAAAAAATTGTGATGTGAATGAAAATTGTTACAAAGACATTGGTATTCCATACATTCTGTAGTGACATAGTGAGTGAAGAGTTATGCTGCCAATGCAGAGACATGAGGTTTAAATTTACCAGCTGCTCCACACGAGAAAGCTGGGCATTCTCCTCTTGTACAACTCATAGTCTCTGAAAATCCTACAGGAGGGTCAAGTATGAGTCTGATCTGGTACAGAATTAATACAAATTTCTCCCCACTTTTGATATGTAATACATGTCCCGTTTCAGACTGTTAATTGCACATAATATCTGATGGTCTATTCATTTCCAATTGACCTAACTTTCACCTATTCCAGTCTTCATAGTCTACCTATTCTTTCTTTATTCTCCCTAACACACTCTATCCCTTACATAGTTTTTGTCCTTTTGTGACTGAGTTACTTGATTCAGCCATGTTTTGTATTCTTTCACAAGCTCTTCGTTATTCTTCAATACTACTTAATGCTTTATTGTATGAATGTACCACAGTTTCTCTGTCTGTTTATTTCTTGATGGGCCCTAAAGAAATCAGAGTTGTGACACAAACAGATGCATGCATAACCACATTCATGAGAGCATTACTCAAAATAGCAAAGAGCTGGAAGTACTCCAAAGGCCCATCTCCTGTCATTCACTGTCCAACTCTCAGATGCATAACAAGTGATTGAAAAAACAAGAAATATCTGTCTAAAATCAATTTATCTCTTATTTTGGGACATTAGCTCACTGTAGTTAGTAGCCTTTCTCAGTCATTGTTTTTTCATCACTACCAATACTGAAAGTAAAGATAGAGGCAAAAGGCCTGAAGATTGTATGTGACTAAGACCCATTAATATCTAAATATGAATCTTGCTGTCCCTCTCCCAATCATAATAGCATCTTGTTTTATTCATAATACTCATACCTATCTGAAATTACCTTGCTCATTATTCTTTTTTTCCTCTCTCATGCCCTTCTACCTACTGTTGTTGTTGTTATGTGCCGTCGAGTCGCTTGCGACTCATAGCGACCCTATGTACAACAGCCTTAAACGCTGCTCTATCCTGTGCCAATCACACTGCCTCTGACACACCCATCCTGATTACCCCAGTCATTGAATCAATCCACCTCATAGAGGGTCTTCCCCTCCTGTGCTGTCCCTCCACCCTCCCAAGCATGATGTCCCTCCCAAGAACCGATCCCTCCTTACAACATGTCCAAAGTATGTCAGACGAAGCTCCAGAATCCTTGCCTCCAAGGAGCTATCCAGTTTAACCTTATCCAGGGTGAATCTATTTGTTTTCTTAGCAATCCCTGGTACCCTCAATACTCTTCTCCAGCACCACAGCTCAAAGGCATCAATTTTCCTTCTATACTCCTTAGTCATTGTCCAACTCTTCGATGCATAACAAGTGATTGCAAAGACCATGGCCTGTATCAGACGCACCTGCTACAAAATAGAAATATGGTGATAGCTCTTGCCTGTCTTGTTCATTCATGTGAGCATCCCTAGATCATGGTTAGGCATATAGTACAAAGACCCTCAGGAAAGGTGTTGTTATGTGCATGATCTGTTCCATACATAGAATGAAATGTTATGTGTATAGGATGTATCCCTGATGTACACAGTTCCTGATTTTTGAACCGTAGTGTTTCCCTGCTCTCTTTTGATTACTGCTTCCTGGTCAAACTCTGAGTTTCAGATGAACAAAAATTCTGAAATTCCTTTCTTTTCTCAAGGTTAGGTACAATTTTCTGTGATCTACACAGTCAAATGCCTTTACATAGTCAAAGAAACACAGATAGACAGTCCTCTGGTACTCTGATTTCAGCCAAGATCCATCTATTATTGGTTATATTGTCCCTAGTACCATGGTCTCTTCCAAACCCAACCTGCACACCTGGCAGTCAATCCACTGTTCAGTCGTTTTTGAATAATTGGAAGGATGGTGGAACTGCAATTTGAAAACAAATTTGGTGGCAATGGGACAATTATAACAAACTTTCAAGGAATATTCAACCAGAATCCTTCTGATCATATGCAGATTTTTGAAAGTATTTCTTTGAGTTTGTTATATTTAGTTTGTTTTATTTGTTTGTTTATGTATAAAGGCTGCTCATCTAAATGATGACATAATTATGATAAAAACAAAATGGGGAAAATATGGGAAGCCAATACTAAATATTTGTAATAAACTGAATGCTATTTAAATAAAAAAAAGAAAAACAAAAAAAACCACCCAAAAACCAAATTTGTTGTTCCAAATCCCTTAATTATTATTTTATTTTACCTTCTTTAACCATTGTTTCTTAATTTGTCAAATAAGGAAAATGGTATCTATCTTTTATGGTACTGACAATATCCATAGATGCTTTAATGCATTGGCTGGCACACTGAATTTACCATGAGGGTTGGTTATTGTTATTCCTTTTTTCTTTTGATATGTGATCAATTTAACAATGTAGACTCTTCTACATTGATGGCTGAGTCCATCTTACTTAAGTCATTATAAAAGAAATTTAGACAAGAAATGAGAACATTGGGGTTTTTTTATCAAGCTCTGGGAACACCCACAATTCTGTGAACTTGTTAGCACTCTCGCCAAGTATGGGATTTTGGGCTTGGGTCTTGGATGGAGGAATCCGCCTGTTCTTAGCACACAATGTGAAAGTGCTAATGGGTCTCAGGAGACAACTGCAACCAAGAGCCCTCTTTTATTGCATGCTGGTCTTCAGTGACCAGATGGAGTGGCCCTAACTGACTCTAACCTGTTCTTCCTTAGCTAAGGAACGCATTCTAATGTGATAATTCCATGCATCCAGATTCCAGAGTTACCAGGATTAATAGTGCCATTTAAGTTTGTGTCCGTAAATCAGCAACTAATGCCATTTGAACGAAAAGTCATTTCATTTGCCAACATTCTTTCCTTGCCTAGCTCTTGACTGACATTTTTTTAGATGAATTTTTTGTTGTAGAGGTAAGCTGGCTTTGCTAACTCTGGTTCTGGAATAAATTAGTTCTCTGAAAATTGAGCCCTTCAGGAGTATTAAGTCTTTCAAATCACAGGAGGCCTTTCAGTACATGGTGGCCACACTGCTCATGTAGACAATTCCAGGTCCCCCAAAACAAGTCCAGGGTTCTACTCCCAGGCCAACCAGAATGTTTCCAGAAAGAAATACTCACGAGAATAAAGCCAAGAGTTTGCACACATTCTAGGGCTATGGATACAGCTCTTGTCCTTACAAAGCATTAGCGTAACTGGTTAATTAATTTTAAAACATCCAGTAAAAAGGCATGGCAATATAAATATGGGGCCACAAATCCACAGATGTCAGATAACAAGGACATTCACTCGTACTGAAATGACTCTGAAAGGCTCTATGGAGGACGGACTCTTAGGAGAAGCACTGAGGCTGAATGGCCTTTGGTTAAATATAGAGGAGAGAGAAGGGCAATCCAGATGGAAGGATGAACATAATAAGCAAAAGCTTCAAGATCAAGGGGTGGGGGCTGAGGAGGGCAGGGAGAAAGCAGAGTATGTAATGGGGAAGGTGGGGAGACTTGGCACAATCTGAAGATTTATGTGGAATAACGGTGAGAAACAGGGCTGCAGAAGGACACAGCTGTTTGGTATATGACTCAATAACATTTATTTAACCTAGTTTGTTGCCCCTGGAAGGAGAGATGGAATGTTCTGCATCCTGAGATCTTATTCAGGTCACAAGTGAAAGATTTTGAAACCATACTTAGGTTCCAAGAAGTGAACACATTCTTCACTGGGCATTCTTTTGCCTGCTTCTGAAATATTGATGTGTCTCAAGAATCGGTCCTTTGAGTTCTCTTTCTGAACCTCCTCCAGGACCATTGCATCAACTCCCATGTTTTCAACCACTCACCTTAGACTGCGCCTCTTGAACTTATGTCTTTGTTCCTGGTCTTTCCCCTGAGCTCCAGTCAAGCCCCATCAGTTTGCTAATGATCTCAATCTCTTAAACGGAACATTCTCCTTTCTTAAAGGCATCACCTATTTCCCCCATTCTATTTTTCCCTCTAAAGCATGAATTGAATTTCCTCTATTTGATAAACATCTAGTTAAGTGTTGTGAATGTAAAGGCAGTGTCTTTATCTTTCAGAGGGTCATGGAATGGTGGAACTCATAGTTCAGCTCAAGGATTAATTTTTATTCCTTTAAAAACAGGCCATAAAATTATTACTTTGACAATAAGTATTTATAAAACACTATGATAAAGGAGCCCTGGTGGTGCACTGGATAAATAGTTTAACTGGTAGCTAAAAAATTAGTGATTCAAATCTACCAGACACTCTGGTAAATAAAGAATTTTAGCCTCAGAAACCTGAGGGGACAATTCTCCTGGTAGAATAATTTAGACAGGGACAGCAAGAACAGTAGCATGATTTGAAGGATATGATCAATGTCACTAAATGTTACATGTAGAAATTTCTGAAACAGTGCATAATTTCCTAGATATACTTTAAAAAATAGAGATAGTGAAGAGAGGACTCCTGAGTTAAATGAAATTGTGTTGAATTTTAAATCTTGAGCAATAATTAGACAAAGGGGAGAGGACAGATGAAATAATATATAAGAAGCGAAAGAGAGTGAGCACAAAGCCTTGGAAAAAGTATGTTTAAATAAGAAAAAACAATGGCTGTATTTATTTAGCCGTTACTATGTACCAGAGTGCAAACAACTAAGATTTTTCCACTTCTGGAGAAAAGGTTGGTTGTTCAAATTCACATACAGATGCCTCAGAAGACAGGCTTGCTTCCCAAAGGTCATAGCCTTGAAAATCTTATGAAAATGATCTATGATGCACACATAGAGTTGATGTGAGCCAACATTGACCTGATGACAATTAACAACAGCAACATGTACTAGATGGATCGATCAGGAGACTGGTATTAAGTCCAGGTGAGACTAATGAAGACCTGGAAAAAGAAGTAGAATGAACAAGACTTGTCACAATTGGTATGCAGGCAAAAATATACAGTCAATGTCTAATATATAAAGACTAGTTACTCATGTGACATCTTGTCAACATACATATTAAGTATTTGTCATGCACCAGGGATTATTCTAGGTCTTGGGGAATATAAGTGATGACTAAAATGTAGTCTCTGTCCTCAAAAATTCCACACACTAATGATGTAGATAAAGATACATTACAGGAATCCAAACATGCCACACTGAGCTCTTTGTTATTGTTAGATGCCATCAAGTTGAGTACCACTCATTGTGTGTGACCCTATGAAGAAAAGATCTGAATCCTGTTCTATCCTGTACCATCCTCACACTTCCTGACACTCAAGAGCCCATTGCAGCAGTTACTGTGTCAATCACCTGGTTGAGGGTCTTCCTCTCCTTTGCCAAGCCCTCACCCTTCCCAGCATGATGTCCTTGTCCAAGGAATAGCCTCTTCTAGCAACATGCCCAAATGATATGAACTGAGGCCCCAGGAGCACTCTGGCTATGCCCTCTCCAAGACATATGTATTTATTTTCTTGGCTGTCTGTGGAATGTTCAGTGCTCTTCTCCAACACCACAATCAAAGGTATCAACTCTTTTCCCATCGTCCTTACTCATTGTTCCACTCTCAGATGCATAACAAGTAATCAAAAAGAATATGGACTGAATAGCATACAGATTGAATAGGTATGGAAAGAGAATACAACCTTGATGCACTCCCCCTACACAACAGCTTCCCGGTCTAGTTATAGATTCTGCATGAGCACAATCAAGTGCTCTGGTATTCTCATTCTTCTCAATGTCAGGTACAACTTGTTATGATTTACACAGTCAAATGCCTTTGCATAGTCAATAAAGCACAAATAGACATTCTTTTGGAATTCCTTCCTTTCAGCCAGGACCCATCTGACATCAGCAATGATATCCCTGGTGCCATGGCCTCTTCTAAAGCCTACTTGAACTTCTGGCAGTTCTATATCTATGTACTGTTCCAGCCATTTTTGAATTATCTTCAGCAGTATTTTTTTTTGCATGTGATATTAATCATATTGTTCAATAGTTTCCACATTCAGTTGGATCATCTTTCTCAGGAATGGGAACAAATATGGACCTCTTCCAATCCATTAGCAAGACAGCTGTCCTCCAAATATCCTGGCATAGATTGGTAAGTAAATCCAAGGTTGCATCTATTAACTGAAACAAGTCAATTGGTATACCATCAATTCCTGAGGCCTTATTTTTTGCCAATACCTTTCAATGCAACTTCTACTTCTTCCTTTATTACTATAAGCTCCTGTTTATGTAGACTTCCTGAAATTTTTAAATGTCAATCACTTCTTTCTTCTTTCCTACAGTGACTCTGTGTATGCCTTCTATCTTCTTTTGATGCTTTTTGGGTCATTCAGTATATTGCCCACAGCATCTTTCAATATTATCACGCAAGGCTTCAATTTATTTTTCAGTTTTTTTCAGCTTGAGAAATGCTGAGCGAGTTCTTCCCTTTTTTTCTCCAATTCCAACTCCCTACACATTCGATTATAATACCTTGTTTTGTCCTCTCAAGCTACTCTTTGAAATCTTCTGTTCAGCTCTTTCACTCTGACTTGTTTTCCATTTGTTTTGCTTCTTGATGCTCCAGTGCAATCTTTAGAGTCTCTCTTTTTTTTTTTTTTAGAACAAATCAGCAAAATAAAATTCCGGTTTATTGTTGGACAACATTGTTTCACACATACATCAAACAGGCCAAAAAAAAAAA
>NW_006399843.1:928373-945299 GCF_000299155.1 Elephantulus edwardii
AGAACAATGTTCTTTCCAAATATAATTAACAATGGACTTTTAAATACAAAGGCCTACCCACCAAGTTCTGATTGCATACACAAGAGGCTTCCAGCACAAAGGTGTTTGTTAATAAAATCAGAAATGGCCCATCAACTTATATTGATGATTAACAAAATAAAAACATCCAAACAGTTTACATCCAGCTTTTAAGTCAATAAAAAACACTTACCCTCCAGAATCCAACTGTTCCAAAATGGAGACTCACCCTTAGGCAGGACCTAACCAACTTTTAAATACAAAGGCCCATCAAACTATAGGTAGGCTTCTCAAAGAAGTATGGTCAAATCTTTGTTTTAATCTGTAGGCTCACAGTTCCAACTGGCTCTCTATGCTAACCATCTAACTGGGATTTCTAATTTACTCTGTACCCACTAGATCTTTGTGATATACTGGCTATCTGCTTGTATAAATATTACAGCCAAGAAAATTCTTTATGACAGTTCCACTCCATCACATGACACTATCATGATTTAGAATAGACTCAAAGGCTCCTGATATTAACAACAACAATATGTCTTAAAGTTGAATTCATGCTCTTAACATTAATATATATTACTCTTTGTATGCATCATGCGTCATGTCTATACCAACTTATTCATTCAATAAATAACTTTTTTGAGGCCCATTAGAGTGTCATGTACTATATCAGACACTGAACTTCTTAAAACAATTCTAGTAAGTCTTCTTAATAAGTCTTTCTTGAATGACATGTAGCCAGGGTGCTCCTCAGAGGCAAGAATGGTAAAAATCTGTCTCATTTACTTTGGGCATGTTGTCAGGAGGCCATAGTCCTTGGAAAAAGACATCATTCTGGGTAACGTGAAGGGTCAGAGAAAGTGAGGTAGAATCTCAACAGCATGGATCAACACAATTACACTAAAATATTCTGGAGCATGTTGGAGATCATAAGAATGGTATAGAATAGGGCAAGATTTAGAACTATTGTTCATAGGGTTGCTATGAGTCACAGTAGAGGAAACAGCACATAACTACAAAGAAAATGACAATTTTCACTTTCATTTTAAATCAATACACAGAGGCCATGAACATCTAGGCCATAAAGATTTATTCTGAGAAAATATTACAAAATTAAACCCAGGTAACAATAAGAGTGTCCCGAGTTGGTACAAACCTTTAACATGCTTACATGTTAAGTGAAAGATTTTAGTTCATCTAGAGATGCCTCAGAAGAAAAATGTGTTAGTTACCTAGTGCTGTGAGAATAGAGAGACCACAAGGAATTGGTTTTAACAAAAATATATTTATTATCTTACAGTTTAGGAAAGTTGGTGTTGTGTTCTACTGAGTTGGAATCAATCCATAGCTCATCCTCTAGTGAGTTTTCAGTCAGTAAACTCCATGGAAGAAGATTGCTCATCTTCCTCCCGTGGATCAGCAGGCAATTTCAAACCATGTACCATCGGATTGGTAACACAATTCCTTATCACTAGGCCATCAGAACTCCCGGGGTGGGGGGAAGGCAGAAGTTGTTATGTGCTGTCCAGTTGGAACAGACTAATAGCTGATCTTCCAACAGGTTTTCAAAGGCAGTAAATTATGTGGGAGGAGATTACCCATCTTTCTCTTTCAGATCAAATAAATGGTGGATTTGAACTGTGTGCCATTGGGATTTTAGCACAGTTTTTTACCATTAGGCCACCAGAGCTCAGAGTGCCAGCTCTAGGAGGAGGTCCTTCTGTGGGTGGTGGACGAAAGTCCTTGTTTTCTTTAGCAACTATTGGCCTGGAACTCTTTGGAGACCTCTTAGTGTCCCGGCTTTTCCCACAATTGAAGAGTTTTATCATGTAGGAGTCGGGGTTCAAAAAGACACTCTACTCCTGGTGATTATTTCATGGTTGTACTAAAGGGATCCTCTAGCAAATAGGATTCTTCACCTTTATGCTATAGTGAGATAAAAGATACTACAGACTACCCCTAGGGGAACTCCCCTTACAGCTGATGCATCAGAGAGTGTTGTATTCAACCCTTCTTAATCCTCCTACAACGATTTGAATTAGCAGATCATAGGGGATCATTAGCTTCCACATCATGTTCTTTGTCGTTATGTGCCATTGAGTCAACTACAACTCATAATACTCCTATGAATAATGACTCTGAACCTTGCCCTGTGCTGAGCCAACCTCACCATTCAGACACACCTGCCCCCATTGTCACAGTCACTGTGTCAATTCTTCTCATCCAGGGCCTTCCTCTACTGTGCTGACACTCAACCCTTCCAAGCATGATGTCCTTCTCCAAGAACTGATCCCTTCTGGCAACATAACCAAAGTATGCTAAATGAAGTTTCAAAATTCTTGCCTCTAAGGAGTAACCTGGCTTCTCTTTCTTCAGGATAGAGCTGTTTGTTCTTTTGGCAGCCCATGGTATATTTGGTACTCTTCTCCAATAACACAACTCAAAGACATCAATTCTTCTTCTCCCATCTTTAGTCATTGTTTAACTTTCAGATGCATAATAAGAAATTGAGAAGACCATGGCCAGGATCAGGTGCACCTTTGTCTGTAGAATGACATCACTGCACTTTAGAACTCTGGAAAGGTCCCTTACTTCCCCAAAATAATTCAAGGTGTTGACTGTGGATCCAAACAAGATAGAACTGTTAACAATCTAAAAATTTTCTCCATTTATCATGATAATTCCAATTTGCCTTTTGGTGAAGATCTTTGTTTTCTTAATGCTGAAATGCAATCCATATTGAAAGCTGTAGTCCTCGACTTTCTGCAGCAAATGCTTCAAGTCTTTCTCAGTTTCAGCGAGGAAGATTGTATTATCTGCATAACACAGGTTGTTGATGAGTCTTCCTTCAATTCTGATACCACATTCTTTTTCATAAAGTCTAGGCTTCCAAATAATCTGTTGCACATATAGATTGAAAAGGTATGGAGAAAGGAAAGGGTACATCCCTGATGAACCTCTTCCTTGATTGTGAACGATGCAGTGTTCCCTTGTTCTGTTTGGACAACAGCTTCCTGGTCTAGATCTAGGTTTCACACAAGAACAACCAAATGTTCTGGCATTCCCATTCTTATCAATGTTAATTCATATTATATTATTATATTTATAGTCTATGTATATATTTTTGGGATGCATAATTCAGTCCACAGCCTAGTGATAGACTTTGGAAAAATCAGTACTGAAAAAAACACACGGTTCTACTCTGATACAAGATGAGATTGTTATGAATCATAATTAACTTGACATGACTGATGTTCACATTAGGAATACCAACATTCATATTTCTGCATTCTGTAGAACCTGGCAAAAATATTGTCCTTCCTAGGACTCAACAACACCTAACAACAACCAGACTAAATGAATGAATACTACTATGAGGTATGTTTTATCTTGCAGGAAATCAAAGACACCACTCTTCTATTTCCATGAAAGACTAAAGTGAGAGTGATATTGTTTGCATCCCAGATCTTACCTCAAATGGAGGAAGTAGGCAGGTGGAATTAGGCGGACCTCTTACTGCTGCCACCATTCACTCTGACATTGTTTTTGATGAAGAGAACAGATTGCAATGTTCTTGTGAAAAAAAGAATATGAGATATTTAACGGACCAGTTTTACAGAGCACAGCTTGTAATCATTCACACAGCTCTACCATGCTCCAGGGGTGTTCAATCTCTGGTTTTGGCAAAGCTCAATTCTCAGCACAATTCTCAGTAAAAAGCTCTGAGATAAACCAAATAGGGAACGAGTGATGGTAAAGAAGATTACAGGAACAATGAGAGAGAGCCCAGGGAAAAGTGTCTCCCACAGAACCTACCACAGAGTTTTGCATCTAACATGTTCTCGGTAAGATTTTACATAATGAATGAAAATGTGAATGGATAGATGAGGGGGTGACTGAAAGTTCTGTAGCACAGAGAACCTGTCAGCACCCATTAACTCTTCAATCAAATGATTTGAATCACACACTTCTTTTTTTGACTTGGAGTCTCTGGGTGGTGCAAGTAATTAACATACATTGCTGTTTACCAAAAATGTTGGAGCTTCCCATCTACCCAGAGTTGTCTTAGAAGGTAGATTTAGCCATAGACTTTTTATAAAAATCACCCATTGGAAACTATGCTTAAGAAATTTGATTCCTTGGTTTGGAGGTCACAGTTTCATGAGACTCTTCCAGTTAACTGGCCTATCAGCATGTTTTTATGCTTCTGTTCTACCTCCTCATGCGTTGTGTTGTGTTGTTGTGTTGTGTTGTGTTGTGTTGTGTTGTGATTGGGTCCTAAAAGCTGATGTTAAAGGCACAACAATAGGTCTCCATCCACCTGGAACAACACAGGAAGAAAGGGAATCAGAAACAAAAGAAAGAAGTAGATTCTGTGGCCAACTGCCTCCATTGGTAAGAGAATGGAACTAGGTGGTACCTGGTCTTGCACTGAACATTTTGATTAAAAAATTTATATATATATATATATATATTCACACACACACGTATACACACATATATGTATACATACATAGATATACATATATATACACATATTTATATTTATAACTCCTGATCAAAAGGGAAAATAATGGAGAATAGAATTTCAAATGCTTGTAGACTCCAGATTATTTAACGTCATGCAGGGTAGATGAACTCCTGACACTATGCCCTGAAACAGTATTTAAATCTTAAATTAAAAACGTCTCTTGAGGTCTCTTGAAAATAAAAAAAATTAATTTTTTCTAACTAGTTTAAAAAATGTGTGTTTGAGCAATGTATTATTTTAAAAATTTCTAAGTGAGTTCAAACTGATAATAGCAATTGAAAGACAGGAGCCTTGGGGGGTCAGTGGGTTAATGGGGGAAGAAAGAGAGGGCAAGAAGAGTTATAAAACTCACTGTCAAAAAAATTTAAAAACCACCTCACTGTAATCAACATTGCCCAACTGTGCATATAGGAACTATTGAATTGATGTACGCTTTGCTATTTTCTCAACAACAGAAATGTATCTCTATGTAATTTTTAAAATTTTTATATTGATTTGCACACAAAATTAATATACTTTGTTTCAGTCATGTGCATTGCGTTGACACATTCCTTCATTCACATTGTATGTCATTGGTTATTCCCTATATACTGTTTTATAAAATTAATCATCATTTATCTATACTTATTGTCACTTTGTCCTTTTAGGTCCCCACAAGATCTATCCTAATTCTTTCCCCTTTTCTGATTCGCTCATCCATGATTTCCCTCCCTTCCCACCCTCAGCTCCCCCATGCACCTCCATTCCCTCCTTTGGACTTTTATCCACATCTTACTAGTTATCCTCCTATTCTGCAGTTTAATAAGACAGCAAGCAATTAATGCTGGAGAGGATGTAGAGAGACAGGAACTCTTATGCACTGTGCTAGGATTATGAAATGGTACAACTACTCTGGAAGACAGTTTGGCAGTTCCCCAAAAGAGCTGAACATAGAAATTCCACATTGTTGTTGTGTGCCACAGAGTTGGAACCGACCCATTGCTTACCCTCTGGTGGGTTTTCCATATTACCCAGTTATTCCACTGCTAGGAATATATCCCAAGGAAAATAGAACAAAGAACAGAGATTTCTATGTTGATGTTTATAATAGTGTTACATCTATTTTAGAAAAAGAAAATACTAAGGTGCAAAGTTCAACTCTGACATGTATGGAGTCACTATATGTTGGGAGCTATCTAATAGCAGTTTATGTTTTATTTGATTTGCATTCTAAATGCCAGATCAGAGAATGAAAGACCAGAGTTTGAAATGTCAGAATTGGCCATGTCACATCCTGAGACCAATGCACTAGAGTACATCTGTCAAATTTGCACTCCATATTTCACCAGGGGAGGGATGAGCAGCTCCAGATTTCTGCTGAGAATTCTCCGATCTTGCTACCTGCAGAAATGGAAAGAAGAATTGCACTGGGCAAATCTGCTGTGAGGGACTCCAGAGTACTGACAAGCAACAATGTCAGTCTAGAGCCTAAGGCATGCCTGATTCAGGCCACGTTCTTCACAATTACTTGCTATGCAACAGAACTATACAATGGCTGGGGATGATAGAAGGAGAATTGATGCCTTTGAGTTGTGGTGCTGGAAAAGAATATTGAATATACCATAGACTGCTAAGAGAACAAACATTTTTTTCCTATGAAGGGTGAAACCAGGCTGCTCCTTGGAGGCAAGGATTATGAGGCTCCTTCTAACATACTTTGGGCATGTTGCAAGAAGGGACCAGTCGTTGGAGAGGGACATCATACTTGGGAAGGTGGAGGGACAGCGTAGGCAAGGAAAATCCCAGGTGTGATAAATTGACTCAGTAACTGGGGTAATGGGAGTAGGTGTGACAGAGACAATGAAATTGGCTCAGGATAGAACAGGATTCAGAGCTGTTGTATATAGGGCCGCTATGGGTCAGAGTCAACTCAACAGCACATTAACAGCAATAACATCTAAAGTTTGGAGCTCATATTTTTAGCATAGTGCTAGAGGAAAGAGGTGACAGGGGAGCAATTTACTGACATAAGATCCCATACAGATGTTTCAAGGATCTCTCCTCAAGCTACAAGATGCCAATCTGCAACTCAATCACTCACTACGTGTATGTTGTTGTCATGCACCAGAGAGTCAAAACTGACCCATATTTGACCTTCTATTGGATTTAACATTCTTCTAGGTGGTATAGCACTTGTCTGTGCATTGTTGTACAGAGGTAACTCATGGTTGCTGTGATGCTGAACACTGGGACACTGATGTGCCAAACATGGTAATGATTACCCATATTGGACAGTGTTTGCTGGAGCTTTCCGATCAAAATAAGCCTGGAAGCAGAAGTAACATCCACTTCTGAAATGGCTTGCCTCTGGAAACTCTATGAACAGTGCTCAGGCCTTTCCTTTGTAGGGTCACTATGAGTCATCTACGACTCGATGGCACCTAACAACAACAACAACAACATTGGATTTGCAGAGGCAGTAAAATACACAGGAGATTACCCATCTTTCTTCTGCAGAGCAACTGGTGGATTCAAACTAGGTGCCTTCAGATTAGCAGCACAGCTCCTTACCACTAAGCCACCAGAGCCCGACCATTCCTATCATACTTTCTTCATATCCAAGTTAATAAGTCAAGTAGTTTGTTGTTAGTTTTTTCATTGTTGTTAAAAGAAAATAATCTCATTTCTAGATCTATCTACTATGTGATTTCTGTCAGACACATCTAACAATTGATTTAAACCCAACTGGACATGTTCACTGAGCTTATCACATGCTATTTTTTTTTCTTTTTCTCTTAATTTTTTTTTGGTGACTTGGTAGTCAAAAGGCAAAGCACAAACTGACCTTAGAAAGTGAACAGTTGATTCTAAAACTCATTCTGAAAGAGAAAGCACTTTTGCTTTTTGAGCAATCTTTTTCTCACTACTCAGATATTTAGATAGTACTTTAGGGTTTGGAAAAGTTTAGAGAAAATGCCTCAGACTTTGATCACGGGACACACTGAACTGCTTAACCTTGTAAAGTTTGCACAACTCTCACCATAAGCTTAGTCCAAGAATGGAGACTTCACTTCCAGATGAAAAGTTTTGGTGGCTGGCCCAGAGCCCAGCCACCCATGTGGAGTGGTGGTTAGGACGGGCTTGGAAATATAGTGGGGCTCAGAAAACATCTAAGTCAGAAAGATATGAGTGCTGACAGCAAGGTTACCACTAAACATTACAATTAAAACAGACAAAAGAAAAATTAACTAAGTAAATCTCAAGAATGTTTTCAAAGGCACTGGTGATGTATGTAGTTGCTGTGAGAGAGCTGTGTCTGGGGACTGTCCTTGGTAGGGGTTCTGAGTGGAATGCAGGAGACGTGGCTTATGGGATGAAGAGCGTGGCCTGCCATTTCCTTTGGTTCACTCCTTGTAACATCTTTTCCTAAGTGGCCAGATCATGCCATCCTCTGGGTTAGCCTGTGTTGCTGTCTGTTCACCAGCAACCTACAGCAATACCCTGATGTGAGTAAGCAAGACAGAGATACACCACTCCGGGAGAGGATCAGAGAGTCAATCCAGCTCCATTTTATCGGGATAAGCAGTGCACTTATGTACACAGGAAGGCAGGATAGGATGGGCTTACGGTGGAGGGACATGTGGATTGGTTAGGAGAACCTCAGCCTCGTGAGGACCACTCCCAGCTCAACAGATGCGGCAGCTGTCTTCCCAGGTGGCGAGCTTTCTCAAGCCAGTACAGCCAAACACAAGGGAGCTTTCTCTACCCTGTATTAAAGGCCGTTGGGAGGCTTGCACTTATCTGAATCTTAGGTGATTAGTCCTGGCCGGAGGCCTTCCCTTCCTCCCCAACATTCCACAATAAGCCTGATCCCCAGGGAAGTATGAAGGTTACACTCAAGGATTCAGGTCCATATACAAAAGGATTCAACTTTGATGATCCTTGTCCTGTCTCCCTGCACTTTCCCAAGTATAGCAAGGCATGGACCTGCATTTTGGGCTGTTCCCGCCCCCCTCCCCTATTCACAAGCAATTTTTTGGGGTTTTTTTCCTTATCTTTATTTGTTTAGCTGCTGTTATTTAATACATATGCCTTTTGTTCTATTTGAAATTTGATAGAATTATCATTCCAAAGATAGTGATTTTTTAGTACAGAAAGTTTTGTCACAACTACATCGAATTATTAAGCACTTTTACATCATTAAGCATCAAATTATTATGGACTTTCGCTTTAATAGACTCTATAGAATCAAGTAGTATCAGCATTGTTTTTCACTGAAACACAAGGTCCACTATCAATTTAACCATCCTTGAAATCTGACATGACCCAAGTGGAAATGTTTACAACAGTAAAGACTTTCAGACACTATAAGCTGTTATTAAAATATGTAAAAGTAGTTTCATACTTGCCTCAATAAATTTTGATATATTGTTTGGAAAAGCATTCAAAAATCCTTCTACCAATGCACAACCGCACATAGTTGGATGATGAGTAAGAATGACAAAAGAAGAACTAATGCTTTTGAATTGTGGTGGTGAAGAGTATTGAATATCTCATGGACTTCCAAAAGAACAGAACGGTCTTTTCTTGGAGAAACGATGGCAAAATGATCTCACATATTTTGGACATGTTAAGAAGGACCAGTGCTTGAGAATAAGAGGTATATAATTGCAAAGAGGACTGAGAAAAGGTAGGTAACTGTGCAACAATGAACAAATATTTTAAAAAAATAAGCTGGGGAAGGGAGGAGGGAGAGGGAGTAAAATGTGCAACAACGAATGAATGAAGATTTAACTTCTCTGTAAACATTCAGTAAAATAATTTTTTTAAACAGACACTTTTCTGGGAAAGATGGAGTGTCAGCAAAAGACAACCAGAGCCTTGTACAGTGGCTGCAACAATGGGCTAAAACCCATCAGAAATGGTGAGGATGGCACAGGATAGGACAAGACTCAGAGCTGTTGTTCATCGGGCCACTATGGGTTGCAACAGACTTGTTAGAACTTAACAATAACACCATCACCTATGTGCAAAAAACGAGATGTAATTTAGTAGTAACACATTTTAAAAACTAAAAACTAAGTAATGAAATTCTGCCTTAACAACATTAACAACACCCAAAGCTAAACTTAGCACGCAATATCTCACTTTGTTGAGTTTCACTTTATTGTGCTTAGCAGATACTAAGTTTTTAAAAAATTGAAAGTTGTGGCAACAATGCATCAAATAATGATTTTTTTCCCCAAAGAATATCCTCACAGTCATGTCTCTGTAACACATTTTGGTAATTTTCACATGTAAAGCTTGTTGTCATTCTTATCTTATTTCCTATTATATTTCCTATGGTTTCTGTGATCACTGATCTTTGATGTTACTGTTCTACTTATCTTGAGGCACCATGACCTGCATCCATACAAGAGGGTGAAGTTAATTTGAAGAAAATTGTGTAAGTTCTAATTGCTCCACAAATAGCCATGCCCTATCTTTCTCTCTTTCCTTGGGTCTTTCTGTTTCCTGAGACTCTACAATTTTAAAAACAAAACCAATCCAACCTAAAATAAATAACTTTACAATGGCCTCTAAGTGCTCAAGTGAAAGGGAGAGTCAATGGATGTAACAAAAGTCATTGTTGTCTTATTTTAAGAAACTGCCACAGCCACGCCAATCTTCAGCAACCACCGCTCTTATCAGCCAGCAGGAACCAACAATGAGGCAAAATCCTTTACCACACACACAAAAATATGTGAGATTCATTTTATTGCAACATTTGCTCTATTGGAGGTGTCTGGAACAAAGCTCAAGATATCTGTGAGCTATGTCTATTATATTTTTATTAGTTTTGCCCTAACTTCTTAGAACATACTAGGAGAATTGGTATTTTGAAGGTGTTTGGTTCTCGCTTCCTTCTCTCTTTCACCTTTGCCATCTGCTGGCCTACTCTGTAAGGAGCTATGTAGCTAATCCAACGCCTGCAGCTCTCTGGTAATTCATATTCATCAACCAATCCAAATAAAAAGTATGTGTGATTTCCTCCTACATGATTTGCTGTCTTGGAAACTCAGCGAAGGTTCTATTACGAGTAAGGTCCAAATGAGCAATGATGAGTTTTATTAGAGAACATTTAATATGTTACACTCTTTATTGTTTAACTATTCTAAATGTAATGCCATCAAAATAAAAATTCTTTAATTGTAAAATAAATGGCTAATTTTTACTCATAATTTCTGTTGTTTTGCATCACAGAATTCTTAGGTTGAAATTTACCAGAAATGGAAGTTTGGAAGTGACTTGATTTCTTAAACTCTATCCAGTTACAATTTCAGTAAATATAAACACTAAATCTACACAAATATTCCAGAACTGATGGTGAGAAGGTTGGCAGGGAAAAGTTTAAGAGCTAATGGGAACATGACCAGCCAAGAATATGTGGTAATAATAAATCATTCATCATTATCAGAGCATTAGTATAAGGATGTGAGACAGGGCTAGAGAGCTCAGCACAGTACAAGTCATTGTAGCTCACAGTCACTGAGTGTCATTCTGTGTGATTGAGTTCTATTTAAGGGACTAAAGATGTGTGTTTGAGAAAGATCAGTCTATTCAGAGAGGGGCAATTAATGGGAGGAGACAGGCTTGAATGATGGGACAGCAACTAGGAAGCTATAACTATAGCACAGATGAGAGAAAACCCTCTTAAACTAAGGCATAAATACAAGTCAAATATTGAGGAAGGGATAGATGTACCTTTTAGAAAGTGTGGATGATGGGCTTATTCCAGAACGTTTAATAGAATATAGTGGAGAGTCAAGAATAGTCCCTAGCTTCTCATGCTAGCAATTAAATGATGAGAATGCTTCTGGAAAGTTCATGAGGATATGGCAGGAGTGAGTTCTGAGTGGACAAAGGATTAATGAAGGGTTTTGAGCATATTTGGTATTATAAGCATAATTTAAATCCTTCCAGTTTATATGGCATATCTTTGAATTCTGTTCAAACTTGGTATTTCAGCTTTGAATCCAGCACCAAGGCTCAAATAACTGCGTCTCCTGACTGATCTGGATCTGAGCTCTCAGCTCCGGATTTTGTTTCCTGATTACTGCAGTTCTATTAGTATTAGAGCAAGTTCCAATTCATAGTGACTCTTGAGTGACAACAGTACAAAATACTGCCTGATTCTGTTAATCCTCACAACCTTTGCGTTAAGCCAAATAACTTCTCTCCAAGGTCCCTGTGTTTCAGTCACTGAAGATTTCTCATTTCATTCTCTTTACTCCTGCTTCTGGTCTGTGTCCTGGTTACAAGGACCTTTATGCAGAGATTAGGATTGTGCAAGCAGATCTTTTGGCCCTGACTCATTCCATTATTCACTAGCTGTATGATCCAAACTACTACATGCCACAGTTTGTGAACTTGCTAATGTCTCCACCAAAACTATGCAGCATAATCCCCCATGTCATCTTGAACCACTCTCTTAAATTTTCCTGCCCCAGTTTTCTCACCTGTAATACTCAAATTAATGATTAAGGAAGCTAACACATAGAAAGCGTTTCAGTTCAAATATTACCTCTGCTGTTAAGCTTTTTATCGGCTTTCATTTCTCCTTCCACTAGATTGATGTTTTCCCTTTCTTCTAAGGTCTACTCTCAGCATCTCTAGGATTCTTAGCGTGCTGCCAGCTGTATTGAAACTTCTGGTTCTCCCCTTCGATGTTTCCCTTTGAAAATTTTCAGAGAAATACAAAGTTGAAAGAAGAGTATAACAGGCACCATGGAGATTCAATAAGAAGTTAACTAACATCTTGCCAATTTGCTTTCACTTTGTATTTTATATATTTATGCACACATTCATCCATATGTGTATCTGTAATGTTAAAGTCTGTTGATAATATTGCAAACCTGTTTCATATGATCACTTTATCCTATATATAGCTGTAAAGAGGTATCTTTTAAATGGAAAATACAAATTACAGATATCAAGGGATCTTAATTTATCTCTTTCAAAAATAAGACCATTTGCAAATACAGACTTTTTGGCTGGTTATCATATAATCCTCTTTCTCTTGCTAGTATTTTGTGACAGACCCTGTGGTGGTCTCATCCACAGTGAGTTGTTCTGCTCCCCCGAAGATCTCACTTCTCTGGGGGCTTAAATCCACCAGCAGCTAGAATGTTTGTTGTTAGGTGTCGTCGAGTTGACTACAACTCATAGCAACCCTATGAACAACAGATCTGCACACTGTTTGCACACTGTCCAATCCTGTGTAATCCTAGAATCTATGATACACTCAAGCCCATTGCTGCAGTCATCATGTCAACAAACCTAGTTGAGGGTCTTTCTCTCTCTCACTGCCTTTGTAAGCGTGAGTTCACAATCCAAGGAATAAATTATCCAAGTAACATGACTAAAGTATGTGAGATGAATGTTCATCATGTTTGTCTCCAGGGAGTACTCTGGTTGTACCTTCTCCAAGACATACATATTGGTTCTTTCATCACTCTTCTCCTGCATCACAGTTCAATGACATCAATTCTTCTTCTGTCATCCTTAGTTGTTGTCCAGCTCTCAGAGGCATAACAAGTGATTGAGAAGACCATGGCCTTAGACCTCAAACTGACATCACTACTCCTCAATAATTTGGAATAGTTAAGGAATATTTGCTCCTAAAACATGTCCAAAGTATGTGAGGTGAAACTTTACCATCTTTGCTCTCAGGAGCACTTGTTTCACTTCCTCCAAGACAAAAGTCTTTGTTCTTTAGGCAGTGTTATCAGAAGTCCTACAGTAATAAACCAAAACCAAAACCTTTGAGATAATCTCATCTTGTGCCCACCCCACTATTGGGTTTCTAAGGCTGAAAATCTTTATGGGAAGAGACTGTTCATCTTTCTTCTATGTAACTGTTCAGTTAACTAACAGCTTGACACATCAAGTACATATACTAGTGTTTCTTGTAACAATAAGACAAAATCAAACCCACTGCCATCAAATCAATTCTTACTCATAGTGACCCTCCATGGGTTTCTGAGGATTCAAATCTTTATAGGAAGAGACTGCCTATTTGTCTCTTTTTTTTTCTATAATTATATTTTATTAATTTTCATAAACATTTATAGAGATTTTGGGCTTCCACTCATTCATTGTTGCACTATTCTCTCTACCCTCCTTGCCTATTTGTCTCTTATAGAATAGCTGATAGATTTGAACTGCTGCCCTTTCAGTTAGAAGCACAATATATGACACATAATGCCACAGAATCCTTATCATTGCTTCAGGCTCCGAATATATGTACGTGTTGGACTTCTCCTCTTTTCTTTGAGGGTGTTGCTAGATAACATTGAATAGTCATCTATTCAATGATGACTAATTCATCTATTCAGTCTAGAAATAAATTCTATCCAGTGCCGAGCTATTAAACTGATCAATTGTGTGGGCTGGTGTGATTGATTGGATTTTCACTTGCTAATTTTCTGAAATAGGTAATCAGATACTTATTCCTAGTCTGTCTTAGTCTGGAATCTTGCCAAAAACTGGTTTCTGCCTTTTGATTGCTATGCTAGAGGAGTTTTGGCTGGTGGTCAAATCTAAGTCTTCTGAATGGAGGACAAAGGAGTATATCGTTGACTCACTAGTGTCCCTTAACCATTGCTACAGACACATTTCTTTCAGTTTCTTTAGTATTATTGAACTTTTTTCTATGTTCCTTTCTTTACAGTGATCATGAGTTACCACTTGACAAATTGTTGCCTACTTTTCAGGTCTCAGATGAAATAATTATCTTTTCAGAGAAACTTCCTTTGATTCCTTCCGAATAAGTGAGATTCTCTTGTTTTATGTTCTTATGACACCTTAAAGGTTTTTACAGCAATCATGGTCCTTTTATTTTCTCGTCCAGTGCGCACCTTCTAAGAGGCTCTCAATGCATTAGAACAGGGACTATGTCAGCAAGGGACTGTGTCAGTGTTCCTAACTCTCAGACTATTTCCTGGCATTTACATATTCAGTTAATACTTGTTGAACAAATTATTATAACTAAAAGAATATCTGCGTATTCTTTCCTGTTTATTTAAACAAGCTCACTTCATTAACTCAATTCAAGTAGGAAAAGCAGTATAGTTTAGTAGCTCCCTGAAATCACCAGAAATGGAATATATCACGTTCTCATTTATCTCAAGGTAATTCAGAGCACTGGAAGTTAAAGTTTTATGATAACTTTTCATATGATCCTTTTTTTTATTTACATCTATTTATTTCTTATAAAATTCTTATAACCTGTCCCCTCTCCCCTCCTCCCCCATTCTTTGCTCATTCATTTGTTCATTGGTTAAGTAATTGATCCATTATTTTATCCATTTGTTCTGTCTTGAGAGTGTGGAAGTTGCTATACTGGTTCTTACCATGCTTGTGCTGATGTAATAATGAACATAGGAGAATTTTAGATATAAGGAAAACTCAGAGGAAGCATATATTGTAACAGTCACATGGTACATAATCAGTTCATTGTCTAGAAATCTGTAGACTTAGAAGTACTTTGTACCCTTCAAAGCTCTTCATATGGCCCTTGCTAAGGTTTGGCTGCATGCAACAAATATTTCACTTTGGAGTGTCCTCATTTCTTTATCATTAACTCCCTAGGGCTCAGTGGTACTCATCAATTGTTCCACATTTAGACCCTGTAAACCTGAAAAATTAAAGGTCATCTAGGAAGATAACCTAACCACCATTGATGTTCCCTTAAAGTCTACTATAAACTAAAAAGAAACAACCCATTAGTTTAGTGTTGACACATGTGTAAACCCAATAAAAAACCAGCCAACCTTTGCCCAGAACATTAGAATTGAGTCAATTCAAATGTCCAAGTTGCAGAACTGTGAGCTAAACAAATGGTTATTATTTTAAACCACTAAGTTTTAGGATATTTGTTATGCAGCAATAGCTAACTGATACACAGGGTCATTTGGCAGCATCGAATGGAGAGGTGTTTTAACAAATTTGGTTTCATGTAGTGTTATTAGCAGATGACATTTTAGACAGTGTCAAAGTCTTGTGTTCCAGCTTTCTAATATTAGGATGTGTTTGTTCTGTGTTTTTCACAGTTGATAAATTCTTTCCTGTCAGTATTTAATGCTCTGGCTGCTCTTCCCTCCTGTGTAATCTAATCAAGCATTGGCTTACTGTTTCTTTGCTCCTGCTCAGCTCAAGGGAACTATTTGTAGCCACACAGCTAATTATTTCATCATCTCCACTCTGAGTCTGCAGAATACTATGCATCTGTCAAAATCATCTGAGGCCACATTTCAGAAAGCCTTTTGAGGAATTGTTAACAGCTTTGATTTAATTCCTCTGCTACAATACCCTAAGGATAATGTTCTCATTCTTCATAATAACTGGCCATTGATGCCCCAATGTGGTGCTATAATTGAAATGAGCTACGCATGAGACTGTCTGTCCCAATAAACTCCAAATTCTTCAGGATCAGAGACCACATCTTATTCATCTTTGGTTTTTTGATATAAAATGAATAAATAAATCAAAGTGCTTTGAGTAGGCTCAATGCCATACCATCTCAGTGAGGGTAAGTTTTTTACTGGGTAGATATTTCTGTCTTTTGGGCTTCTTTTGGAAATAAGGGATTTTTTTAGTTTGTTTTGATTTACTGAGATCTTGGGGTTTTTTTTTTGTTCACTATAAATTTTCATAATTTGAATGTATATGTCATAAAGTTATATATGAAAACTTATTTCTTTAAAAAATGAACATTTATTTTTTTTATTAAGGAACAATTAACAAAGATAAACATCTGAAGTATTCTGGGCATAGGTGAACTGAAAGATGTAGTTGTTATAAGGAGTCTTTCCTTCGATGTATTTTCCCATGAAGTACCCATGAATTCTTACCAACCTACTTAAAATTGTAACTTGTAAACACTGATAGTCTTGATCCTGTTTACCTTGTTCTGATTTTTAAAAGCACTTGTTGTCTTTAAATATTGTGTAATGGTACCTACCAAACAGTAGGCATGCTTGTAGAAACAACACAAACAAGTATAAATACTTGTTGAATGAATGGATATTTGTGTGACTACTGGAAGCAGAAGAGGCATCCACTTCCTAAGCAACATACCTCTGGAAACTCTATGAACTTTGATAAATGTCGACAGTTATAGAGGAGCTTCAGGCCTTTTGTTCATAGGGTCCCTATTAGTCATGCTCAACTTGAAGGCAATCAACAACAACCACCACTGTGGTAGGCAGAAGTCCTTAGAAGAATAGTTCACACTTGACCATTGGATATATCAAGTTGCTAATTGTGAGGTCAGTAATTTGAATTCACCAGCTGGTCTAAGGAAGAAAGATGGCTAGTCTCATGCTGTAAGATCTACAGCCTCCCCCAAAAATGAT
>NW_006399843.1:945399-965033 GCF_000299155.1 Elephantulus edwardii
TATCCAGTGTCTATTATACAAAAATAAATTTAATTATTAATTTAGTTATTAATTTAAAAGTTACTGTTTGAGTTTATGAGAGAAAGCCTGAGTGATCCACTCCATAAAGAGAACAGAGTTTAACTCTACCCTGAAACATATCAGGTCATCATAAATTGGAATCAACTTGATGGGAACAGATTTGGTTGTTTTCTCTTTCTTTTTTCTTTTTTTTTTTTTACTGTGACACATGCATTACTGTGCTACTGTGCTACATTATAACCCATTCTTCAAAATTCTCACCACTGATGTGTACACTCTATGACCTCCACTTGAGTGTGAGCAGGTCCACTAGCAATGATAAGGCTGCAGTATAGCAAAGGTGAAGCATTTTACAGATACGGTTGAGGTTTCAAAGTGGTGCTGTTGTTGTTGATAACCATGGAGTTGGAACTGTCCCATAGTCGGTTTTCCAGCAGGTTTTCAGAGGCAGTAAATTGCACAGGAGGAGATTGCTGATCCTGCTCCCTCGGAGCACCTGGTGATTTTGAATCCTGTGCCTTCAGGATTGCAATGCAGCTGCTTACCACTAACGCCACCAGAGCTCCCTAAAGGTGTCTTTGTTATTGTTTACCATCCAGTCAGAACTGACTTCTAGGTAAGCCTTGGCAGATTTTCAGAGGCAATAAAATGAGATTATCTTGGGTGGGTTGGGTGCAGTCACGTGAGACCTTTAAAAGAGTCTATGGATAAGAGACCACCAGCAGCAGTTGACTTTTACCTGGTGTCCTTGAATGAGCAAACCACCATGTGGTAGAGAAGGCTACGTGCCAGGGAAAGGTGAGTCATTTCTAGAAGCTAGAAACATCAATCCTTTAACCATAGCCCCTGAATCTAGCCATCAACTAGTGAGCTCAGAAAAGAAATCTTAAGTCTCAGACAAAATCCAGGTCCAGTGCATATTTGAATTGCAGCCAGGACCTTGAGCAGAGAACCCATTAAGCTATAACTAGACTCCTGCCCCACAGAACCTACAAGATGACAAATGTATGGTGTTTTAAAGCTGTACGACAAGGGGATACTCATACAGCTAAGAGCTCAGCTGACATTGAAGAGTGAGGCAGGAAGGAGCAGCAATTCAGGAGAATTTTCTTTCAGGTAAGAAACTTTAGATTGGCCTCTGAAGTCTCCTCTAATAACAGTACATTTTTTTCCAAGTAATTTATTTAAATTGTTTTATTGTATTACATATAAAATATGTATCTTAGGATGGCCTCTTGCATCTTGAAGAGGGACACGTATGGAATGCTCAGAGCTCTTATGGCTTTCTTTCCATCCCAAGTGAGTGTCAGCAGATATGACTTGCCAGATGAATTGAGGGTCTCTGGCATTTGGGCATGCCAGAATCTAAAAGTACTAAAATGTTAATTAATTTTGGATGAACACTCTTTCGAATGGTACAGTAAAGGTCTGTCTATTTGCTCTACTGAAATAACAGAGTTGCTGCGATGATGGACAACTGGGTCATAGGTGTGTCAAACATCATAATTGGCCACCCATCATGGGCAGTGTTTGTTGGAGCTCCCAGATTGATTTCAGTTTGGAAGCAGGACTGGCATCCACTTCCTAAACTATATGCCTTTGGAAAGTGTAAAAACTTGCAGAAATGATGATAGTTATAGAAAGGCTTCAGGCCTTTGTTCATCTTCTGTTTATATATGTATGCTTCCCTTATGTGTACTCAATCTATATAATGGACAAATCATTGAAGAAGTTAGACTTTATGAAGAAACATGTGACATCAGAATAGAAGGAGATTGAAGAAGCAGCTTCTAGATGGGTGTTTTTGGATGGTGGGAGCCAATGATAATGCATGATTATGGAGGAATTTGGAGCTCATGGAGTTTGAGCCATAATTGGTTCTTAAATTTGGTAGGACTCTTGGGCCACAGGCCCTTGAGCCTGGTTTTAATTGCTTTTGTCAAATATTCTCCTAGGCCACATAGCCCTGGTCTGTCCACTTGCTGTGCAGAGGTAACTTGTGGTTGCTATGATGTGTCGTGTGATAATGGTCATCTATGGTAGACAGTGTTTGATGGTGCTCCCAGATTAAAACAAGCTTGGAGGCAGGAGTGGCATCCACTTCCAAAATACCTTGCCTTCAGAAACCCTATGAAGCTGGAGAAACGATGAAAGTCATATACAAGTGTTCAGCTTTAACTCATAGGGTCGCTATGAGTTGACAGCACCTAACAACAGCAACAAAAACAACATAAAATATATGCAAAACAGTTATATACACATCCAATATATGGCATTAAATTTTTCAGCAAATTATGCTGCCATCAGCATCAGCTATCAGAAAGTTTTTTCTATCACTCTTTTTTCTTTTTTATATTACTCTGATTTATTTACAAAGTTTGAATACATTGTTTTCCACAAAAGATCCTTTCTATTTCCTTCACTCCATCACCCATGCACTGAATTGTGTAACCCTATGATTAACACCCTCCCCCCATCCTCACCCATCTATGTCCAGCCCCACCCAGACCCCCGCTTTGGATCCTCATATTCATTCTACAGTAATGATTTTATACAATATTTGTTTCTGTGGTATTGAGTTAGTTCACTCAGCATAGTGCTATCCAGTCCCTTCCAAGTTAGGTAGTAATTTACAAAATGATTGCTCCTGCATACTGAGTAGTATTCCATTGTATGAATGTACCACAACTTCCCAATCCACTCGCTTATGGTTGGACATCTGGGCTATTTCCATGTTTTTGTGATGGTGAATAATGCTGCCAGGAACATTGGGGTACAAGCTTCCATTTAAGCAAGGAAACACTGCATGGTTCAAAATTGGGAAGGGTGTATGCCAGGGATGTGTTCTGTCTCCATACCCTTTCAACTTGTATGCAGAACAGATCATCCGGGAGGTTGGACTCTATGAGGAGAAATGTGGGGTCAAGATTGGTGGAAGATATATCAACAATCTGTGATGTGCAGATGATACAACCCTACTTGCTGAAACTGAGGAGGACCTGAAGCGCTTGCTACAGAGGGTCAAGGACTGCAGCCTCCAATATGGATTGAGGCTCAATGTCAAGATGACAAAAATTCTCACCACTGGGCCAATTGGCAGCATCAGGATGGATGGTGAAGAGATTGCGACAGTTCACAGCTTCAGTTTGCTTGGTTCCACAGTCAACACTCTTGGCACCAGCAGCCAGGAAATTAGAAGACATATTGCCATGGGAAAGTCTGCTGTTAGGGACCTCTCCAAAGTACTGAAGAGCAATGGTGTCTCTTTGGAGACCAAGGTGCGTCTGATACAGGCCATGGTCTTTGCTATCACTTGTTATGCATTAGAGAGTTGGACAATGACTAAGGAGGATAGAAGGAGAATTGATGCCTTTGAGCTGTGGTGCTGGAGAAGAGTATTGAGAGTACCATGGACTAGTAAAACAAACAGATTCATCCCGGAAAGGGTCAAACTGGGCTGGTCCTTGGAGGCAAGGATTCTGAGGCTCCGTCTAACATACTTTGGACATGTTGCAAGGAGGGACAGGTCCTTGGAGATGGACATCATGCTTGGTAGTGTGGAGGGACAGCGCAGAAGGGAAAGGCCCCCTATGAGGTGGATTGATTCAGTGACTGGGGTAATTGGGATGGGTGTGTCTGATATGGTGCGAATGGCACAGGACAGAGCAGAGTTTAGGGATGTTGTACATAGGGTCGCTATAAGTCGCAAGCAACTTAATGGCACATAACAAGAACAACAACAACAACAACATATTCCAAGCAATGGAATATCTGGGTCATATGGAATTTTTATGTTCAGCTCTTTGAGGAAGTGCCAAGCTGCCTTCCAGAGTGGCTGTACCATTGTACAATCGCACTAACAATGTAAAAGAGTTCCTATCTCTCCACAGCCTCTCCAACATTTATTATTTGCTGTTCTGTTAAACATTGACACTGCTACTGGAGTGAGATGGTATCTTATTGTGGTTTCTATTTTCATCTCTTATTGCCAGTGATTTGGAGCTCTAGTCTATGGTATAAAGAGACTGGCAAATACAGACAGAAATGTACAATGTGAAGAGGACAAAACTGATGAATGGGACCTTCTAAAGATTAAATCCCCGTGTTCGTCAAAACTTTTTCCAACAGGGTGAAAAAAACCCTACTGACTGGGAACAAGCATTTGGCAATACCATCTCAGACAAGAGTCTCATAACCAAAGTTTATAGAATACACCTGAGACTCCACAAGTAAAAGTCTGATAATCCAATTACAAAATGGGAAAAAGACATGGAAAGAATTTTCATAGAGGAAGATACTCAAATCGTCAGCAGATATAACAACTCATTTTCTGAACAAAGACTTGATCTCCATTGCACCATTGTCTCCTCTACTGCATGCTACCCCTGCTCTACAGAGCATCGCCCCTTCTCCTAAAGCTTTAATTTGATAGTCTTAGATGATCCTTGAGGGTTTTCTTGTCTTCTAAATGCACATAGACTTAGTTAGAATTCTGATTATACCCTGCAGGGGATTTCTCCTTGTTCCTCCTGTTTCTGACAGTTTCTACATTATTTCTTACCTTAATCTCTTTCTTCTTGCCTTTACAGCCACTGTTTGCAACGTTTACTGGGAAATAGAAGCTGTAATTTTACAAAAATTTAGAGACAGAAGCTTTCTCTCTAGAGATTCTGGCTTAAGTGACCTGTAGTAGGGTTATTGCGTAGACATTTTGCTAAATACTCCACAGCTAGTTTTCCCATTTTGCTAAACACACCCCAGGTGGAACTGACAGCCAAGATAGATATCTTTTGACCTGGCCATTAGATCTTACTCTTTCTTTGCACTTCACAGGAAATCAAATCTGGCAACATGCCATGAGTTTGGGAGCTTTACTGAAGTTTTGTGGGGAATCACAAAAGGGGTTGATATTATATATCTGTGCATCATCTCAAGATCCTCAGTTTCACATCTTCTTTCAGATTGTCCCTTTCTACTCAGCTGCTTCTCATAGTTCATAGTCACAATGTGAATCTTCCACATCCACTAAAATCCCCTAAGAAGTATAACTCAATCAGTCTTACCTTGGCCTCTATATTATAGATTGAATTGTGACCCACACCTTACACCCCCACATCCAGTAAGTTAAAGTCTCAATGCCTGTGTTTATGATTATACCCTTTGGAAAATAAAGTTTTTCTTTTGCTATTTGTTATGTTAGGATGGGCCCTACTCCCTACTGAGTGGTGTTTTACAAATGGGGATAATGCCATGTGGCATTATATAAAAGAGGGAACAAATACAAAGAAAGATATTCACAAAGACGGAAAGCATGAGGACTTGTCTGCAAGCCAGTAAATGCCAAGAAATGCCTGGGGCTACTGGAAGCTGAAAGAGACTAAGAAGGAACTCCCTGTAGGGCCAATACAGAAAAATTGGCACTGCAAATGTCGTACATTTGTACTTCCGGTCTCCTTCAGATACATAAAACAAGAATTTATGTTCTTTAAATTCACTTATTCTGTGGTATTTTGTTGTGACAACTCAAGAAATCCAAGACATTCATACTATTATGTTATGAGAAGCAGTTCCATCAGACTTTCTGAGCCTCATTAGGCACTCTTGTAAGTTAAAATGTCTCTTTCATCTTGGCAATTATTCACTCTACCCACAATCTCAAAGCTTTCTACCTCTCTTCTTTCCTTACTTTCTCCACTTATTAATTTTTTTATCTTTAGTAATATTTTGCTTATTTTCCCAATTTATCAACTCATACATGAATTTATTTGAAACCCTGTACAGACTTTTTTCCTTAATATTTTCCCTGTAACCTGCAATCCATTTACCCTCTTGTCTTCTTATAGTCCCACCATATGCAAGTACCAATTTCTATGTTTCTGGAAGCAGTGAAACAACAATGAGGACTGGTAAAACTTTAAAAGTCTGATTGTTAGCTTCTGCTGTGAACTTGCTAATATTATAATACTAATTCTGTACAATCAATGACTTATTATTCATTGATAATACCTTTTATAAGAAACACAGAAGTAACCTCACTTGGGCACATAGACCTCACTTGATGGTCTGCACAGGAATCAGATTGATTACGTATGTGGAAAAATATTTGGAGAAGCTTGATATGAGCTGTGAAAACTAGGCCAGGTGCTTATTGTGGATCAAATCATCAATTGCCTGTATACAAGTTCAAACTAAAGCTAAAGAAAGTAAAGTCAAATCTATAAGACCCAAAGTTTGACCTTGAGTCTATCCCTCCTGAATTTAAACACAATTTCAGGAATAGTTTTGAGGCCTGGGATACTAATGAGCGAAGACCACATGAACTGTTGAAGGACATAAAAAAATATCATCCATGAAGAATGCAAAAGGTCATTACAAAGAGCAAGAAGAAAATACCAAGATGGATGTCAGAAGAGACTCTGAATATTGCACTAGGGCACCAAGAAGCCAAAGCAAAGGGAAGAAATTAAGATGTTAAGGAGCTGAACAGAAGATTTCAAAGGGTAGCTTGGGAATACAAACTAAAGTATTAAAATGAAATGTGGAAATAACTGGAGTTGGAAAATCAAAAGGGATGCATTTATTCAGAATTTCTTAAGCTGAAGGAACTGAAGAACAAATTTAAGCCTTAAGTTGCAGTACATAAGGATGTTGTGGGCAGAATGTTGAATGACCAGGAAGCATCAAAAGAAGATGGAAGGAATACACTGAGTCACTGTACCAAAAAGAATTGGCTGATGCAGAAGAATTCCATGAAACAGCATATGATCAAGAGCCTGTGGTGGTAATGAGGAAGCTCAAGCTGCTCTGAAGAAATTGGCAAAAAACAAGTCCCCAGGAATTGACAGCATACCATTGACATATTTCAATAAGCAGATGTTTCCCTGGATATGCTCACCAAGTTATACCAAGAAATCTCCAGGACAACAACCTGACCAACTGACTGGAAGAGATCCATATTTGTTCCCATTCCAAGGGGAGGGGAAGACTCAACAGAGTGTGGAAATTAACAAACAATATCATTACCATCACATATAAGCAAGATCCTGCTGAAAATTATCCAAAAAAATGGCTGGAATAGCACATTAACAGATATGCAGGCTGGGTTTAGAGGAGGCTGTGAAACTAGGGATATTACAGCCAATGTTAGATGGATCTTAGCTGAAAGCAGAGAGCACCAGAGGAATGTCTGTGTTTCATTGAATATGCAAAAGCATTTGACTATGTGGATACAACAAATTGTGGCTAACGCTGAGAAGAATGGGAATCCAAGACCTCTTTTTAAAATTTTTTTCATTTCATACTTGGTTTACTTATAAAATTTGTAAAGTTTGTGTACATTCTCAGACCTCTTGATTGTGATTATGTGAAAACTATACTTTGGACCAGGAGACAGTTGTCATAACAGAGCAAGCAAACATTGGAAATAAAAAAATAAAAAAGCAAACAAAAAAATCAGGAAAGGTGTACAACAGGGATGCATGAAATCTCCATACCTTTTCAATCTATATGCAGAACAGATCATGTAGGAGGCAAGACTTTATGAGTAGGAATGTGGCATTGGGATTGGAGGAAGACTCATCAACAACCTATGTTACGTAAAAGACACAATCTTGCTTGCCAAAACGGAGGCATTTTCTGCAGAAGGTGAAGGACTTCAGCCTTCAAAATGGATTGAAGCTCAACATCAAGAAAAAAAAGATTCTCACCACTGGGATGATTGACAGCATCATGCTAGATTGTGAAGAGATTAAGATTGTTAACAACTTCCGCTTCCTTGACTCTACAATCAATGCTCTTTATATCAGCAGGCAGGAAATCAAAAGACAAATTAATTTGGGAAATTCTGCTGTCAGGAACCTATCCAGAGTACTGAAGAGCAACAATGTCAGTTTAGAAACTAAGGTGTTTCTGATCCAGGTTATGTTCTTCATAATTACTTGCTATACATCAGAAAGCTGGGCAATGACTAAGGATGATAGAAGAATAATCAATACATTTGAGCTGTGGTGCTGGAGAAGAGTATTGAATATTCCATGGACTGCAAGGAGAACAAACATGTTTTGCCTGGAGAGGGTGAAATCAGGCTGCTCCTTAGAGCTAAGAATATTGAAGCTTTGTCTGACATAGTCTCGGCATGTTGTGAGAAAGGATCAGTCCTTGGAGACAAACATCATGCTTGGAAGGGTGGGTGGACAGCAGAGGAGTCCTCCTGGATAAGATGGATTGACTCAGTGACTGGGTTAATGGGGGTAAGTGTATCAGAGACAATGAAGTTAGCTCACGATAGAGTAAGGTTCAGAGCTGTTGTACGTAGGCTCACTGTGAGTCACAAGTAACTTGATGGCACATAATAACAACAATGGTTCTGTGGCCTATTCCCTAGGTAGCTGTGCTGTTAACCTAAAATCTTCATCTCTCTCTCTGGTGATTTGAATCCATCAGCGATTCTGAGGTAGAAAGATGGATAGTCTCTTCTTGTGCTATTTACAACCTTGGAAAACCAATGAAAGGTCATCTATGAATTGGTTTTGATTCAGCAACAAAGTTGAGAGAGTATATACCATTGATATCATACACAGGTAAATCTTGCTGAAGATGATTAAAAGATGGTTGGAACAGTACATCAACTGGGAACTTCCATAAATACAAGAAATTTCATTTAATAATCCCTTCATGGAATAAGAGATACACTGTTGATGTCAGTTGCATTTTGGCTGAAAGCAGAGAATAGTAGAAATATGCTTATTGTTGCTGTGTTCTAGTCAGCTCTGACACATAGCTACTTAACACTAGGCTTACTCGAGCTTCCTGCTGCTTCTTGTTGTGATCCACACAGTCAATGCCTTTGCATAGTCAATGAAACACTCATGGACATTCCTCCGATACTTTCTTCTTTCAGCTAAGATTCATCAAACATTGGCTATAATGTCTCTAGTGCAACAGCCTCTTCTAAATCCACATTGAATAGTTGGCAGTTTTCTGCTGATGTACTATTCCACTCATTTTGGGATAATAGTCAGTAGGATCTTGCTTGCATGTGATATTGATTATGTTGCTATTGTTGTTGTTGTTATGTGCCGTCGAGTCGCTTGCAATTCATAGTGACCCTATGTACAACAGCCCGAAACTCTGCTCTGTCCTGTGCCAATTGCACTGTCTCTGACACTCCCGTCCTGATTACCCCAGTCAATGAATCAACCCACCTAATACAGGGCCTTCCCCTCCTGTGCTGTCCCTCCACCCTCCCAAGCATGATGTTCTTCTCCAAGGACCGGTCTCTCCTTACAACATGTCCAAAGTATGTTAGATGGAGCTTCAGAATCCTTGCCTCCAAGGAGCCACCCGGTTTAACCCTCTCCAGGACAAATCTGTTTGTTTTCCTAGCAGTCCATGGAATTCTCAATACTCTTCTCCAGCACCACAGATCAAAGGCATCAATTTTCCTTGTATCCTCCTTAGTCATTGTCCAACTATCTGATGCTTAACAAGTGATTGCAAAGACCATGGCCTGTATCAGACGCTCCTTAGTCTCCAGAGAGACACCATTGCTCTTCAGTACTTTGGAGAGGTCCCGAACAGCAGATTTTCCCATGGCAATACGCCTTTTAATTTCCTGGCTACTGGTGCCAAGAGTGTTGACTGTGGAGTCAAGCAAACTAAAGCTGTGAACAATCTTAATTTCTTCACCATCCATCCTGATGCTGCCAATTGGCCCAGTGGTGAGAATATTCTTGTTTGGTAATTTCCATACTCTGTTAGATCACTCCCCCCCTTTTTTTTAATGGGTGTAAATATGGATATCTTCCAGTCAGTTGGTCAGGTAGTTTTCCTCCAGATTTCTTGGCACAATCTTGTGTGTCCAGGGCAGCACCTATTTGTTGAAATAAGTCAATTGGTATACCTTCAATTCCTGGGGTTTTATTATTTTGGATATTCTTTCAGAGTAGCTTGAGCTTCCTCCTTTATCACAATTGCCTCTTAAGAATATGTTGTTTCATGAAATTCTTCTGTGTTAGACAGTTCTTTCTGGTATTTTGTGTACTCTTTCCATCTTCATTTGATGGTTCCTAAGTCATTGAACATTCTACCCATGGAATCCTTAAGTATTGAAACTTTAGGCTTTAATTTGTTCTTAAGTTCCTTCAGCTTAAGAAATGCTTAGTGAGTTCATCCCTTTTTATTTTCCAACTCCTGCTCTTTCCACATTTCATCATAATATTTTGCTTTGTCTTTCCATATTGCCTTCTGAAATCTGTTCAGCTCCTTCTTGATTTCTTCCCTTTGCTTTGGCTTCTCAGTACTCTAGTGCAATATTCAGAGTCTCTTCTGACAATCTTGATCTTTTCTGCTTTCTCCATCTTTGTAATGATCTTTTGCATTCTTCCTAGATGATAATCTTTTTTTTTTTACTTTAATGAAACTTTATAGAGAACTTGGATTTCCATTCATTCATTGTTGCACATTTTCCTCCCTACCCTCAAAAAAGTTTTTTCATTGTTATAAAGTGCCTCCTCTCTCCCCAGACCACTTTACTATGCAACTCTTATTCTGGACTTTTGTCATGCCAATAATACCTAAACATATATTCCTTTTATACAGTTCTCTCTCTCTCTCTCTCTCATCTATTTCAATGCCATGTACATTATTTATCCCCTCTTTTCTGTTTCCCCCCAACCACCATATCAGTCCTATTCTATAGCAGTGGAATTATGCATTATTTGTCTTTCTGTGACTTAGATATTTCACTCAGCATAATGTCCTCCATGGTCACCCAATTTGTATAATATTTCATGAGTTCTTTGTTTTTCAGTGCTGCATAATATTTCATTGTGTGGATATACTATATCTTCTCTAGCCATTTGTTTGTTGATGGGAATTTGGGTTGTTTCCAACTCTTTGCTATTGTGAACAAAGCAGTCTTAAACATGAGTGTGTATATATCTGCTTGGGTGGCAGTTATGGTTTCTTTAGGGTGTATTCCCAGTAGTGGAATTGTTGGGTCAAATGGGATTTCTATTTCCATCTTTTTGAAAAGACACCATATTGCCTTCCATAGTGGTTGCACCATTTCACACTCTCACCAACAGCGAATAAAGGTTCGTTTCTCCACAACCTCACCAACATTTGTTGTTTGCTGTAGATGATATTCTTGATATTCGCTCATAGCTTTTCAGTATTCAGTACCTCACACCTGTTTCTGAGATTATTTTTAAACAGATTTAAGGTCATACTTTGGCTCTTAAGGATTTGATTTTATTTTCGTTAGCTTTACTTTGAACTTACATATGTGTAGTTGATGATGTGATCCACAATAAGCACCTGATCATTTTCCCCATAGATATAATCAATATGATTCCTGTGTAGGCCATCAGGTGAACTCCATGTGTATAGTAATTTTATGTGTTATAAAAGGCATTTGCTATTAATAAATTATTGATCGTACAGAATTCTATCATTCTGTCTCCAGGCTCATATCTGCACAAAGTCCATGTTTCTCAACTACTAATCCTTCTTTCCTGTTCCCAACTTTTGTATTCCAGTCATCCATTATTACTAATGCATCTTGGCTGCATGTTCTATCAATTTTTAGTTGCAACTATTGGTAGAGGTCATCTATTTTCTTTTCTTTGACTCTTGTTTGTACATATATTTGAGTGACAGTAGTATTAACAGGTCTTCCTTGTATGTGCATGGATATTATCCTGTCATTCACATTTTATTTCAAAATGGATCTAGAAATGGTCTTTGTAACTATGAATGTAACTGCATTTCCCCCTCATCTTTTCTTTTCCAGCACAGTATATCATACGATTATCTGACTCAAAATGCCAATCCATTTCATTTTGCCAATGTCTAGTATTGTCAATATTTAGTTCCATTTCTTCCTTAACTATCTCTAATTTTACTACATTCATACTTATCACATTCCGCATGCCAATCATGAGTGTCTGTTTGCAACTCTTCCTCCTTTTTTGTGATTTCCAATAGAAAGTTTCAGCCTCTGGTCCCATATCTGCTAGTGTAATTAAACTGTGCTCTATTGTACATAGGCTTGTTGTTTCAGAATAAACAATCAATCTTTTTTCCTTGTCTGTCTTAATTTGGGTTCTCAGCTTTAGAGCAATATTGACAGAATTTTACCCAAAAGAGCAGATATGCAGGTATGCAGGTAATAGATCAGATGTTGGTCCTGGGATCCAATTCCTAGGCACAGGTGTTGTAAACCCCCTCACCCCAACCTGCCAGCATCCTTGCTTACCTATCTTTTATTCACTATGCAAAAACATTTGTCTGTGTGGACAATAATAGACTATGAACAATATTCCTGTCATGGTCCTCTCCAGAGTGCTGAAGAGCAACTATGTCAGTCTAGATACAAAGGTGTGCTTACTCTAGGCCATGGTCTTCTTAATTACTTGTTATGCTTCAGAGAGTTGGTCAATGACTAAGGATGACAGAAGAAGAATAGATGCCTTTGAGTTGTGGAACTGGAGAAGAGTCTTGAACATAGCATTCACTGCCCACAAAACAAATTGGTCTGTCTTGGAGAGGGTGAAACCAGATCTCTCCTTGGAGGCTAGAATTTTGAAACTCTGCCTCACTTACTTTGGATATGTGGCCAGGAGAAGGGCATCATCCTCGAAATGGTGGACGGTCAGTGCAGGAGAGGGAGACCCCAGATGAGATGGATTGATATAGTAATTGAGGCAATGGGAGTTTAAGTGCATCAGAATTAGTGAGACTGACTCATAACAGGGAAAGGTTCAGAGTTTCTGTACATAGGATGGATATGCATCACAGGCGACTCAATGCACATAACAACAATTACATACTATGACAGGTTTTGAAGCAAGAGTGGCATCCACTTCCTAAACAACATGCCTCTGGAAACTTTATGAACTTTGATAAATGTCAATAATTGTAGAAGGGCCTTCAAACCTTTTGTTCAAAGGGTCACTATGAGTGGTGCTCAACTTGAAGGCAATCAACAACAACAATATTGTGAAGAATAAGAATTCCAAAACACTTCATTGTGCTTATGTGGAGCCTATGCATAGACCAAGAATCTGACTTCCAATTAACAATGGGATTCTATATAGTTAAAATCAGGAAGGATGTGTGTCAAGGTTCACAACACTTATTCAATCTGTATCCTTATTAAATATTATAAGAAGCTGAACTATATTAAAAAGAACTTAGCCTCACGATTGGAGAAGACTCATTAACAATGTTTATAGGGAGATGATACAACTTTGCTTGCAGAAAATTAAGAAGATGAAGCACTTATTGATGAATTTTAAAGACTATAGCCTTTGGTGTGATTACACTTCAATTATAAGGAAAATAAAATTCTGACAATTATGCTAATAGGCAACAACATCATGATAAATAGGAAAAAGAAATTATCAAGGATTTCATTTTGCTTGAATATATGTTTAATACCCATGGTAGCAGCAGTCAAAAAATTATCAAAAAACATATTGAACTGAGAAAAATCTACTGCAAAGGATTCTTTAAAGGGCTAAAGAGCAAGGTGTCTTTTTGAGGAAGTAAGAAAATACCATGGTAAGTAAGAAAATACCAAGCCATGGTATTTTCGATCACCTCATATGTATATGAAAGTTGGACACTGAAAAAGGAATATCAGAGAAGAACTGATACTTTTGAATCATGGTGTTGATGAAGAATATTGACTATGCCATAGACTTTCAAAAGAGGAAACAAGTTTGCCTGAGATGTGCAATTATCAACGTTCTTAAAAGAGAGAATGGCACCCTAAGAAAGAATTAGAACATCCACAACTGTGTTCATTGCAGAACTTGTACATAGACTATATAAATCAGCCATTCAAACAGCTTCAGACAATCAGTATCTCACATGCTTTGGGCATATTATTAAGTGGGACTGACTTATATATATACCTTAAAAAAGATCTGCGTGGTACAGCGGAGGGTTAGTGAAGAAGTGGAAGCTTCTCAGTGAGATGGATTGATACAGTGGCTGCAACAATGAGTTTACACACAGCAAATTGTGAAGATGGACTAGGACTGGGTAGTGTTTTATTCTGTTATACACAAAGTAATGATGAATCAGTTGGAAGTGAGTTGAGTGCAGTCAGCAGCAACAACAACAATAGCTAATATAGAACATTTTCCCTTATATCTGACATATTGCATTCTATCATTTAATATTCATATCAGCATATGATATACATATATATATAATTATTATTACTTGTCCGTTTAGAATATATTAAAAAAAACTTTGCAAAAATTCACAGAGCTATCTGATAAGAGACAAGATTTGAACCTGAGCCCTAACTCCAAGGTACTGTGGTCTTCTACATCACATTGAAAAAGCTCTCAATTCTAAGTGTATTTTAAAATGTAAGAATGTTAACTAGATTCTTTCCCCTTCCTTCTTCTCTCACATGAAATATCACTTTTCCCTAGTTCATTTCTTTTGAGTGGATTATTACATAATTCTTCCATAGTCTTCAGGGTCATTGAACTTTAGCCATACCTTCTCTTTGTTTCTTTAATCTATTCCACTTTTTGTTATTGTCTTTGATATGAAAATAGACTTCAACTGAAGAATGCACCTAGCTAATACTCAAATAGATTTTTTAAAAAACTCATATAAGTCTCAAAAATAATAAGTTCATTAACTCTCTTTATTAGTTGTATCAAAATAGTGTAGTCCATCTTTTCTCCATCTATCACGAAGTTACTTATTGGTCTAGTGGTGAGAACTTTTGTTTTCTTGACATTGAGATGCAATCCATATTGAAAGCTGTAGTATTTGATTTTATGTAGCAAGAGTTTCCAGTCCTCTCACTTTCAGAAAGCAAGGTTGTGTTATTTGCATAATGAATCTTACTGATGAGTCTTTCTCCAACCCGAAGATGCCACATTCTTCTTTATAGAGTGCAGCTTCAAAAGATGATAGAAAGAATACACAGAATCATTGTACCAAAAAGAACTGATGGACACTGAAATATTTCAGGAAATACTATGTGATCAAGAGCCAATGGTAAGGAAGGAAGAAGGTCAGGTTGCTATAAAGGCATTGGCAAAAATAAGGCCCAGGAATCAATAGCATATCAATTGACATGTTTCAAATGACGGATGCTGCCCTGGATGGACTCATCAGACTATGCTAGGAACTTTGGAGAACAGCTTTTGTCTTTGTAGTGACATTTTGCTCTCTTCATGTATGATATCCTTGATGCCAGCCCACAATTTTTCTGGTCAGAAGTGGAAACTCAATCCTTCTTTCTAGTCTGTCTTAATTCGTGAGCTTTACTAAAACCTGTCCACCATGGGTAACCCTTCTGCATTTGATACTCTGGTGACACTGCCTTTAGCATCACAGCTCCCACAAGTTACTACAGTATAGCAAACTGACAGACAAGTGCTGTACTAATTAAACAATGATAAATAAGCAAGACTATAGATACCAAACTTACAAAGTAATTAGCAACATGGAGATCATTCCCATAATACAACAAACTGACAGATGAGTCTCACAGTTTAGGAGGCTCCAAGTCTGCATCCCAGGTACCACCTCTAGGGAATGATGTGAGTCATAACTCGATCAACAGCACCTACAACAACATTAAAAGTGCACTTTATTAATAAGTTCAAGCATCAAGACAATACATTTCTGTTATTGAAGTATGTAAATGCAGTAAATTTAAATTCAAATTGACAATACAAAGCAAAGTTGTAATATGTAGATACATATTCTAGAATTACAAAATAAAATAATTCCAAGGTGATTATAAACTTTGAAACAATTCACACCTTAGTACTCTATACTTTACTGTTGGGTTAGATGCCTTCGGGTTAGCTCCAATTCATGGCAACCCTATGTACAACGGAAAGAAACCTTGCCTCATCCTGTGCTATACTTATTAAACCCTTTGTTGCAGTCATTGTGTCATTCCATCTCACTGAGAGTCGTTATCTCTTTCACTGACCCTCTCTATTTTTCTAAGCATGATGTCTCTGGAGAAGGACATCATACTCCAAATAAATAGTTAATAATTATACAGATTACTTGGAGCTAGTAGTAACACTTTCTGTGTTTCAGGAAACTAAAGTAATTGAAATCAAGGCATTTTGTAACTTAAAATTGAGTGAAGGGAAAGGTAATATACAATAAGAGTTTAATTAGACATTGTAATTAATTTAGATCAACCAGTGCTAATTATTACTATAAAACAAAATTATTTGTTTTCAACCTAATATGTCTTGAAACTTTCACTCAAATTAAACAATTTTTAATGTGTTTTTGGCAAAGAGAGCCCATGTTTAGAGCAAGAAATAGGTTTTTAAAAATATCAGTTCATGGTGCCACCATTTATTCCATCTTTGAAACCTTGGTGCTCTCATCAAAATTCTACTCCTTCTTCTTCCCAACATGTCTACATCTGATCTACCATCTATTGATTCTTATTCTACTTCAGCAGTATGATTTCAATGCACTGTTTCTTCTCAGATTTCACATTTATATTTTTTCCATGGTTAGACCATTAGCTTCAACAGATAAGTAAAATTAGTGTCTAAACATCCTTCTTGACAACAGAGGCTTTGTAGTACAATTGATTAAGTATTTTTTTCCATCTAAGCTATACTGCACAAAACAAAGTCACTAGATTCCTTTGCAGATAAACAAAATAGAAAATACACATAAACAAAAGATGGAACCTTTTCTTGGTCTTCTGGAGTCTCTGATTAAAAACCCAAACACAGTACCTTGGTATCAAGGGCTTTTTATAAGCTCTAAAAATGCCACTGAGTGGTGCAAAGAGTTCATCATTCCATTCCTAACCAAAATGCTCTCAATTCAAATCCACCTAGAGACATCTTAAAGAAAGACTTGGTGATAAGTTCCCAAAAGGTCAGTTTTGAAAATCCTATGGAGCAGTTCTATTCAGTACATCCTAGATCACTAGGAGTCAGGAACTTTTTGACCCTAACAATAGCCCTGTGAGTACCATTTTAGACTCATTCTCTCCTGTCATTACTCTTTCCTGTCTCTTAAGTCACTATCTTCGTGGTGTGGTGTCCTTACTGAATTCCAGTTTGTCTTAGGCCTATGATTTTATGCTCCATTAATTTCTGATTTTGCACATGCTCTGCTCTTATGTAAAACATTTCTTCCTTTTGAATCTCAAATAATTTTCATTTTAGGAAAGTAGTTGAAATATTACCATTCCTTTTAATATTTTTCATAATTATCCTGGGCAGAGTCAACTGATCCATCCTTGAGTCTGCAGCGCACGTCTGACCTGTAGCATAGTCTGCCTTCAATGATCTCCTCTTAGGGACTGTGGTCTCAATCCAGGAACAACTGTGCCTTTGTTACTTGTTTCAATATCAAGCACAACTAACATAAATTGTAGTATATCTTGAGTGCCACCTTGCTTATTAAAAGAGTGAAAACTCAAAGACAGATAATACACTTTTTCCCAGGTAAAATTTCCTCTTGGGGCAGAGAATTGTATTAAAATGGAAGACCAAATATGAAAACCATTTTCTAGAAATGGAATGCATTTTATTTTTCAGTGATTCTTGAGAAATCATATCATGCTCCTTGTTATCATTCAGCTAGTTTTATCTTTTCTCTCCTTCCCTCTGACATATTCATCCCAGAGTTCTTTCTGTTTATTTTGTCTCGGGAATTCAGCAACCAGACAGCCCAATTTTGCAAGATTATCTTATTTCTCAAGAAGTTCACCAAATGTTCCAAAACTTCCTCCTGAAGCAACTCATGTTTCATCTACGGGCTTTTTAGCCAACTTGTTCTTTACTTAAAGCCACAAATGGGCCTTACTGAGACACGTCATAGCCAGACAAAGTCAAGATGCCGCAGAACTCTAGAGTAATTTTGCTGCATTCTAGTGATGATGCTTGCCTCTGGTGAGCAATACCACTTCCAAATGCTGATATTCAGTTCTTACTCAGAAGTAAGGCACTCTATTATGGGGATATAAACGGTGAGACTTGGGAGTTTGTTTTTCTACAAACATCCCCACTTTTCTCTACATCTGTTAAGCTCTTCAGTGCAAACTTCCCACAAGAGCTCTTATTTTCTGCCCAGTCCATGTGGCCATGAACCCTTCCGAAAACCAAGACCCTTTCCTTCAACCTACAAAACTTGATTTTACAACTTTTTTTCAAAAAAAATCCCCACACCGAAACACCCAGTTTATCTTCTTTTAAGAAGTTCTTTGGAAGGATCAAACTGTCTTAAATATAGTTTCCTTTCTAGGTAAATGAAACAATGCATTGGTTGTTTAAATATCTTATTTCTAAGCCTGAAAAACATCTGCAAACTCATCACTTTATAGCTCTATCGACCCCAAAGAACACCCCTTGGCCTTCTCCAAATGACACATGCTACTTTGACTTTGCCTTTTTGATGCCAGAAACCTTTTGATGGAACTTACAGGCTAAGGGACAGGGCAAAGCTAGGAAATACATCAAGAATTTCTCTTGAGAACATTATTAATTAATAATAATAAAAAAGACAAAACAATGTTTTGATTATTTGATAGGCCCAATTTTCATGTGGCTCCACCAAAATGCCCTGCTTTGTTCTGCTAATCCACTAGCCTCAGAATTGCAGGGCACACACAGTACTAAAGCTGGAAGGAGCCATTGGAAAATAAATTATCCCTTCCTGCTACGGCTGAGAAGAGTGGGTAGGGATCTGCCAAAGGTCACCAAGGCAATTGGTGAAGGAACCATGCTAGGGGTGGCTTCCTGATACACTTGCCCATCCCCCAGGCTCAACTCAGCCTCTCATGCACAGCTGCTCCCGCTAGGTCCACAATGATTTCTGCCTTTTGAATCTGCTTCACCATCAGTACATTCCCAAAGCAAATCTGGAACTGGGTCCACAGAAACTTTTTTAAATTTTTTTCTTATTTATGAAAGAGCTAATGTCTTACAAAGGCATTAGATTTAATCACCTTTAATTCATTGACTTTATTAAAAAGTATAAAGTTACATGAAATTAGGGGCCTGCTTGAAAAGAGTGAAAATAAAGCAGATTTGAAGAACAAAGAAATGGAAAGCAAAAGTGTCTTGCAAAGTTCAATTAAAAGATAATAAAAAATTTCAATGAACAATAATAAGTGAAAGCCTTAAAGAAAATTATTGTTACAAAATTGAAAAATATGAAAATGATCAAAGAACTGGAAATTACTTTTTCTTGAAGGACACAAACTAGCAATAATAGTCTATTAAACAATAGTCTATTAAATGCACTAAGGCTATTAAAATGAAAAATTAAAATTTTTTTAATACATAAAGGGAAAGATTACTGCACTGAAAACATTGGAATAGAAATAAGTTAGGTCAATGTATTTCATTCTTCAGCAGAGAGCCGATGTGCAATACCAATACAAATACCAATCCCATTCTTCAAGGAGATGGAAAAGGTAATCTCTAGTTTCATTTGGAATGGAAAGAAGCCCCGAATAAGCAAAGCACACCTTAAAAATAGAAAAAATGTAGGAGGCATCTCTCTCCTTGATTTTAAATCCTACTACACTGTTGTGGTGGTTAAGACAGCATGGTACTGGTACAATGAGAGACACA
>NW_006399843.1:966083-967011 GCF_000299155.1 Elephantulus edwardii
ACCCTGGAGGACATTATGCTGTGTGAAATATCTCAGTCACAAAGGGACAAATACTGCATGGTGCCACTGTTGTAGAATGGGTCTGACATCAGGGTCGGGGTATGGCAGAAAAAACTGGATAAATTATGTATATTGTGTTGAAACAGATGAGGGAAAGAACAGATTAGAAGTGATATATGATTGAGTATTATGGTTAGCCCAGGAATCCAGAATTAAGGTTGCACAGAGAAGTGTACTCGGGGTGGGGGATGGGGGGGAAGGGATGTGGGAATTGTATACCAATGAAGGAATTTTTTTTTCTCTTCGGAGGGGGAAGCGAGCTGGTGGGGAGGGGTGGGCAGGGAGAAAAGTGCTTCGTTGAATGAATGGAAATCCAAAACCTCTGTAAATGTCTATTAACATTAATAATAATAATAAAAAATAAAAAATAAATAATTAATTAAAAACTCAGATTTTCAATAACTCCAAACTTAGATCCATATGACCTAAGAATTCTTTACATTTGAAGATGTACTACTCTGTTAGCCTTCTTGGGTTGCAAGCACTGGAAAACAAAACAATACAAAAATTCTCAGGCTAATTTAAGCAAAGAAAATAACTTATTGGCAGATAGAACCAGCTCAGAATCAAAGAGTCTTTTGATAAGACATGGGTTGAGAAGGCATCTAGGAAAGATTCAGAAAGCACGAAGTCAGTTCATTAATAGGGGAATAAATAAACAAACACCAATGGAATACACAATCTATGTTGTTGTTGTTATTATGTGCCGCCGTCGAGTCGTTTGCGACTCATAGCGACCCTATGCACAACAGCCCTAAACCCTGCTCTATCCTGCACCAACCACACTGCCTCTGGCACACCCAGCCCGATTACCCCAGTCACCGAGTCAATCCATCTCATAGAGGGTCTTCCCCTCCTGCGCTGTCCC
>NW_006399843.1:970439-972897 GCF_000299155.1 Elephantulus edwardii
TAATTTTCCTCAATTTCAACTTGAATTTGCTTACAAGTAGTTGGTCTGTCCCACAATCAGCACCCGGCCTGATTTTCACTGCTGATATTGAGCTTCTCCAGCGAATCTTTACACAAATGTAATCGATTTGATTCCTATGCATACCATCAGGTGAAATCCATGTGCATAGCCTGCGTTTATGTTTCTTATAAACGGTATTTGCAATGAATAAACCATTAAATGTGCAGAACTCTATCATTTTATCTCCAGCCTCATTTCTCTCACCGAGCCCATTTTCTAGCTACTGATCCTTCTTCCCTGTTCCCAACTTTTGCATTCCAGTTGCCCATTATTATTAATGCATCTTGAATGCATGTTTGATCAATTTCTGACTGCAAAAAATAGAGCAGTCCCAATGCAGATACTGAATTAATTTTTCAAGGAGCTTGAAAGGGAAATTGTCAAATTTATTTGGAGAGGCAAGAGACCTCAAATAAACAAAAACTTCTGAGAAACAAAAATAAAATAGGAGGCATAGCATTCCCTGACCTCAAAGCCCACTACTAATACTATACAGCAGTAGTAACCAAAACAGTATGATACTGGTGCAATGACAGGCACATAGGCCAACAGAACAGAATTGAAATTCCAGGAATAGACCCAGATGTCTATGATTAGCTGATATTAGACAAGGAAATCAAAGCTAACAAAAGGGGAAATGACAACCTCTTCAACAATGGTGCTGGCAAAACTGGACTTCCACCTGCAAGAAACTAAAACAGGATCCAAATCTTACACCACACACAAAAATCAACTCAAGGTGGATCAGAGACCTGCAAATAAGGCCCAAAACTATAAAGTTCATAAGAGACAAACTGGGATCAAGCTTAGAAGGCCTAGTCAGTGGTATAAATAGACTGCCAAAACCAGAAATGCACACTCTGAAGAGAATAAAATTGATGAATGGGACCTGTGCGCATCAAAAACTTTTTCCAGCAGGGTAAAATAAACCCCACCGACTGGGAACAAACATTTGGTTATGCCATCTCAGACAAGAGTCTCATAATTAAAGTTTACAAAATACTCCTGGGCCTCCACAAGAAAAAGACTGATAACCCAATTACAAAATGGGAAAAAAGACAGGGAGATATTCAAATTGCCAATTGACACATATGAAGAAGTGATCCAAATCACTGGCATTAAGAGAGATGCAAATTAAAACCACAATGAGGTACCATCTTAATCCAGTGACAGCAACAAAGTTTAACAGGACAACAACTAATAAATATTGGAGATGATGTGGTGATGTCGAAATTCTTATACATTGTTGGTGGGATTTTAAAATGGTACAACCACTGTCTAAAATGGTACAATCACTCTGGATGGCAGCTTGTCACTTTCTTAAAAAGCGGAACATAAAAAAAAAAGAAATTCCATATGAACCAACTATTTCACTGGTTGGAATATAGCCTGAGAAAAAGAGAACTGAGGCTCAAACGGAGACTTGTACACCAGTGTTCATAGCAGCATTATTCACTATTGCAAGAACATGGAAATAGCCCAGTGGTCCCAGCACAATTGAATGGCTTGAGAAATTATGGTACATTTATTCAATGGAACTACACAGCACACAGGAGCAATGATTTTGTTAATTATTACCTAACTTGAAAGGGACTGGAGAGCATTATGCTGAGTGAACTAACTCAGCCCCACAAGGACAAATATTGTATAAAACCATTATTGTAGAATGAATATGATGACCCAAGCGGGAAGAGGGTGGAAGAAGAAGGATGAGGATGTGCAAGGGAAGTGGGGAGTAACCATGGGGTTTTACAATTTGATGGGTGGGGGATGAGGGAAATTAGAAGAATCTAGTCTGAAAAACAACGTATTCCAATTTTGTAAAAGAATTTAAAAAATACGTAAATTTTTTTTAAAAAGCTTTAAAGAGAAGATTTAGCTGATAATTTACATTTAGAAGACTTGAAGGAAAGAGCAAATTAAAGACAGAGAACAATAGTAGAGTTGACTAAGGGGAGATTAGTGTAATGATTTCAAATGGTACCAATGTGGCACAGGGCATTGGATCAGACTTCAAGAGTAAAATGGATTTTGAGAAAACAACAGGGTAGGCTGAGTAAAAGAGCAGAAGCTGAATTAAAATAAACAGGGAAGGATGGAGAGAAAGAATGTGAGAGGTGGACAAGTGAAGACACTAAAAATATGTCTGACAATGAAAGGAAAGAAGGACGTGGGAAGAAACCAAACAAAGTAGGGAGGATTTTTTTCGAATAAAGAAAAAGGAGGCGCAGTGGTATAATATGTTGAGTGTTGGACTTCTAATTAAAAGATTGGTGGTTCAAACCTACTAACCACCAGACATGACTCTACAACAGTGGGGTTTTTAGGGGGCTTGTATTAATTTTAGGGATGTCTGGTAGCATACTCATATGAAATTTCAAACTGAAGCTTAAGAAAT
>NW_006399843.1:973593-982292 GCF_000299155.1 Elephantulus edwardii
TAAGAGAATACACCATCCCCTTTTCCTTATGAATCAGGGTGAAGTCTCTCTCAGGGAGGAGTGATAGGGAATGGCAAAGAACACACTGACAAAGGAGATTAATCAGAACTGGCTTTGACAAGCACTGTGTCAATTGGACAATTAACACAGACATTCGGGGGCGGGGGGAAGAAGAACGAACTGGGGAGGAAGGAGAGGAAACAGTGCAACAATGAATGAATGAGAACCCAAAATCTCTGTAAATGTTCATTAAAACTAATACAATTTAATAATAATTAAAAAGAAGAAACAGAAAACAAATCCACAAATATAAAAATGTGACCTTGAGTCTATCCTATCTGAATTTAGAAACCATTCCAGGAACAGTTTGAGGCCTTAAACACTAATGAATGAAGACTTGATGAACTGTGGGAGAATATCAAGACTATCATTAAGGAAAAATGTTTAAAAGGTCATTACAAAGACAGAGGAGGAAGAAAAGACCAAAATGAATGTTTTTTTCTTCTGAATCTTCCACTAAAATGCCAAGAAGCCAAAGCAAAGGGAAGAAATAAGGAAGTTGAGGAGCTGAACAGATTTCAAAGGGCAATGTGCAAAGATAAAACCAAGTATTTTTATAAAATGTACAAAGAGCTGGAGTCAGAAAATCAAAAGCGACGAATATGCTTGGTTTTTCTTAAGCTGAAGGAACTGAAGGATAAAATCAAGCCTCACGTTGCAATACTTAAGGATGTTATGGATAGAAAACTGAATGATCCAGGAAACATCAAAATATGATGGAAGAGGTATACACAGAGTCACTATAGCAGAAAAATTGGCTAACACCGAAAATTTCATGAAACAATATACAATCAAGAGGCAATAGTGATGAAGGAAGTTCTGCAGATTTGCTTGAACATGTTCCCATTGGATCATGGATGGCATCTAAAGTTCTTATGTTACACATTATGATGTATCTAGTTTGCTGGTTTTGTTTGTTTATTTGTTTGTTTTTTGGGGTTTTCATTTATTTAATTTTTAAAAATATTATTGTTATACTAGTTTATTTATACATGTTTTTCATTCTTTTCCACAACAGATTCTTCCAGTTTCCCTTACATACCCCCTTTCATCAAATTGTACAACTCCATGATTAATCTCCCCCTCCCACTGCACATCCTCATCACTCTGCTTCCACCCCACCCGCCTTGGATCCTTATACTCATTCAACAATAAGACCCTTGATGAGATGGATTGATTCAGTGATTAAGGTAATGGGGTTATGTATGTTAAAGACAAAAAGATCGGCACAGGAGAGAGCAGGGTTTAGGACTGTTGTACATAGGGTTACTTTATGGTACAAAACAACAACAACATATATATATGTATAATATATACATATTGTTTTATATAAATATAAAAATAAAATTATATATAGCTATGTATGTATACACACACATACATACATATATAAATATATAAACATATATATAAGTACTACTAGTTGGTTTATTTTTAAAATTCAAAAGAGAATTTCTTAAACATCAAGTTATCAAAGTAATTGTCGATTCTAGAATTTGTGGTTAGACTCCAATTTGTTTTATTTTTTGTTCCAGAGCCAGATATCATAAAATGTTATCTTGAAATTAGTCTTTAACTCTTTATTTATAAATGCATGTGTCTTTTCATATGGAAATTCAAGCTTGCTGCTATCGAGTTGCTGCCAATGCACTGTGACCCTCTGGTGGGTTTTCCAGAGTGAATCATAAGGGGGAAAGAGTGTTCATCTCTCTTCCATGGAACCAATGGTGGGTTTGAACACAAGAGACACTCCATTTTTGGATTAGCAGTTGTGGTGTCGTGTGTACCATAGAGTCAGAACCGACCTATAACTGACCTTCTTTCAGTGGGTTTTTAGAGGCAGTTAATCACACGGTATGAGATTGTCCATTCTGTGCCAGAGGACCAGGTGGTGACCTCAAACTGCATGCCTTCAGGATTGTAGCACAGCTTCTTGCCACTAAGCCACCAGAGCTGCCCTGTCTTAGCAGTACAGCTTGTTATTGACTATGCCACTTTTGTTTAGAATCAATGGGATAAGGAGCATTAAATTTTAAGTTATTACCTAACTTGAGAGGGACTGGAGAGTATTATGCTGAGTGAACTAACTCAGTCCCACAAGGATAAATATTGTATAACACTGTTTATTTTAGAATGAGTATAATGATTCAGGAGGTGTCAGAGAAGCTGGAAGCAGAGGGATGTGAATGTACAGGGGGAAGAGGGGATTAATCATTGGGTCGTACAATTTGATGGGTAGAGGGGTGAGGGAAATTGAAAGAATTTGTTCGAATTTGAATTAAAATTTTGTAAATAAACAAATGAAAAGGGGAAAAAGTCAACTTGGTAAAGGGGAGGGGAGGGAGAGGGGTTAAAATGTGCAGCAGTGAATGAATAAAAATCTAACTTTTCTGTAAACTTTTTGTTAAAATGACAATTAAAATAAAAAAATTTGTTTAAATAAATAGTGATATTACTCATAAATTTAAATATTATTAAAAGTATCCCTATTAAAAATAATTATTACACTAAATTAAATGAACTAGTCTCATAATATTTTCTTAAGCCTCTTTTTTAGAGTCAATAAAAGTTCAGGGAGGGCCTTTGTGTTGAAAAGTCTGTTACTATATTTTGGAGGAACATTCTTCTGAGCGGTACAGCGGTCTTCTGTCAAGACACTGTACTGAGGTAACCTGGGGTTGCTCTGATGCTGAACCTTGTGCCATTGGGATGTCAAATGTCATGACTCATGGTAATCCATGGTGATCAGACAGTGTTTAGTGGAGCTCCCAAACTAAGGCAAATTTAGAAACAGGAGTGGCATCCACTTCCTAAACCACATGCCTCTGGAAACCCTGTGAACTTTGAGAAAAGATGATAGTTATAAAAAGGTTTCAAGTCTTTTGTTCATAGGGTCACTATGAGTCATGCTTGACTCGACACAATCAACTACAACAACATAATGAAAATATCTCAGGAAAGGAAAAAAACCCTATAGATAATTATACAATGAGTCCAATTGTTTCTATGCTTCGATTAAGAATATACATAACTAAGCTAGTAAATTCATTGCTATCAAGTCAAAACTGACATTTGGCTGATCAACCTTCCAGTGGGTTTTCAGAGGTGGTTAACAGTATGGGAGGAGATTGCCTGTCTTTCTACTATGGGACAGCTGCTAGATTTGATTCACCAGGCTTTGAGATGATAGAGTGATTTTCTACACACTAAGCTATTAAAGATTCCTAAGAATATGAATATGTGTATGTGTATATGTGTATGTGTATATGTGTATGTATATGTATATGTATATGTATATGTATATGTATATGTATATGTATATGTATAAAACAAGCAGTCTGGAGATCATCCATAGATACATTGCATTGAGAATGTCAGTAGTCAAGGACTTCTCCAGATTATCAAGGAGCAATGATGTCTGTTTGAGGACTAAAGTACATATGATTCAAGCCATGGTCTTTTCAGTCACTTTCTATGCACCTGAGAGTTGAACAGTGAATAAAAATTATCGAAGAAGAATTTAAACCTTTGAACTATGTGGTGTTAGGGATGAGTACTGACTGCCAAAGGAATAAACAGATATGTCTTAGAGAAGATGCAGCCAGAGTGCTTGTTAGAGACAACAATAGCAAAGCTTCATCTCATATACTGTGGGCTTGTTGCTAGGAGAGGCTGTTCCTTGGAGAAGGACATCATGCTTGGAAAGGAAGACTCTCAACCAGATGAACTGACACAGTGACTGCAGCAATGGTCTTGAGTGTGTGAGGAGTTGTAAGGATGGAACAGGATGAGACAGGGTTCAGAATTCTTGGTCATAGGATCACTATGAGTCATGCTTGACTCAACAACATTTATCAAGTTTCCCATTTTAGAATATTTTTACTCTTAATTAAACATTGTTTAATTTGTGAAGAATTTGGCTCTTGGTGTACAAAATGTTAAAGAATAATATTAAAATGCTAATAATGTTAAATGCTAATGGTTTGGTTGTCAGTCAGAGTTCCTTTATTAAATGATTACCAAAACTTTTCCTCCTTCTTTGCGTCTCTATCCTATCTAACTTCATTCTCTGTATTTCTTCATCAAGTCCCTATTGTGGAAACCTTTCTCTGTTCAAATCCAGAGCAAAATTCTATATTTTTGACTGTTTCACTTTGAGAAAAAAGAGGGAGGAAGAAATTGTGAAGAAAAGGAGCATAAGAAAGAGACAAGTAGAAGGACATAATTTCTCTGGGTTTCATTTTGCTGATCTGTTACATGAGGGGATTTGACCGTGTAATTTCTTCCTAATCCTTTCTGTATGTAAGAATTTATGTAAATCTGAGAAAAGTTGTGAATCTCAAAAGGAGCATATATAGGCATACTTTATTTTGCACAATTTAATTCAGATTTGAAATATTTAGGCAAGACCTCTGTGGTTCTTTCCAAATCTAAAGAGCGATTCCACTAAAATTTGAAATTCTAGTTCTTTTAGTGTTAGCAAATTCTAGCTCTAGTTCAAGGTAATGGTGGAGAAATAGTTGTATTAATGAATGTTTGCTTAGCAACTTACAGGCGAAAATCCAAATGATATTAAGGACTTTATATCCATTTTAAGTATTTGACCATAAACAAGCCTCATCTCCTCAAACATGAACACTGCACTGAGCAGAAGTGTTAGAACATGTTAAGTTTGTGCAACAATTCTTGGCCTGACTTCTCCTTTGTTTCTCCCATCCCACATCCTACTTTCTAAGAAATTGATGGGAGGTTATTTGTGCTAAAGAAAGCTGAATGGTGAGAAATAATGGGCAATTAAATTATCTGGATCCCACTCCCACCCCCAATTCTTGTCTTGTATAGCCTGAAAGAGAATCACAGAGGAAGTTTCCTTGGTAGCACTGAGTTTCCATGGTGACAGGAGAGGTCAAGGTTAACAAACCAGGATGCTGGGAACCATCTGCTGCCTGGTGGGTATGAAAGAAGAGCTGGCAGTCAAAGTGTCACCAGGAGACCCACTTTCACAACCTCTTCCTTTGAGTGGACCACAGAGCCTGACTTGTGCCTTTTTGAATGGACAAACCAGTGATGTCTTGAATGTAATAATAGCTCCATCACTTTCCCAATGCAGAAATTAGCTGTGCACTTCCTCTCAAAGGCCAGGAACCCAAGCCTCTCACAAACAACAATCCACGGATTGTTTGAATATGTATGTACTCTTTGTGTTGACACCAGAAGCTTAGGCATGGCAAGTTTTAGAAACCAAATTTACTTTAGAAAAGCAATTTGATCTTTGGAAACAAGGGATTCTAAATAAGTTTTGACCGTGTCAGGACAGGCAAACGGATGGATTCATTACAAAGGGAGTTGGGAGCAGAAATTAGTAGACAAATGGGTGAAGTGAACGAAAATGCAAGGTGCAGTGAAGATCTGATGGGACATAATAAATGGTATTGATTAATTGCAATTAATATTATGATAAATATATGTATATGAATGATTGGATAAAAAAATTCAAAAGAAAGGGTGAAAAAAGGAGCACAGCATTTAAATAATGTATAACTTAAATATTTCTCCCTAAGATATAACTCTTAGGGAGCTCTGATGGCTTAGTGGTAAGGAGTTGGACGGCCAACCCAAAAGCATGTGGTTTAAATCCACCAGCTGCTCTATGGGAGCAAGGTGAGCAATCTCCTTGTGTGTGATTCATTGCCTCTGAAAATCTGCTGGACGGTCAGCTAGGAGTTGGTTCTGATTCAACAGTACACAATAATAACAACAAAACAGAACTCTATTATTTTTTTCTGAAATTAAAAGTTCTGATTGCGCTCTCCTGAATTATCATCTTAAACTTTTATGTGAGTAGATTAGGATTATGACACTTGCATAGCTGGTTCTTATCAAAGAAAAAAGAGGAAGAGCTTATGGAAACACAGTAAGCTCCAAATGGCTAAGGATATTAAAGGATATTGATTCTAAATCTGTGGTATGTTGGTTAAGAGATGGAGGATTTTAAAATAAATGGGAAGTCGTAGATGCATTTAGGATCCTAAGGGGGTGAGAGAACAGACTTTTGTTGATTACAGGGCATAAATAGATAAACCTGATTCAGAAATGAGGCAACTATTCTTATTTAAGAACAACAGTAGATGCTTAGCAATTCTGCTGCCAAAAGAACTGAAGCATATACACATCATCTCGCATTATCTTTCGCTTGTAAATATTTCTCAAATCCAAACTTTTCTATCTTCATTTCCATTCTTTCCATTAGAGCTTCCCTCACCTTTCCTGGGAATTATTGTATCTTTCTATCTTAGCTATTTGCTTCTTGTTTTACCTGTTGTGTACCATTGAGTTGAAATTGTTTCAAAGATGATCTGCCATCGGGTTTTCAGAGGCAGTTAATAACGTTAGGAGGTGATTGTCCATCCTCCTGTGGAGCAGCTGATGGATTCGAATCATGTGCTTTCAAGAGTGAGTGCAGCTTCTTCCCACTAGGCATCCATGAATCAATTCCATAATCTGTGATCAGAGAGTTTTTTTCTGAAATTCAAATATTATCATAGTCATCATTTTACTCTGTAAAGAATCTTACAAGATTCAGTAGGAGCTGGTCCCTACCTACATACTCAGCTTCATCTGTAGATACTTCATCTTCCCACTAGCTCTCACTCTCATCTCACCTCCTCTTCCCTCTGTAGACACACATGCAATGTATAAATCTGTGAGGATTATATAGATGAAATCTATATAAATTTATATATCTGTAATGAACTACTTCAGTTTCTTGAATGTACATTCTTTCTATTGACTTTGAGTCTTTGACTAGCACTCTTTTCATATTATCATCCACTATGCACTCTGGTCGTTTGTTGGCAGAACAAGGTTTTGTGTATGTGCTGGATATCAGCTCCATTATCATTGTTAAGAATGTGTTTCCTTCTCTGTTAGTCAGTGGAGTCCCATAGTATCTTCGAATCCAAAAGTAGCTACTCAGAAGAAAGATAGGCAATCTCCTCTTACACCTTGGAACCCCAGTGTAATGTCAGCCAGGCGATGCTACTGATTGAACAGCAAAGAGTTTGAGGATGTTGTTTTTTTAGAGTTTGTTTTGTTTTTTGGGGGTTCCTTTAGTAAGGAAAAGAGTGTCTCACCAGTGAATACTCATATATTACATAAAGTCTAAAAGGTACTCAAAAGTATTTCTATAACGCCTTGAAGAATACCCATCATTTATCTGATGAGACACTAAAGCTTAGATTGTATCAGCTTTGAGTCCCTTGTGCTTTTCCACTAGCTGTGAATTTTCACTGGGAGTTGACAACCTCTCAGATACTGTATAATACACTTTTAGTGTGGTTACATTCTCTGATTGTTTGGAAGTTATATTCACCTTCCACAGATTCCCACCAGAATTATGTTGGAAGAAAATTTTGGCCATACCTCTTCTCTGAAAATTCCTGTGGATTAAAATTTGGCCCATATAAGAACTGAGGAAATTGCTCTTCTCTCCTTAAAGACCCCTCAAAATTGGGTGGGTGTAATTTTCCCATCATTATTGGCATTTCCCCCACTTAGGCAGAGAATAATTTGGATAGAATTGAGTATTGAAGAGTATCTCTTTTGGAAATAATATGTAAAGAGAGATTTTTCCAATTGTCTAAATATTTCTACTATGATGTCATGGGCCACTTGGAAACCCCTGTAATTTCTAACAAATGTGAAATTTCTTTAGAACAGCACTTCTACAGAGGGCTTTGGTGCTTATCTGGTCCTTTCAGACAATTCCAATCAGAAATCAATCAATCTGTTGCTGGTCACCTTTCTAAATCCAGCACTGATTGTAATACTCTACCTCTTAAAAGTACTATTGATCATGTAAATAACTGGAAAAATAAAGTCCACATTTGGGATCAATGTGGCAATGTTGTTATGTACTGTCAAGTTGAAATTGACTCATAGCTAACCCTCCAGTGGGTTTTCAGAAGCAATAAATCTTACAGAAGGCGATTGTCCATCTTTTTCCCCTTAAAGCAGCTGGTGGATTTGAAACATGTGCCTTTGGGTTGACAGCACAGTTCATTATCACTAAGCCACCAGAGCTCCCCAAAGTGGCAATAGCAACTGGAAAGGTTAGAAAGGAACTTTAAGAGGCAGTAACTTTATGTGAATAGGAGAGGAACAACTCAGGAAAGGAAGTTAAGAAGGGCTTCACAATTTGAAGGATAGTCACTAAAGCATGCATATAGAAATTGTTGATCCAATATGCTTTGCTCTGTATATTTCCAACAAAACAACAACGAATTTTAAAAAGAAATGTAAATCTTGTAACAAATATTGGTGTATGTAAATTATTAGGCCCTTAATAGTAATTCATTTAGTTTATATCTAAATTATGGTCTTAATAAAATAATTTAAAAATCCAGTCTTACTGCAGTGACTCTCAAAGTTTTATACAACTGGATATGATGCTCTTTAATAGTTCATCTGTCTCAACTCTTTTCAAATGCTTACATTCTTAACACACACTGTTTAACTTCTCATTCTCCAAATATTGTTGTTGTTGTTATGTGCCGTCGAGTCACCTGCGACTCAAAGCGACCCTATGTACAACAGCCCTAAACTCCGCTCTGTCCTGTGCCAATCGCACTGTCTCTGAC
>NW_006399843.1:984099-987711 GCF_000299155.1 Elephantulus edwardii
ACCTATTTTCCCAGGTAATCGGAGACGTCAAAAAGCCCGCGACATCCGTTCCGGCAGAAAGGTCAAAACAGAGGCTCGGCTCTGACTAGCTGAAGCTGGGCACCTCACAGGACAGCCAGCAGACCCCGCAGACCCACCCTCCAAATATTACTTTTTGTATTTTCATACGTTTGCTTACCTCTAGGTCTGTCATATAACTAGATTCCCTTCTTCCTTAACATCTTAATATAAAAATTTGACTCATCCTTCATCACTCAGCATTTGTAATGGTGGATGAGGCAATGGGGACCAGATTATGTACTCTAAGTACCAGACCAAAGGGTTAAATTTTACATCATACCATTAAGATTAAGGAATTTTGAGTAGACAGATAGCAAAGTATTGTTTGCTGAATACTAAGGATTCCAGGAAACAGAAAATATTGATATTCATATATTATATGACCAACAAAGGAAGAAATTGGTGGTTCAATGGTAGCTTTCTTGCCTTCCATTTGGGAGAGCTGGATTTGATTCTTGGTCAATGTACCTTAGGTACAACAACCTCTTGTCTGTCATTAGAAGCATTCTTGTCACTGATAGAGCGGAGCATGTTTTAACAGAGCTTCCAAATATACTAGGAAGAAATATCTGTTAATCTTCTGAAACTGACCATCAAAAGCCCTATGGACCATAACAATCTGACCCACAACATGGTGACATCACAGGATCAAGCACTGTTTCATTTTGTTGTGCAATGTATTGCCATGAGTCAGGGGCTGACTTGATGACAGCTAATAATTAAACACGTAGCCAGTTATGAAGAAAAAAGGAACCACTTCCAAGTTTCCCAGAAGTAGATCCTAGAGATTTTCATTATTTTCTTCTAGTCTCATATTCACAACCATTAAGGAAGGTGGTGTTCTGCTTATCATGTTGCTATGTTTTGTTGTTGTGTGCTATGGAGTAGGAACTGACCCATAGTTGACCTCCCAGTGAGTTTTCAGAGGCAGTTAATTGCATGGGAGGAGATTGCCCATCCTTCTCCTGCAGAGCTGCTGGCAGAGATGCCTTCAAGATTGCAGTGCAGTTTCTTGCTACTTGGCAACCAGAGCTCCCTCCATATTGCTTTATACAAATTCTTCTGGGCCTATCAGTTAAGATGAGCAAATAGAATTAGAAATAAGTGTCTTATTCTAATCATCAAGTCTTTGTGTCCGTACTGATTTCTTGCCATATTTGTGGCTCTTTCAAGATTAGATTCAGGCTGAAAATGGAAATGAAAATGAACTCAGGAACTATTAGTCACTCCTCATCTGGAGCAAAGAAGAGTGGAGAAAATAAAAGACTGAAGGAAATAATTCGTCCAAAAGACCAATGAACCATATGAACAACAACCTCCACTAACGAGACCGGAAGTAATAGAGGGCACCCAGTCACCACTACCAACTGCTCTGATCAGGATCGTAATAGGAGATTTTGGACAGAGTGGGAGGGGGAAAAATGTGAAAATTCAAAATAATAAAAATAATCAGATTTATTGGTCTGATAGACACTGGTGGAACCTCTGAGACTGGGACCCTCAGGTAACTTTCATTCCAAAGACAAGTCCTAAAAAGTGAGCAATCCCACCAGAGAAGAAATCAGCCCAATCAAATCAACTGAGTTGATTGTAAGAGACTAAAAGGGAAGCCTTTATCCCCAAACACCTCAAAAGGCAGAAAGGGACAGGAAAGGACAAACATAAAAAGAAGAATCTAAGGACAAAGTAGGAAAAACATTGTTAGAGTGAGGGAATTGAAATCAATGTAATGAAATAAAATGCATATAAAATATTGAAGGGAAAACTAATCTGCCTTATAAATTTTCACCCAAACCACAATAAAAACTCAAAACAAAAAGAAGGCATATTTACTTAACACCTCAGCAGTTTTTGAACAATCAAGCAATTTTTCTAAATGCTCTATTAGGAGTTTACGTATAATGATAGCATAGAAGACTTTGGAAAGATAAATATAAAATCACTTGAAAAAATTCAGGTTAGACTTGAAAATCACTTGTGTTAGCAGTAATTGATATTGCACACTGAGAAGGGAAAATCACCAGTGTATGATTGACAATGTAATAGAAAACTATCTAGTGACAAGGACTTTGTATGAGTACAGTTTTATTAAATGGGTACAGAAAAATCTAATGCTTTGGGAGCAGGGAGAGAAACACTTTTCAATTAAGAGACGTACTTTTAAGAGATCTGCATGATTTTAGGGTTCAAGTAATTACATTTATAAAGAAATTAATCCTAAATGTGTGTTTTTGGTCACCTCCTGTGGTTTTTAATGACCTCAGAATTTTCCATTTCTCTTTTTAACTTATCTTCTGTCTTCAGATATTAGAGTTATTTATGTTGGTATTGTTGTTGATTGCCGTTAAGCTGAGCACAACTCATAGTGACCCCATGAACGAAAGGCCTGAAGCCTTTCTATAACTATTGTCATTTATCAAATTTCATAGAGTTTACAGAGGCATGTTGTTTAGGAAGTGCATACCACTATTGCTTCTGAACCTGTCTTTAATTGGGAGCTCCACCAAACACTGTCCACCATGGGTAACCATTATGCTCTTTGACACCTCAATGGTACAAGGTCACTAGCATCACAGCAACCCAAGGTTACCTCAGTACTGCATTTTGACAGAAAGGTGCTGTACCACTTAGAAGAATGTTTCTCCAAAATATAACAACAACAGACTTTTATATACAAAGGCCCTCCCTGAGGTCTTACTGACTCTAAACAGGAGCGAGCCTTAAATGAATTAAAAAAAAACAAAAACAAAAACACAAAAACCCCAATATAGTATATTTTTGTTGTTATGTGCCATAGAGTTACCTGTGACATTTAGCAACCCTGTATATATAGTGGCTCTGAACCCTTCCCTGTCCTGAGCCAGCCTCACTAATTCCGACACACCAACCCCCATTGCCCTAGATACTGTATCAATCTACCTCATCTGGGGTCTTCCTCTCCTGTGCTGTCCCTCCATCCTTCCATGCCTGAGGTCCTTCTCCAAGAACCAGTCTTTCCTAGTCAAATGTCCAAAGTGTGTGAGACGGAGCTTTAAAACCCTAGCCTAGCCTCCAAGGAGAGACTTGCTTTTACCCTCTCCAAGACAGACTGATTTTCCCCCCCTTCTTTTGGCAGTCCACGGATGTTCAAGACTCTGCCCCAGCACCACAACTCAAAGGCATCTGCTCTTCTATATAACACAAGCTAAGAACTTTCTGCTCTTTTCTTGCTTTAATCATCTACACTAGGTAAGAAAATTATTTCTTTGTTAGCTTTTAATGGACCCTAAAATTTTAAAAGGAAAAAAGAATTAATAAAATGATGGTTGCAATTAATATACAAGTTATAGTTATTGGTTTTCTATCTCCCTCTCATCACCAATTAATTGGTGTTCATTTGAATTTTATTTGGATTTTTATAAACTAGGCATTGGTGAGATGAGATGGACTGGCATGGGGCATTTTGAGTCAGATGACCATATGCTATATTACTCTGGAGATGAAAAAGTGAGGAAAAATGGAGTTGCTTTCATAGTTAAAAAAGTCATTGCTAGATCTATCTTGAAGTACAAT
>NW_006399843.1:990236-1023058 GCF_000299155.1 Elephantulus edwardii
CAGTGACTGGGATAATTGGGATGGGAGTGTCAGAGACAGTGCGATTGGCACAGGACAGAGCGGAGTTTAGGGCTGTTGTACATAGGGTCGCTATGAGTCGTAGGCGACTCGACAGCACATAACAACAACAACAGTTCTTATATATGACTTCTTCATTGAAGGACCTTCTAATAATATGATATTTAAAATTAGTTTACAATTAGAACAGTTCTTCACCACCGTTTCTTAGGATTTAAAACCTTCACATTTATTTTTTCTTTCTTGAAGAATATATTCCTGTTTTGTTTTTATTTCTAAATGTTGTTTTTGTTAGGTGCTGTCAAGTTGAGTACAACTTATTGTGACCCTATGAACAAGATCTGACCCCTGTTCTATCCTGTGCCATCCTCACACTTTCTGACACAAGAGCCCATGTGGCAGTCACCATGCCAATTTATCTGGTTGAGGGTCTTCCTCTCCTTCGCTAACTCTCCACCCTTATCAGCATCATGTCCCTCTCCAAGGAATAGCGCCTCATGGCCAAAGTACATGAAGTGAAGCCTTATCATCCTTGCCTGTAAGAGCACTCCAGTTGCACCCTCTACAAGACATAGTTATTTGTTATCTTGGCCATCCGTGTGATGTTCACTGCTTTTATATGACACCATACCCTAAAGGCATCAATAATTTTTTTTCATCTTTATTCATTATTCAGCTCCCAATTGTATAGCAAGTGATCAGAAAGCTATGGTTTAAATCAGAAACACCTTAATTGTCAAATTGATATCATTACCCCTCAGTAATTTGGAGAGGTCCATAACTGCAGATTTTCCCAGTGCAGTGCATCTCCTTATTTTCTGACTGCTGGTACCCAGGGTGTTAATTGTGGGTTCAAACAAGATAAAGCTGTTGACAGTTTCAATCACCTCTCCATCCATCATGATGTTACCTCTCAGTTCAGTGGTAAGAATCTTGGAGATTTAATATGAATTTTATTACTGCATATCAAACATTTTTCCTGTTATAAATGATAATATATTATCAATAAAAATCCCTGAATGATGCAAAAAAATTAAGTCTTAGACTATTTGCCAAGAGGTTGTCAGTCCACCCATAAATTCCTTGGGTGACAGGTCCTGATGATCTGCTTCCATATTATTATAGCTTAAAAACCCCTATGGGGTAGCAGTTCTATTCTGTACATTGGCATTGGGTCAGACTTGACTCAACAGCAACTAACAAAAATCGTTTTGTCAATAGGCCACATACCTAGAGGCTGAGATGGGAAAATAGCAGTAGCCTCCAAGGATGTTTCAAATTATTTTCACAGCTCTTTCTGGTGAGGTTTGGGTAACTGACTACCTGAATGGCCACAGTCAGATCCCACAAGATCCTTTCTTTGCTTCTTGGTTTTGGTACTTCATAGTCTTGTCTGAAGGGAGCTCTGGTGGCTTTGTGGTAAGGAGTTGAGCTGCCAGCCAAAGGCACACAGTTTGAATTCATTGGCTGCCCGGCAAGAGGAAGATGGGCAATCTCTTCCAGTGGGATATATGGCTTCTGAAAATCTTCTGGGAAGTCAGCTATGAGTTCGTTCTGACTCTTTGGTATATAACAAGAACAGTAAGACTTGTTTGAGACTTCCCTTGATTAAATACCAACTTCCTGAGAACTTTCAAGAGAGTTCTTAATAGGTTAACACCCACTGCTTGAAGGGGAGAAGGAAAGCAAGAGAGTAGCCGGTCAGGCTTGTCTCTGAGGACTTGGTTTGACAGTTGGCAGGGAGCACCCTGCTGCACTGAGTCATGACCCCAGCTCTGCTTTGTGTTAGGAAATCATAGCCAAAGTTTGTCCAAACAAAGCCACACACAATACCCCAGTGCCAATGGGGCAGGAGTTCTGGCCTGTTGCAAATGAAATCATTAGGAATTCCTTTGGAGAAAGAGTTACAGCCTTTGAGCTCTCTGTTGCTAAGCAAATGCAGATGTTTAATTGATCCTGTTGTTATCTCCCTAAGGCACCAGCTTGGAGCTTGCCCCTTTCTTTTGTAGTCTTTTAAGGTTGCCACTCTCCTTGAACAAAGTCCAAAATCTTCAACCTCCCTGTCAAAGCCTGTGTGTGTTTCAGTGCACTTTTTTTTTTCAATCTTGGGTCCCAATTTTCCAAAGAGGCTAAGCATTCTAGTAGCATTGGGTCTCAGTATAAGCAGTAATTTTTGCCTGGACTTTGCTTCCCTCCCCCACAGATAACTCAAGATCAAGATTTATTTCCTTCAAGATCTAGCTCAGTGCCACATCTCCCTGGGTTTTCCCCTCCTGTTAATAGTCCCTTCCTGCTACTTTGTTTAACTTGTTATAGCGTTTCTAATACTCTTCTTTTCCAAAACTAAAGCTGGTGAAGAGTTCAGAGTTTTATATCAAACACTTTTTGGCTCTTCTTTCAACACTGTAGCCTACTAAATGTGATGATGATCAAGGACTGCATCTTCCCTAAATCTCAGTTAGGATAAATAGGAATCATGCTGACATAGGTAGTTTTGAGAAATTAATCAGAAAGTGGCAAGGGGGGATGCATTTGGAGCAGGATCTGGTAGTACACATAAGCTTGCTTACTAATGTATTTTGTTTCTGGCAATATAATGTGCTACCAGAACCATCTTTATTCGGCATATATTCTCTAGAACACTTACTGTGATTGCAGCCTTATTATTGTTGATAGGTAACAGCGGGTTGGCCTGATCCAAGTCATAGTCTTTTCCATTATTTCCTGTGCATGTGAGAGTTGGACAGTGACTATGGATGACAGAGAAGAATGGATGCCTTTGCACTGAGGTGTTAAAGAAGAACACTGTATAGCCTGTGGACTGCCAAAAGAACGTCCAGGGGTGTGTTGACTGTTCCTTAGATGCCAGGATGGTAAAATGTTGTCTCATATACTTTGCTTATGTTGTCAGGAGGGACTAGTACATGGAAAAAGACATCAAGCTGGGAATGGTGGAGGGGTAGAAAAAGAGAGGAAGGCCTCATTTTTTTCTACAAGATGAACAGACACATGCACTGTAACAATGGACTCAAGCATATTAGAGACTGAGAAGATAATACAGGATAGGGTAAAGTTCAGAATGATTGTTAATAGGGCTGCTGTGAGTCATAGCTGGCTTGATGTCAGCTAACTACAACTCACCACTAAGGGGAACAAAATCAGATTAATAAATCCCAAGTCAGTCTGCTACAGGACTAGCTTTCAAATTTGGGATTCTTCTGCTTGCTTTACAAAAAAGAATGAAGCAAGAGGCCAGGTTTATCCCACAAGCAAGGAATGTATGAAAGAGAGGAAGGACCTTGCAAGGGGTACATGGACAGTGTTAAAGCCACAGCACACAAACACAACCCATCTTAATGAATATTTATCATTTGGTATGATAATGAAGGGAAAAAGGGGAAAAATATTTTGGGCAATTTCACCTGGAATTTGCTCACTTGATGATGGGTGTGGTAATTGGGTGCATTTGCAGCTGGCTTTCCAAGGTGGATTCTTTTAAAAAGGCTTCTGAGTTGAGAGACATTGCCTATTATGGAATAGTGCCCATTCACTGCAGACAGTCCTTCCAGGTTGAGTCTTCCAACCAGCAGATAGTGAGTGCCACCACTTGTTTAGGAAGTTCAACTCTCAGTCACAAATGGTGTTTATACACATGCTCCAGTAACTGATTTAAACTGATTAAAATTCCAGAAATTTAAAGGCATAAACTTTGCATCTCAATGTTGAGAAAACAAAGAGGGGTGGGAGAGGCTGGAAGCACAGGGATGTGGATGTGCAGGGGGAAGAGGGGATTAATCATGGGGTTGTACAATTTGATGGGTGTGGGGGTGAGGGAAATGGAAAGAATTTGTTCGAATTTGCATTAGAATTTTTTAAACAAACTAGTGAAAAATAAACAAACAAATAAATAAACAGCTGTTTCATAAGAGGGCCACGGCTTTGTTGCACTACAAATCTTTTCTATCTTTACCTATGTAAGTGTGATTCAAGAGTGACCATAACATAATTCATCTTTTGTCTATACAATCTGCAACTCTCAGAAAAATCAGTGGAATTTCATGGGTTTGGCTGTCTTTTAGTTTTAAATTTCAATTATAAAATGACCACTGCTTAAATCACGACATGTTGCTCCAACTTTAACTTTCTTTTCCTCAACCATGAAATATTTAGGACAATACTTACTTTGAAGAATTGGTATAATGACTAAGTGAAAAAAATCATGTTAATGAATATATATTAAATGTCTAAAAATTAAAAAAAAAAGAAAACAAAGATTCTTACCACAGGAACAAGATTGAAACTGTCAACAGCTTCATATTGCCTGGATCCATAATTAACACTGTTAGTACCAGAAGTCAAGAAATAAGGAGACTCATTGCACTGGGAAAATCTGCAATTAGGTACCTCTCAAAATTATTGAAGAGTAAACATATCAGTTTGAGGACTAAGGTGCATCTGATTCAGGCCATAGTCTTTCTGGTCATTTGGTACACATCTGAAAACTGGACAATGAATAAGGATGACAGAAAAATAATTGACATATTTGAGAAGATACACGAAACATTTTGTAGACAGATATGTCTTAGAGTGCTCCTTGGAGGCAAGAATGATGAGGTTTTACCTTACATGCTTTGGCATGTTGCTAGGAGGGGCTAGTCCTTGTAGAGGACCCATGATGCTGGGAAGGGTGGAGGGTCAATGAAAGAGAAGAAGAGCCTCAATCAGGTGGATGAACATGGTGATTGTTTCAATGGGCTCTTGTGTGTCAGGAAGTGTGAGGATGGTGAACAGAGTTCACGTATTCTGTTCAGAGGGTCGCTATGAGTAGTACTAACAACACACGGACATTTTATCAAGTAAAAATATTTAAGGCAGCAGCAGGATATTTGGGGGGAAGGATACCTTTTCCTCCTATCTCAGCTTTCCTAGAGGTAACTGCGATGGGAGCTCTGGTGACCTAGTGGATAGGAAATTATACTGCTGATTCAAAAGAAGGCTGTTCAAGTCTTGGAAAAAGCATAGTCAATCTCCTTTCATGTAATTTACAGCCTCTGAAAACCTGCTGGAAGGTCAGCTGTAAGTAAACTACAACACAACAGCAATGAATAGAAGCAAAATACCTATCTATAGTTATTTCTATTATTTTTATTTTTTAATTTTTATTGTGATTTTAACAAAAGTTTACTGAGAACTTGGATTTCAATTCATTCACTGTTGCACGTTTTCCTCCCTAGCCTCCTTCCCCAGTTTTCTTTTCTCTCTTTTTTTAAAAAAAATTCTTCTATTGTTGCACAATTTCCTCCTTCTCCCCAGTCCACTTTGCTATGTACTTCTTACTCTGGACCATTACCATGCAAATAACTAATCATATATTCCTTTTAAATAGTTCTTTCCCTCACCTGTTTCAATACAGTGTACATAATTTATCCCCTCTTTCCTTAGTTTCCCCGTAACCCCCATGTCAGTCCTATTTTATAACAGGGGCATTACGCAGTATTTTTCCTTTTGAGACTGAGATATTTCACTCAGTATAATGTCCTCCAGGGTCACTCATTTTGTATAATTTTTTGAGTTCCTTGTTTTTCAGCGCTTCATGGTGTTCCATTGTGTAATACACCACAGCTTCTCTATCCATTTGTTTATTGATGGACACTTGGGTTTTTCTATCTCTTTGCTATTGCGAATAACACAGCAATAAACAGGGTTTCATATATCTGCTTGGGCGGTGGTTATGGTTTTTTGGGGTATATTCCCAGCAGTGGAATTGCTGGGTCAAATGATACTTCTATTTTCAAATTTTTGAGAAAGCGCTATTCTGCCTTCCAGAGTGGTTGTACTATTTTACACTCCCAACCAACAGTAAATTATGGTTCCAGTTTCTCCACAACCTCATCAGCATTTGTTGTTTTGCTGCTTTGTTGAACTTTGGCATTGGTACTGGGGTGCGATGATAACTCATAGTTGTTTTTATTTGCATCTCTCTTTGAGCTGGGATTTTTAATATTTCTGCATATGTTTGTTAGCCATCTGAATGTCTTTTTTGGTGAAGTGTCCATTCATAATCCTGTGCCCATTTTGTGATTGAGTTGTTTACCTTTATCTTGTTGAGGTACTGGAGTATTCTTTAAATCCTAGATATACGTCCTTTATCAGACATGTTGTTATCAAATATTTTTCCCCCAATCTGTGGCTTTCCTTTTTACCTGGTTGGAGAAGTTTTTTATGTGCATAGGTTTTGAGACAATCTTTCCTGATTGTAGGTATTATTTTAGAAATTAAACCAGAGATTTAAAAATATTTAATAATTTTAAAATAACCATAACAGAGAGACTACATGTAAACATAAACAACATATATTTTTTAAATTTTGTATGCAAACCAATATAAAATAAAAATTAAAAAAATTTTGTCTTTAAACCAATAAATTAGTAAGAAAAGTAGCGTTTTCTTGCCACATTTTTGCAGCTCTCTTTAAAGCCTGCAATACTGAAAGGTAATTGGATTCTGATAACTTTTTCTATATTAAGTTTGTTGTAATATGTTGTTTTGTTTAAAGTTATTGCTGTTGTTGTTGTTGTTGTTATATCATTGAGTCACCCGCATCTCACAGAGTCCCTGTGCACAACAACCCTAAACCCCACTCTATCCTGTGCCAATCTTATTGTCTCTGACACCCCTATCTCCCGTTACCCTATTCACTGAATTCATCTTATCGAGGGTATTCTCTCTTGGACTGTCCCTCCAAACTGCCAAGCATGATGTCCCTCTCCAAGGACTGGTCCTTCCTTGCAACATGTCTAAAGACAAATATGGAGGTCCTGACCCGATATATCGAAACAGTTCCGCTGAGAGAAGGGACAAGGATTAAATGAAGACCCACAGAGCCTCTTTGTTGATCATGAATCCGTCTTCTTTTTATTATCTCTAAAAAGGCTTATATAGGTTTCTAAAAAACACACCTGCAGGGGCAATCACATAATCTCATTTAGTTTTCTGAAACACACCTGCAGGGGTAATTGCATAATCTCATTTAGATTTCCACTAGAGATGGTTCTAGCCAAGATGGAATCAGTTCTGCTGGTTTTACAAATGTAGTGCTAGTCTTGCCTTGCAAGTTAGTCAGGCCTCTGACAGACAAAACTTCAGAATACTTGCCTCCAAGGAACAACCTGGTCTCACCCTTTCAAGGAAAAATCTGTTCTCCTAGTAGTCCATGGTTTATTCAATATTCTTCTCCAACACCACAGCTCAGAGGCATCAGTTCTCTTTCTGTCATCCCTAGTCATTGTCTAGCTTTGTGATGTATAGCAAGTAATTTCCAAAGACTATTGCCTGGATCAGGCAAACCCTAGTTTCCAGACTGACATCATTGCTCTTCAGTACTTTGAGAGGTCTCTGACAGCAGACTTTCTCATGCAATTTGTCTTTTAATTTCCTGACTGCTGGTATCAAGAGTGTTGATTGTAGATCCAAGCAAACTAAAGCTGCTAACAATCTCAATCTCTTCATCATCTATCCTGATGCTGCCAATCAGGCCAGTGGTAAGAATCTTTGTTTTCTTGATATTGGGTTTCAATCCATATTGAAAGCTGCAGTCCTTGACCTTCTGCAGCAAGCACTTTAGTTTCTCCTCAGTTTTAGCAAGCAGGGTTGTGTCATCTGCATAACACAGATGAGCCTTCCTTCAATCCTTATACCACATTTCTCCTCATAGAGCCAAGCCTCCTGGATAATATATTCTGCATAAAGATTAAAAAGGTATGGAGATAGGACACATCCTTGGCGTACACCTTTCCCAATGTTGAACCATGCAGTGTTTCCTTGCTCTGTTCTGATGATTGCCTTCTGGTCTAAATATAAGTTTTACATAAGCACAATCATTCTTCTCAGAGTCAACCACAGTTTGTTGTGATCCATACAATCAAATGTCTTTGCATAGTATATGAAGAAAATCAGCTTTATGTGAATATGTACTGTGGTTGGAAAAGGGAAGACTCACCAAGGGTAGATTCTCTTAGGTTCACTATAATGTGGAATATGAAGTAACAGGAAAGAAGTTTTCATACCTAGTCATACTAAAATTCACTGGTCTAGCTTGAGTGTTAAATAGATATTTTACTGTGCATGTTTTTAAAAGATTGTGTACCAAATACTTGCAAAATATAGATTGTCTCGATATTGTGGATCTTGCAAATGTTATACATTGTGTGATAGAGCAGATAAAACTTCCATGTGCTATTATCACCATATATCTCATCAGAAAAGTCTTTACATATTAGAAAGTTAATGAAATTTGTGTGACTTATACTAATAATATTCTTGTTTTTGTTTACAAGTATGAAACTTTATTGTTCAAAATACATTCTGTCAACTGTTTTCCTCGAAATAATGGCCTGAATAGCCATACTTTGTCTCTCAGTAAGTATTTTTCCAAGTAAAATTGCCATTTTTCAAAAAGAAAAAGGCTAATTAAGCTCTCTAGTCAGTGAAAATGCTTCATCTTTAGACAAATATTATACCCTGATAATCTCAGAAGTAACATATTTCTTCATATTAAATAATTAAAAAATGTAATCAAGAGTTAAGTTTAATATAATATTATTTGCTATATTGTTAAGTCATTTTTAAAGTCAAAGTGACAATTTGTTATTCTTTTGAGTGCATGAAATTTAGAGATTGATTATATATCGTGTGCTCATGCATCCTCTATGGCTCCAGAAAGTCAAAAAGCTGAGTTTTAAATGGGTGTTACATTTCCCCTCTCTTGATTAGGATTCTTCCACAGAATCTGTGATCACAAAGTTGAATAATGGTAAACAAGCACCGATCAGTTCTAGTTCATGGCAAAAAAGGCAATTAGCCACACATCCCATTTCTTCCCCCATTTATTCACTTTCTTCTTCCTCTGTTGCTCCAGGCAAATATATCCATCTGTTTGTGCTGTGGTTGACCCTTGTAAGCTTTAAGACTCTAGGTGCTGTGCAGCGAGCTAGGAAGTAATGCAGAAGTATTACCTCCCACCACTCTTCTTATCTTCAGTGTGTTTTTCACATGCCAATAAGAATAGATTAAATATATCCATTTTCTGTTGAGAACTCAATAGTTTCTCGTTTACCTAACAATCATAAATAACATAGTGTGTGCTAGATATTATACAAGTACTAGAAATAGAGCAGTGGCAGTGGCAGACGTGGTCTCTACCTAAAAGAGCCCAAGGTCTAACAAGGAAGATGAGGTGTTTTTGTTGTGTGCTCTCGAGTCAAAGCTCACCTGTAACTGACCGTCCAGCTGGTTTTCAGAAGCAGTACATCACTCTACCCATCCTTCTGTCATGGAGCAGCTGGTAAACTTGAACTGCATGACTTTAGGTTTGCAGCACAGCATCTTAACAATAGTCTATCAGAGCTCCCTTACAAGGAAATTAGCTGCTTTAATTACAATAAGTTATAATGAAATTAAGTAAGAGTAAATCTGGGAGTCATAGGAGCATATACAGTCATGGCCTACCTGAATGTAGGGCAGAGACTGTCTGTAAAAATTAACTAGAAGCTAAACTGAAACTACTAGAAGAATGAACATGAATAGTCTGTACATAGTTAGGGAGCACAAATAGGGTTGCCTAACTAAGGTATTTTATTTATTTGTTTAGAAAAATCTTCTTTAAAGCTCTAGAGGTAAGGTAATACCTTGTTGTTCTAAGAACATAAGAAATAAAGCATGCCAGCAAGGTAAAGGAGTGCTCTGATTTTTCAAAAGACCCATGAATATGTTAACTGTGAACTGCATCCAAAATATAATATAAAGCTGTTGGGAATCTTAAAAGAAAAGTAAAACATGATATGTCCTTACAGTAGATATATTGTTATAAGCTAAGGAACTAATAAAACATGGCATTTAAACCCCATTCCCTACTCCAGGGCTCAGAGAAGACATAGCTAATCAATCAGGTACTATTTCCTTCTGGATCTGAACACGTTAAAAGCCTGCGCAGAGAATTGAAGATACTCACTACCTGCCAATCTTGAGATTATAACCGAAACAAACCCTATTGAATATCACTCACTAATTATCTAGGTGAAAGTAAGCTGCTGTGAAAAAGCATTACGGTATTCTGCCAGATAAAAATGTAACATTCGGCCTTTGAAATATACAGTTATGAGAGTGTAATATCTTCAGCCAGAGGGATTTGATGTGAGAGTATTTGAAAGTGATTTTTAGACAACTTTAACCTGGACTTAGCTCAAATAATAAGTCATAGGAAGGTGGTCTCCATTTTATCATCTGTACCCTAAAATTTCCCTCAGTATTTTTTATATAGACCATTGATTTCTTCCCCTCAATCTCACATAAATGTGAAAAGCAAATAACAATTTGAAAGCACAGAAACTAATTTGAATTTGTTAGAGATTTTAGAACCATATGCTTTATGATAAAAAACTACACTCCCACCCCACCCCCACTTCTATAGGAATTTTCCAGGAAATAAAAATTAATTGCTACCTTTAAAGACACCTCTATGTAGAATTTGAAGCTGCCACATTTACTACACACAAAGAACTCTACTTAAACATAACTCTGAAGCTATTAATTCTGAAGCCAAATAAACAACAACTAAAAGGAAATGAATTGAATATCTTTCAGAATTTCCTCAGAAGAATGTTATCCTTAATGATGAAGGTGTTTAGTAGATGTCAGGTCCATCTAGAGACAGTCACCATCATTGAAAATATGGTTTAAGGGGACATCCATAAGTAAAGAAAAGTTTCTCTTGCTTCTACTAGATTGGACAGGTCTTTCCCTATTCCCAAGTTTCTTTTTAAGTTCTCTCTCTCTTTCTTTGCCATGGAGTTGGAATCTACTCTATTGGATTTCTGAGGCAGTAAATAGCAGAAGAGGAAATAAATTGTCCATCTTTCTCCTGCAGAGATGCTGGTGGATTTGAACTTCCAGAGAGGTAGGGCCTTCAGGTTGGCAGCACCGCTTTCTACAGACTAGCCCCCCAGAGCTCCCACCTAAGCAGTTATGTCTTCTTGTTTAAGGACAGGATTAAAATCAAAGACTACAACCTTCAATATGGAGTATGCTTCAACATAAAGAGAACCAAAAAATTCCAACAATTAGACTCGCAGCACAGAAGTAACTAAATTAGATGGTGTCTTTTCATTGGATAAATCTACTATAAAAGACTTCTTGAAAAAGCGAAGATAGCACTTTGACTATTAAGGTGCACCCAACTCAGGCCATGTTCTTTTTGACTGCCCCATTTGTATGTTGTTGTTATTATATGTGATTGAGTTTCCTGTGATTCATAGTGACCCTAGACACAAAAGCTCTGAATCCTGTCCTATCCTGAGCAAATCTCGCCATATCTGACACATCTACCCTCTATACCCTAGTTACTCTGTCAATACATCTCATCCAGGATCTTCTCCTCCTGTGCTGTCCCTCCACATTTCCAAGCATGATATTCTTCTCTAAGTACTGGCCCCTCCTGGCAATGTGCCCAAAGTATGTGAGACAGAACTCCAAAGTCTTTGCTCCAACTTGTTTGTTAAAGTATAAAAATGAATAAAGAAGATCAAACAACAATTCTTACATTAGAATCAGGATGTTATCAACAACCACATGAAGCTGCACACAGGCAAGAAGCCGTTCAGGTGCACCTGGCCCACCTGCCACTACTCCTTCCTCACCGCCTCTGCCATGAAGGACCACTACCGCACTCACACAGGCGAGAAGTTGTTTCTGTGTGACCTGTGTGGCTTCGCTGGTGGGACCCGGCACGCTCTCACCAAGCACCAGAGACAGCACACAGGAGAAAAGCCTTTCAAGTGTGAGGAGTGTTAACTTTGCCTCCACCATGCAGTCTCACCTGACTCGACATAAGCGCGTGCATACTGGAGAGACACCCTACAGCTACAGCTGCCTGTGGTGCGACTACAGGTCAAAGTATGCCGAGAATATCCATAAACACATTCTACACACTGGTGAGCACGAGGGCGTCAAGATAGACAACTGTCCCAAGTGCGACGATGGGACCAATGTCCCCGTGGAGTTCCAGAACCATCTGAAAGAGCGGCATCCTGACATCGAGAACTGACCTGGTGTACCTGCATGCAGGCATCGTCTCCAAGTCCTACGAGGGCCGGCTGAAGGAGCAGGGTGCAGCCTTCTTGGAGACAGACAGCCCCTTCCTGGCGGCCGCCCTGGTAAAGGCCCCGGTCAGAGACAACAAGCCCCTGCTCAGCAAGTGGCAGGTGGCACCGGCCCAGCAGTTACAGCATGTCATCATCATTCAGGACTATGACGGCGAGTTTGCTGTCGACGCCTTGGTGAAGGAGATGGCTGCGGCCACGCTGCAGACCCTGGCGATGCCCGGCCAGGTGGCAAGGGTGCTGCATGCCAGTGAAGACGGCCAGGTCATTGCCACCAGTCAGAGTGGGGCGCACCTCCCGGAGCAGCTGGCCGAGGGTGCAACACAGGTGGTAGTGGTCGGAGGCCCAATGGACGGCAGTGAGGTGGACGGGCCTCTCCTGCAGCAGGTCAGCAAGCAGGAGCTGGTGAGTCTGTCCGAGGCTGCCCTCGCGCCCCCGGACTCCTCTGCACTAGATGCCCTGCTGTGCTCCATGTCCGAGCTGGAGGAGGTGGAGGGGCGGGCAGGGAGCGAGGACAAGGGCCGGTACAGCCACAGGGATGTGCTGGTCCAGATGTCCGGCCAGGATGCACTGCCCGCCCCTGCCGGCCCTGGGACACCTGAGGTTCCACTCTTCCCCGAGGCACAGAGTGGCCCAGGTGAGCTGGGGCCTGTGGAGGTGGTAACGCAGGTGGCCTCACAGAAGAGGGCCCAGGTGACCTTTAAGAAGGTTGTCTAGGGTGTGCTGCAGTTGGCCGTGTGTGACCCCTTAGCCGCCGACCAGCTCCTCCATGAGGGGGTCACGCAGGTCATTGTCAACGAAGAGGGCACTGTGCACATGGTGGCCCAGGAGGGCGCCCCACTCATCATGCAGGGGGCGGCTCCACGCGGCCTGCGGGCACCAGGCGAACACTTGGACCTGGTGGAGTCAGATGGCGAGGTCTCACAGATCATTGTAACAGAAGAGCTCATCCAGGCCACGGTCCAGGAGTCGGCGGCTGGCTTCACTGAGGGCACCACGCATTACATCGTCACAGAGCGGCCCCCAGGGGTGCAGGATGAGGCGGTTGTGTACTCCCACACGGCCGGCTCCCCCGAGGTCCTGCAGGCTGGGGCTGCACTGAGCACAGAAAGGGTAGCCCCTGAAGGGCAGGAACAGCTGACCAGCATGGTCATCTACACACAGAGCACATCCCCGGCTGCAGCCTTCGTCCCCAGCCCAAGAGAGAGCTCTAGACTGCAGGCTGCGTAGGCCTGCCACCGCCAGGTCAGCCCCAGCCCTGCAAGAGCCACGGAGGACCCAGAGGGACCCAGTCACGCAGAGGGACCCAGGCAGCGCCGCCTCTGCCCACCTGGTGGGGTTCATCATTGATCTGCCCTGGTCTGTCCATGGCGTTCCACGTTTGTCTGTCCTGTGTCCCCCAAACCCTCCTCATTTCAGTGGTCATATAGTTGTACCCTTAAGAGTGAAACTGGCTACTACCCCATGTGGCCTGGGCAGCCCCACCACCTGACCCTGGCTTCTTCTGTGTTTTACTCCATGTCAGGTTAAAAGCTGAGCTGTGGTCCCTCCTGAAATGTTAACATCCATTCTTTTTATTCAGTTGTCTGGGTTTAGAAACTTGACGTCACAGCGTCCCAGTTTTCGTCCTGAGCATCCTGTCCTGAGTGTCCTCCCCCATCATATGGGTGTCCACTCAGGAGTCCTGGGCCACCTGTACTCCGTGTGCAAGGAGCCTCCTTAAGTCTGATTCCAAAAAGCCTTGATGTCCATGTTCATTTGAAATGTGCCCGGTCTGATTTTGTCTGTTTCGGGCAGTAGAGCCTGTATATGAAATACACATTCTGGAAGATGTTGTTCATATCAATATTTTGCTTTGTATAATAAAAGTTTGTTCACATTAATACCTTTTTTTGGGGGGGCAGGATTTATTTGTAGTTCATGCCACTACAAACAATCTAGACTGAAACCTTAATGGGTAGAAAAGCCCACTCGAGCCACAGCTTGGCCAGTCCTCGGTGCACAGTGGGGCTTACGGCAATGGTCGAATGCAAGTTTGTGTTCTCTGAGAATTTGTTTTTTGGCATAATTGTGCGTTATTTCTCTTTCAGAACTGTAAGATAACTGCCTCACCCAAACGCTAAGGTTGCTTTTGTTCTGTTTCTGGTTAATTTTAAATAAAGTAAAGCATTAAAAGCCACCCCCCCTGAAAAAAAATTAAAGAATCAGAATGTTAGTGAAGAGTATTGAATTTAGCATGGACTGCAAGAAGAACAAGCAAACCCTTTTAGAAGCAGAACCAGAAGTTCCTTAGAAGGAAGGATGGTGAGGCTTCATCTCATATATGCTGGTCATGTTATGAAGAGAGACCAGTCCCTGAAGAAGGACATTATGTTTGGTAAAGAGTGAATGATTAAGATAAAGACTCTCAATGAGAAGGATTGTCACAGTGGTTACAACAGTTGGATAAAATAGCAACTATTGTGAATATGACAGTGTTTTGTTCTGCTTCATATGTGGTTGAAACAACTTGAAAGCACCTGGCCACAGGAAGGACAGAAATGACAGTTTTAAGTATTATCTACAAAGTACTGGTGCTTGGCCTGTGACGTCTGATATTCTGCTTTAAATCTTGTTACTCTAGAAAAGAACAGGAATTCTACCAGGATGTATCCTTGACCCTGTAGCAGGATCTTTCAAACTTGTACATAAGTTTCAAAACCTTCAGTGTCTCAACACTAATGCTCTTTAAAAAAAAATCTAGAAAAGAACTTCATTATAATGCTTAATTTACTAACTCAATTAAGAAAATGTCTTTTTGCCTTTTATGAATTTTCTATTTGTAGCATGTACTTAACTAAGTTATATTGGAGTTGTCAAACAAAGTGATAAAACTGATGGCCTTGTGAAAGGCGTGAGGACCAAGTGCCATTAAAGGTCACCCTCTGCTCCAAAATGCAAAACCACTCAGAAAATAACATTCTTGGGTACATTTCCAGCCTTTGGTTTTTGGCAGCTCACAAGCACAGCACATGGAATGAACACTCCAGGGAAGGGTTGCATGCGTGACAATGGAAAAGTAGGTTGAATTTAATCATCCATCCACTGGCAGAAAGGTAACTTTATCCCAGTAGCTTAGGGATGAACAGACTCCAAAATCATGCTTCCATGAAACCTCAGGAAGGTTTGGAGGATAATGATATACAAAATATGGTGAATGAATCATCTAAATTTCATCCTTGGTGCAACTAATTCATCTACTTCAGTGAGGCCAACCGATCTCATCATTTTGATCTAAGTTCAAAATAGATCTGTTGATGACTAAGAAGGAGTGGTACAATGTCTTCAAATCATGTCAGTCAGATAATGGTTCTTACTCTTAAGCAATGAAAAAAGTCTATCCTTGTAAGGAAAATATCTCTGAACCAGAAGATAGGGACCATGAGTTATTTTCTTGGCTTTCAACACTATTGACCAAGTGACAGGGAACAAGTTGCTCTGTTCTTGAGTGCAAAATCCTCACCAGGATTGTTAGCTCTCCGCAGTCATAGATTCAGCTCTCTGGTTTCCTCCTCTTGCACCAGAAAGAATCAGTATATATCCAAGTAAAATGAGCTATCTTTTAGCTCTTTTTTGTTGTTGTTAGGTGCCCACAAGTTGAGGACTCATAGCAACCCTCTTAACAACCAGTTTGATTCCTATCCTATCCCATGCTATATCCTCATAAACTCTGACACACTCAAGCCTATTGTGGAGTCACTAAGTCAATCCACCTGGTGGAGTGACTCCAACTCTTTTGCTGGCCCTCCACCTTCCCAAGAATCATGTCCTTCCCCAAGGAATAACTTCCAGCAACGTGTCCAAAGTATGTGAGACGAAGCTTCATCATCTTTGCCTCCAAGGAGCACTCTGGCTACACCTTCTCTAAAACATGTCTACTTGTTCTTTTGCCAGGAGCGGGATCTTCAGCACTCTTTCAATTCTATTGCCTTGACAGCTGAGTAATATTGCCTTGGACAGGTGGCATCCTCCACCTGCTTTCAGTCCTAACACTGTGAGAATCTGTAGTCTGGATGGACACCTAGGTGCCTCAGCTTGTTCTGGTTCACAGCCTCCTAGGCTCCTGTCCCCTCCCACATTATTTTATCCTCACCATACTAATTGATTTGGAAATTCAATCCCTTCTTACATACACACACACATACACACCCTTTTATACAGTTGAGAGTTCAGTGAAGTTTAGTGAAGGCATTAGGCAGAATCCAGAGATCAGCTATTTTTCTGGTTCTTCATTCACAGCCTCTCAGGCTAACATTCTGCCCTCTCACTAATTAGCTGTGAGATCTTGGGCCATTTCTTCTTCTCTCTGAGTCTCCATTTCTCATTCAAAGGACACTATCTCCACTATGAAATTGTTTTACGAACAAATGAGACTACAACATTTCTGCTTGCCTCAACATCTCAAGAGCCCTCAGGTCATTTTCTGATATTTGATCCAGAGACAGAAGCAGAGGATCTGTTGTTAGGAGCTTACTCCTCCATATCAGAAGGAGACTCTCAACAGTATGTTAAAATGACAAATTCTCACATGCTTTCCACAGTCAGAAGCCAAAGTCAAAGTACTTGAGCGGTGTGCACCACTCCCCCCCCTGCCCCCGTTATTTTTTCCCCTCCTAAAAACCTCTTTTTATCCAAGTATATAATTAGTCTCACCCTAGGTGAGAAGGAGGTTGGGAATCAGGAGTCCATGGAAATACTCCTTTTCATTTCAAGGAAAAGGAGCTGTTGTTTTGTCTTATGTGCCTGCTACCCAACAGTCAATAAATACATGCTAACTTACATTATAATTATCATTATTGTTCCATCCGCCTTTATTTTCTTATAAAGTTCCCCAAAAGGAAATAAGACTTAGAAAACAAACATACAAAACATACTTGTAACTGAATAATGATTCCGTTTTCCTTAGTTTTTCTGTGGGCGAGCAGAATTTTTCTTTAACCATTTACCTACTTGGCTACACCAGAGTCTATTATTGTTCCTATTTGTAATAAGAATGTGAATATATACTTTTAAATGTCTGTTTGTTTTAAAGAACACATTATGTGTTTTACCTTGTATTCAAAATGCACAAAGCTTCAGTCTAGAAGCATCTTTCACTTTTACTATCATTAGAAGCAGCTCTCACTTTCATGATTATTGAATTTTACTTCAGAAGCCCAGAGACACATGTCCTTTCCCCATGCATCATTTGTATTCTGTAATTTTGTAATGAGGTCTGTATCATTGAACAATTGGAAATGAACTCTTGTAAAGCAAGCCTAGCATAATCCTATGACTCCAGACCATAGATAAGACTTTTAAAAAAGCAAACTCATAAGCAAGTAAAGAGTATTCCAGAAGCCACAAAGTAAGCAAATTGCAGACCAGAAGGATTGCTCTGAAAATTTTATGCTAACAACTGATAATAAAGACTGCATCCAGAGGGTTCTGTATAGTCAAAAAAATGAACTGTGAAAATCATTTGATTCTCCAGATAGAACTAACTTGGGTTATGGAGGAGGGTGGAAGACTTAGAAATTCTCAAACTATAATTGGAAACATCATCAAAAGGACTTACTAGTTTTGTACAAACCCAAGTTGTCTCTCAGTTGTCACTTCTGCAAAGCATTTGATTGTGAGAGCTGCTAGAGGCCTGGCCTGTAACAACAGAAAACTGTCATAGTATCAAAAGGGTGTCTAAGAGGAGTGTTCACCAGGGTATTCGACCACAATATTTGCAAGATTACAGCAACACACATTGTTAGAAAATATTGACAAGGCTTGAACTTTTGGATAAACCATTATGTTTCTATGCTAGAAATGCTCTCAAAATTTTTATAAATGAAAGAAAGAGGGATAACAGGACATTTGAGCATCTCTGGAACCCCTGCCCCCTTGTTTTTATTAACTTGAGCATTATGGTCTGAGTTGCAGGAAAATACTGTACACATAATTTATATTGTAAAGATATAAAATGTGAAGCCAAATGCTTTTTACAATAGAATTGTACTAATTCATCATGTCTAGACTAAAGTTGTAACTAAGCTTTACTAACTCAAGTATCAACTGTTTTATTTGTAATACTTTTAACTGTTGCTTTTTTCAGTATTCAGGGCAACCACATCTCATACTCCCTATCATTCCTAACTTAATAAAAGTCCATCCACCACAAAAAAAGGGGGGTGTCTAAGTGGCTGGTTAAGGCTATGACTTAACTGTGTAAAGGGTGTATTTCCCTGGGCAATTCCACTTGCTCAGCTGGCAGTCTGGTTGTGGTCACTGAAATACAACCTGGTGTATGTGAGTGTGTGTTTGTGTTCGTGAGTGTGAAGGTTGAATGAGGGAATATAATACAGTGCATTTCCCCAGTAACTCTCTCCTCACCATCTGAACAATAGTAAAACATTGACTCAGGTAAACTAATATTCTTATTTCTACTTATTCATTAGACTGGGTTAATAAATGCACATATTTATATGGAATGCAGGTTAGGAGTGTTGAGGGAGGGCAAGGAATGGCAACCTATCATTATATGAACTGCTTCTTCACAAATCATAGCTGATCTTCTAACCACTTATCAGCAGCTGTAAATTGCATGGGAGAATATTGCCTATATTCCTCCATGAAGCTGCTGATGGATTTGAATCACCAAAGAGGTACCATCTGTGGTTTCACAGTACATCCTGTGGACTACGTCATCAGTGCTGTTTTGAGATGTGAGTTGCTGGTGTTGTCTTATTAGGTGCCCTCAAGTCAAGTATGACTCGTAGTGACTGTATGGACAAAAGATCTGAGGCATGTCCTGTCCTATCCTGTGCCATCCTCATCATCCTCTATACACTCAATCCCGTGGCTACCGTCACTGTCTCAATCCAACTGGTTGAAGGTCTTTGAAGCTGTCTTTAGCTGACTTTCTACTTTTCCAAGCATGATATCTATTTCCAACGAATAGCCTCTCCTAACAATAAGCACAAAGTATGGGAGATGAGGCTTTGCCACCTCTGCCTTTAAGGAACACTGTGGTAGCACATTCTCCAAAACACTGTTGTTTTTTTATGGCAGTTCACAGGATATCCAATATTTGTATGCAACAACACAACTCAAAGCATTAATCTTCCTTCTGGCATTCTTAGTCATTGTACAGCTCGCAGACACATAGCAGGTGATTGGGAAGATCATGGTTTGAATTAGGCACACTTTGGTTGTCCTTGACAGAAATCTTTCCCAATGCTATATATATCCTGATCTCCTGACTGCTGGTGCCAATCTTGTTGATTGTGGATCCAAGTAAGAGGAAATAATTGACAACTGCAATCTTTTCTTCATCTATCACGAAGTTGCCAATTGACCCAGTGGTTAAGGATTTTTGTTTTCTTAATGTTGAGGTGTAACCTATATTAAAGTCTATAGTCTTTGATCTTTTATAGCAAGCGTTACAAGTCTTCCTCATTTTCAGTAAGCAAGGTTGTGTCATCTGCATAACAGAGGTTGTTGATGAGCCTTCCTCCAGTCTTGATGCCATATTCTTCTTCATATAGTTCAGCTTCTCAAATGATTTGTTCAGCATATGGATTCAATGGTAGGGGAAAAAGGATACAACCTGGATGCACATCTGTCTTGATTTTAAACCATGCATTTTAAACCCTGCTGTGTTCAAACAATAGCTTCTTGGTTTAGATATAGCTTTCATATAAGCATAATTAAGTGTTCTTGAAGTTCCCTCCTTCTCAATATTAGCCATAATTTGTTATGATCCACAAAGTCAATTGACAATGCATAGTCAGTAGTACTCAGATGTTGTTATTGTTGTTTTCTGTCATTGAGTCACCTGTGAATTATTAAGGAGCCTATGTAAAACAGCCCTAAACTCTGCTCTATCCTGTGCCAATCTTATTGTCTCCAACACACCTACCCCGATTACCCCAGTCACTGAATCAAGCCACCTCTTCAAGAGTCTTCCTCTCCTGCGCTGTCCCTCCACCCTCCTAAGCATGTTATTCCTCTCCAAGGACTGGTCCCTCTTTGCAACATGCCCAAAGTATGCCTCAGAATCCTTGCCTCCAAGGAGCAGCCTGTCTTTACCCTCTCCAGGATGAACTTATTTGTTCTTCTAGCAGTCCATGCTGTAGTCAATACTCTCCCCCAGCACCATAGGTCAAAAGCATCAATTCTCCTTTTATCATCCCTAGTCACTATCCAGCTTTCTGATGCATAAAAAGTAATTGCAAAGGCCATGGCCTGTATCAGGTGCACCTTAGTCTTTAGAATGGCATCATTGCTCTTCAGTACTTTGGCTAAGCCTCTGACAGCAGACTTTGCAAGTGCAATTTGTCTTTTAATTTTTCTGCCTTCTAGTACCAAAAGTGTTGGTTGTGGAGCCAAGCAAACTGAAGCTGTTAATAATCTCAATCTCTTCACCATCTATCATGATGTTGCCAATCAGGCCAGTAGTGAGAATCTTTGTTTTCTTGATGTTGAGCTTCAATCCATATTGAAGGCTGCAGTCCTTGACCCTCTGCAGCAAGCTCTTTAGGTCTTCCTCAGTTTCAGCAAGCAGGGTGGTGTCATCCGCACAACGCAGGCTGTTGATAAGTCTTCCTCCAGTCCTGATGCCACATTTCTCCTCATAGAGCCAAGCCTCATGGATAATCTGTTCTGCATACAGGTTGAAAAGGTACGGAGATAAAACACATTCCTGTAGTACACACTCCCAATTTTGAACCATACAATGTTCCCTTGCTCAGTTCTGAAGACTGCCTCCTGGTCCAAGTATAGGTTTCGCATAAACACGATGAAGTGTTCTGGGATTCTCATCGTCAGCCACAGTTTATTGTAATCCACACAGTCAAATGCCTTTGCATAGTCAATGAAACACAGACATTCCTCTGGCACTTCATGTTTTCAGCCAAGATCCATCTAACATTAGCTACAAAATTCCTACTACCATGACCCTTCTAAATCAGGCCTGCCTTTCTGGCAGTTTTCTGTTGATGTGCTATTCCAGTTGTGTTTGGATAATCTTCAGCACAATCTTGCTTGCATGTGATATGAATAATATTATTTGATAACTTCTGCACTCTGTTGGGTCACTTTTCTTAGCAATGGGAACAAATATAGATCTCTTCCAGACAGTTGGAGAGGTGGTTGTCCTCCAGATTTCTTGGCAGAACTTGGTGAGCACATCTAGGGCAGCATCTGTTTGTTGAAATATAACAATTTGTATACCGGCAATTCCTGGGGCCTTGCTTTTTGCCAATTCTTTTAGAACAGCTTGAACTTTCTCCTTGATCAACACAGGATCCTGCTCATACATTGTTTCATAAAATTTTTCTGTATCTGCCAATTCCTTTTCGATACAGTGACTCCGTATACTCTTTCCATCTTCTTTTAATACTTGTAGGGTCATTTAATATCCTGCCCAAAGCATCCTTCAGTAAAGCAACTTGAGGTTTGAATTTGTTCTTTGATTCCTTGAGCTTAAGAAATGCGGAGCGAGTTTGGCCCTTTTGATTTTCTGACTCCAGATCTTTGCAGATTTCATTATAACACTTTACTTTGTCTTCTCACGCTGCCTTTTGAAATCTTCTGCTCAGCTCTTTAATATCTTGAATTCTTCCCTCTGCTTTTGCTTCTTGGCACTCTAGTGCAATATTCAGAGTCTCTTCTGACATCTGTTTTGGTCTTTTCTTCCTCCTCTATCTTTGTAATGACGTTTTGCACTCTTCCTGGATGATATTCTTGATATACTCCCAAAGCTCATCTGGTCTTTACTCATTAGGTAAGGCCTCAAACCTGTTCCTGAGATGGTTTAGAAATTCAGGTGGGATAGACTCAAGGTCATTTTTTGGTTCCCGTGGATTTGATTTCATTTTCCTCAGCTTCAGTTTGAACTTACATATGAATAGTTGGTGATCTGTTCCACAATCAGCACCAGGCCTAGTTTTCACAGCTGATATTGAGCTTCTCCAGTGATTCTTTCCATAGATGTAATCAATCTGATTCCTATGCAAACTATCAGGTGAAGTTCATGTGTATAGCCTGCATTATGTTTCTTATAAAACATATTTGCTATGAATAAATCATTGATTGTGCAAAATTCTATCCTATTTTCAGCTTGATTTCTGTCACCAAGACCTTGTTTTCCAACCACTGATCCTTCTCTGTTCCCAACTTTTGCATTTCAGTCACCCATTACTATCAATTCATCTTGATTGTATGTTCAGTCTATCTCTGACTGCAAAAGTTGGTAGAAATTTTCTATTTCCTCTTCTTTGGCTCTGGTTGTTGGCGCATATATCTGAATGACAATGGTATTCACGGGACTTCCTTTTATGTGTATGGATATTGTCTTGTCCCTCACAATATTGTATTTCAAGATTGATCTAGAAATGACTTTTTAACAATGAAAGCAACCCCATTTTTCCTCACCTTTTCATTTCTAAAATAGTTGGTCATAAGATTGTCTGACTCAAAATACCCCATGCCAGTCCATCTCATCTTGCTAATACCTAGTATGTCAATATTTATGCATTCCATTGCTTCCTTAACAATATCTAATTTTCCTACATTCTTGGTTCTCACATCCCATGTTCCAATCACTAGTGTCTGCTTATAACTATTCCTCCTCCTTTTTGTTTCCATACTTGAAAAATCACTAGTGTCTGCTTACAATTATTCCTCCTACTTTTTTGTTTCCATACTTGAAAATTCCACCTCAGTTGCCCTATCTGCTAGTCTAAGTGTATTCTATTGTACATAGGGTTTTGAAGGCCTGTTATTTTGAAAGTGGATGGTCAGTCCTTCTTCCTAGTCTGTCTTAATCTGAATGCTTAGATTTACAACAGTATCTGACAGACAAACATTTTACAGAAAAGAGCAGGTGAAAGATATTTCCCCAACTGTAGAAATAACACAACACACATTCCATGTTTATTAAAGCACACTACTCAACATACTAGTGAAAGTTTTTGTCACTCTGTACAAAAATATCTCCATTCACTGAGGGATAGGGGAAATTTTAAACTAGAAATATAATACCTTTCATTTTTGCTACTTATTAAGAAAGAAAAGAAAGAACAACTTTTGTGTTTGTGAAAGCATCAGTGGTATTTCCTGGTTTCTCAATATTATTTCCTGGGTTTTGATACCTCTGAAACTAGGTATCGAACAGCATTGATGACTGAGAAGGGAAAAATACATGCAATGGTGTTTAAATGTAGATTTCTCAGTTTAGTCCCTGTATGCTATGCTCCTTTACTTTCCCCCTTGAACTAATACAGATGGAATCAACTGTTTCTGCTTCTTTTCCGTTCCCACACCAAAGTCCAAAACTGCAGTGCTGTGGAGTAATTCTGACTAATAACAACCCTCCCTCTGATTTTCAAGGTTGTAAATCTTTATGAGTACTTCTATGAGAAAATAATTTGAGAAGCTGCACTCTAGGAAGCTCTGGTGGCCTAGTGGTAAGAAGCTGTGCTGCAATCCCAAAGGTACATGGTTTAAATTCACCAGTTCCTCTATGCAATTAACTGTCTCTGAAAACCTGTTGGAGGGTCAGCTATGAGTTGATTCTCACTCACACAACAAAACATCAAATTTCAATTTGTATGCTGAGAACAACATTCAAAAAGCTGGACTCTAGGAAGAATATGGCATCAGGATTAGAGGAGGACTCATCAACAGCTTGTGTTACACAGATGACACAATATTGCTGCTGAAAATGAGCAGGACTTGAGACATTTGCTTTAGAAGATCAAAAAAGATCACTATGCATTACATCTCACCATCAAGAAAACAAAAGTCTTCACCACTAGATTGATAAGCAACATCATGACAGATGGAGAAAAGATTTACATTGTCAACAATTTCATCTTACTTGGATCTACAGTCAGCACCATACATACCAGCAGTCAGGAGATCACAAGACACATTGCTTTGGGAAAGTCCACCGTCAGACCTTCTCCAAGTTACTGAGGATCAATGATGTCCATTTGAAAATAAAGGTGTGTCTGATTAAGGCCATTGTCTTCAACCCTTTCCTATGTATCTAAGAGGTGGACAATGAATAGGGATGACAGAAGGAGAAATGATGCCTTTGAGTTGTAATATTGTAGAAAACACTGAATATCCCATGCAGTGCCAAAAGAATAAACAGATGTCTTGAGGAAAGTACAGAGTGCTCCTTGAAGGCAAGGATGACAAAGCTTCATCTCATGTACTTTGAGCATTTCTTTTTTAGCATGGTGTTACAAGAGGTTATTTCTTGGAAACGGACACCATACTAGGAAAGGTAGATGGTCAGTGACAAAGAAGAAGACCCTCAATGAGTTGAATTGTCACAGTGACTGCAGCAACATGTTCAAGTGTGGCAGAGATGATGAGGAAGGAACCAGATAGGACAGGATTCAGATCCATTGATCAGAGTGTTGCTATGAATTGTAGTCGGCTCAGCAGCCCCTAACAACTAACATACTGCATTTTCCATTGAGTGATGGAGATATTTCACTCAGCATAATGTCTTCCAGACTCATTCATTGTCAGGTGTTTCATAAGTTTATTGGTTTTCAATGATGCAGAATATTGTGCATCTTCCTCCAACAAAGCAGTTGGGTGGGCTGGAACTACCACCTTCATGAGTTAGCAACTAAGAGCTTAACCAGTGCACCACCAGGCTTCTTCATGCCTCCCTAAGTCCTCCTACATGAGAAAGTGAATCTGTCTTTCTTTGTCATAACCTTGACACTGTTTCAATTACTGCACCATCCTGATGCAGTCTTTCTACCCCAGAATGAAGTTATTTTTCTTTTAAACCTGCTGCATGTCATTGTTTTCCATTTTCTTAGAACTAAAGGCATTTCTAGATATTGATTTCCCTTTATAGGAGCGAATGAGACTCAAAGGTGTCATCTCTTATGATTTGTGTACTTTGGTTGCTACACACAATAGTGAAGAAAAAAAAGCTGGCAAAAAAGCTTAAAGGTGTTTTTCTAAATTTAATAATAAAAATTAAAAAAATAAAAAAAGAATTCTAGTTGGGGAAGCCCTCTGTGCCTCCCTCCCCGAACAACTGGAAAAGGTTAGCTAAGGACCATGAATGTCAGAGTGAAACCCGCCCGTTTTCCTTGATTTCACACGTTATGTTTTGTTACTGTTCACACATGTGCTTCCAATCACCCCCTGCTTTTAAAACAGGCAAATGTGGGTGCTAAGAGAATTGAACCTGCCAAACGTATTTGACATCACAATGCCCTTGGAAGAACAATTGCCTCAACCCAGATATGTATGCAGCTCTCAACAGTTCTACTTTATGAAACTCACCGCATTTCCACCCAATTTAAACTAACTCTGATAGTATACATCGTGACAGATTTGGGTGGTGGTTTCCTTTCCAGTTGGCTCCAAAAATATTGTATTAAGCCAGACTGCAATCAGACGCCAAGTCCATGATTAGCTTTCTCTCCCCACTCAGGGCTCTTTTGTTTTGTGACCAGATAGGAAATGCTGGAGACACCACTACAATGTAGAGTAAGGATGGGATCTATTAAAAGAAGTTGAGCTTTTGGAAGGCTTGAAGACATGTGACAATGGCGGTAAAAACTCACATTAAGTGCAGCAACTCTTGTTGCTTTAAATATTAGCTCTGAATTTATAGCTAATGGCTGGATCCCTGTGATAGTGATTGCAAACTCGTGGCCCCCGGCCCAAATATGGTTAACAGATGTATTTTCTTTGGCCAACTCAATGTTATAAAGCATCTGAATTTGTGGCCAACATTTACAAATTAAGAAATTCTACACACAAATCTGGATTTCTGAATTCTTGTGAAAAATCTGATGGGGCCACATTGGGCCCATTTTCCACATGGCATCAATTGGCTGAGGCTAAAGAGCAGCTGGCTTGTTGAGATGGGGCGTGGACCATCTGGTTGGCACAGTCTGCAACCAGCCCACTTCTTCCACTTATGTAACTTGTCTCATCTCTAGGGGTGCTTGCATTTTCAGCCCTGATTTATAGTAAAGGACCAAGAGAACTTCAATTCTCTATGTTTCTAGTTTATCTAAGGCACAAACAAAAACCACAATGAGAAAATATGCCTTTGTTTTAGTCGAAGTTTCCTCAGAAATATATCTTTTATTCTTCTTCCTTTTTAAATTTTTTTCATTCTTATACATTTTGTTTCATAACACTGTAGTACAATTTAGATAATTTTTATGCATTTTATTTTATAATGGTAATTGCCACTGATTAATGTAGATAATAACAACATCTAATAAATCCAGGTGGCCTCATGTTAAGGAGTTATGTTCTCAACCCAAAGGCAGGCAGTTCGAATTCACCAGTTGTTCTACTGGAGAAATACGAGTAATCTATGCCACTAAACAGTCTTTGAAAACCTATTGGAGGGTCAGTTACAAGTCAGTCGAGACAACAGTCACCCATGAAGAACTTTGAACTGTGGTCTGGTGAAGAATATTAAATACCCATGCATTTCCAAAAGAACAAATAAGTCTATTTGGAAGAAGTGCAACAGGGGTGCTTCTTAGAGGCAAAGATGTTGAGATGTTGTCAAGAGGAGCTAGTCCTTAGAAAAAGACGTCATGCTCGGAAAGTTAATAGGTCAATGAAGAAAGACCCTCGTTGAGTTGGATTAGCACAGTGACTGTAATAATGGACTCGAACAAGGCAGATATTATGAAAGTAACACAGGACATGGCAAGTTTCTGATCTGCTGTTCAAGGTCACTAGAAGCTGTAGTTGATTAAATGGAACCAAACAACACCAATCAATACCTTATTGTGTATTGCCTTTCCCTTCACCTAACTTTTATCTATTCTTTTCTTTGTTTAGTTTTTTTTTATGATTTTTTAAAAAAAATTGAGTGCTGGTTTACCAATCATATTGTTTTTCCATAGAATAATTAATAGGCTTTCTGCTTTATAACATTAATTATGGCTGAAAAATGTGCGTACAAGTAACCCTCAAGTGCAAGCAAGTTAGAAGAAGCTTCAAAAAAATAAAAATAAATGTGTGGGAAGTGGCTGAACAAGAGAAATCTTTTATTGTTAAGTTAATTCTGATGCATGGCAATAGTCTATTTCCCATGCTATAGCTGTGTTCTGCAGGATTTCCAATACCTGCAAATTTGTGGAAGTAGATCACCAAGTCTTTCTTCCACAGCACCATTGGATATATTTGAACTTGCAATGTTTTAATGACTAGCTAAGTGCAAATCAGTTGTACCACTCTAGGACCTTTGGCATGTTGATTTGAAAAGTACATCATGCTTGACAGGTGAAGGGATGGTGAAAGAGATGAAGACCCTCAACCAGATGGATTGCCATTTGGTGCATTATCAATCAAGTATGGGCTCAAGTATGTCAGAGATTGTGAGGATGGCACAGAATACGACAGGGTTCAGGCCTGTTGTTAAGAAGGTCACTTATTAGTCCTATTTGACTTGAGAGCATCTAACAGCAATAATGACAAGACTTTTGGAGAAAAGAACAGAGCCAGTAAAGAATCTGTTACCAAGTAATTGTTGTGGCTACCGGGGCTTTTTCCTTCTGGAGTATTCATTGAGCCCGTGTAAAGTTACTCAGTGTGGGATAAGACAGCAGAGACATTCTGGTTGGTTACCAGTTGACAGTGGCTCCTATGGCAAAATGGTGTCTAGATGTCAGAGATAACCTTCCAATCAAGAAAGGCAAAAGCGGAAAACCAGAAATAAGTGTAAGAGCCATGGGGATATATCTATATCACCATAAGTATTCAACTCAAAGCGTGAATTTGTTCTTCAGAGTCACTGTACCAAAAAAGAATTGGCTGACACAGAAGAATTTCATGAAATAAGGTATGAGCAAGAGCCTATGGTGATGAAGGAAGAAATTCAAGCTGCTCTGAAGGAATCGGCAAAAGACAAGGCCCCAGGAATTGATGGCATATCAATTGACATATTTCAACAAACAGATGCTGCCCTGGACATAATCACCAAGTTGTGCCAAGAAATCTGGAGGACAACCACATGGTTGACTGACTGGAAGAGATCTATATTTATTCCCATTCCAAAGAAAGATAACATGACAAAATGTGGAAATTATTGAGCAATATCTGTTGAAGATTATAAAAAAACAACTGGAACAGTACATCAACAGAGAACTTCCAGATGTGCAGGCTGGGTAGAGGCCATAGTACCTAATGTCAGATGGATCTTGGCTGAAAGCAGAGAGTACCGGAGGAATGTCTATCTGTATTTCATTGATGATGCAAAGGCATAAAGGCATAAAGATCACAACAAACTGTGGCTGACTCTGAGAAAAATGGGAATCCCAGAACACTTGACTGTGCTTATATGAAACCTATACTCGGACCAGAAGGCAGTCATCAGAACAGAGCAAGCAAACACTGCATGGTTCAAAATTAGGAAGGATGTGCGCCATGGATGTGTCCTATCTCCATATCTTTTCAATCTATATGCAGAACAGATTACCTGGGAGGCTGGACTCTATGAGGAGAAATGTGGCATCAGGATTCAGGATTGCAGGTAGACTCATCAACAATCTATGTTATGCAGATGACATAACCCTGCTTGTTGAAACTGAGGAGGACCTAAAGTGCTTGCTGTAGAGGGTCAAGGACTGCAGCCTTCAATATGGATTGAAGCTCAACATCAAGAAAACAAAGATTCTCACCACTGAACTGATTGGCAGCATCATGATAGATGGTGAAGAGATTGAGATTGTTAATAGCTTTAGTTTTGCTTGGATCCACAATAAACACTCTTGTACCTACAGCCAAGAAATTAAAAGATGAATTGCATTGAAAAAGTCTGCTGTCAGAGACCTCTCCAAAGTACTGAAGAGCAATGATGTTTGTCTGGAGACTAAAGTGTGCTTGATACAGGCCATGGTCTTTGCAATTACTTGCTATGCATCAGAAAGCTGGAAAATGACTAGGGCTGATAGAAGGAATGTTGACACCTTTGAGCTGTGGTGCTGGAGAAGGGTATTGAATATACCATGGACTGCTAGGAAAACAAATTCGTCCTGGAGAAGATGAAGCCAGGCTACTCGTTGGAGGCAAGAATTCTGAAGCTTTGTATGACATACTTTGGACATGTTGCAAGGCAGAATCAGTCTTGGAAAGGGATGTCAGATTTGGGAGGGTGGAGGGACAGTGCAGGAGAGGAAGACCCTCAATGAGATGGATTGACTTAGTGAATGGGGTAATGGGGGTAGGTGTGTCAGAGACAATAAAACTGGCTCAAGATAGAGCAGGGCTCAGAGCTGTTGTACATAGGGTCTCTATGTAACTTGATGGCACATAAAAACAAAACCAACGACAACAACATATGTAAATCAACAGTAGCATCATGGCCAATCCATACTTCCTGGAATAGCTCTAAAGTGTGAGTACAATAGTGATTTTATCCCACATTATCACAGAACAGAGGGAGCAATTGATGTTTGCTGATCAGCAACACAAACTTTCTGAGCACTGCTCATCCTTTGAATCAGCTCTAAATGCTCCCTAAACTGCCCTTATTTCCTGTTGCCCTTTGCTAGCTGCTGGGTTCAAATTGACCAAATCTCTACTCCAAACCTGAGAGGTATATGTAAGCTAAGATGAGAACATCTTTTGAAGTTGCCAAAGGAGCTGATGCGATAGTCCAGTCCTCTTATTTCCAGCTTGTGCCATGTTCCAAAGAAAGAATGTCAAGAGTTTTCAGTTAGCCCATGATGAGATTTCAAGTATTAGGATGCCAGTGATGAGTCATAGGAGAGCTGGACATGACTCCAACATGAGCTTGGAGCACATGAAGGGCTTAGTCACACCCATGTTTCCTTTGGTGAGAATTCCTCATAAAACTCAAGTATCATAATATGTTTATAGCTATTTCAACCAGAACAACATAAAATTAAAAATCATGCAATTATTTACATTCATCTAATTGTTCTGGTATAAGACCTAGCAGTATTCACTTACCCAAGGGTAACTGCTATTCTCTCCTAATGAGTAAGGACAATATCATCAGCATTTGGGAATAAGTCTTTCCCTATACATGACAGATATTTGTTGAGGCCCATGAAACTTCCTTTTCTGCATGGCACACTGTAAGTGCTCAATAGTAGTTATCTCCAACTATTTTTTCTTCCTTCTTTCTTTCCTCTTTCCTTCTTGTCTTCTCTTCCTTCTTCCCTTCACTCCTCTCCCCATTTCTAAATCTTTTCATACATCATTTTTTCCCCTTCCATCTGAGCACATCAATTGAAAATAGGTTGAGAGTTGATAAAAAGCTATCCCAGAGACAATGGTGGCTTGTCCAGCAGTCTGCCTTAACTCTGACTGATGATATTGAACTTCCACAGTGTATCTCTCCAAGGATGTGATTTGGTTTCTGTATATTCTATCCAACAAGGTTCATGCGTTTTTTTGGTGTTGGTGGTTTTTTGTTGTTGTTGATGTTATGTTATTTGGAGGAAAAGGGGGGGAGGCATTTGCAATGAATAAGTAGTTAAAGTTTTTACTCTTGTGACCTTTGATTTTCCCAAGTTGCACATTTTACAGGAAATGACTGCCTTGTCTTTCTCCTATGGTGTGGCCATTGAATCCAAATTACCAATTTTTAGCAGCCCAGAATGCACACTCTACACAACAAGGACTCATTAGTTTTGCAAATTCTATCACATTACCAGGAGGAATATAACCCTGGAAAACTGACATCATGTTTGGTGAAGTAGAAGGTCATTGATAAAGGGGAACCTTTCAGTGAGATGGGGTGGCATAGGTGCTACAACCGGAACTCAAGCACAGAAATGACCATGAGGATGATGCAGGACTGGGCAGTGTTTTGTTCTATTACACATGGGGCCACTGTGTTTTGGGGTGGGCTTTATAACACCCGATAACAACAACAGAAGTACACATAAATACAATGTGATGGGAAGGAACTAATTTCTTGTTTGCTTCATTTAGGTTCAATATGTTGAATAGACTTTAAATGCTACCAGTCTTGGCTGGTTGGAAAGAAGTCTACTCAAAGTCCTACCACTGAGTATTGGTTTTCAGCTTAGGAAGTCTTTGTCAACTGGGTTTTCTGTTTGTGAAGTATTTATTAATGTTATTTTAGTGGATTTGAAATACAATTGCATTGAAAAATTATTATTTGCAAAGCATAGACTTGGTGACAAAAATGAGGCAGAAAACAGAATTATCAAATTTTGTACATTCAGTAATTTATTTATCACAAATATCGTTTTTAAAAAACATAAATGATGACTTTACATATGGCTGTCACCAGAAGGACTACATAGTAATTGGATTTACTAAATCTATGGAATAATTGGAGAAGGTCAATGTCAGTAGTCAAAACCAGGCCAGGTACCAACTATAGAATTGATCATCAGCTACTCATGTGCAAGTTCCACTTGAGACTGAAGAAAATTAAAACAAGTCAATGAGAATAAAAATATAATTGAATTTATCCCACCTGAATTTAAAATTATTCTCAAGAATTGATTTAAACTTTAAAAACCAATTACTGACAATAAGATGAGTAATAGGATGATATCAAGGATAGGATTAATGAAGAGAGCAAAAGGTCACTACAAAGACAAAGGAAGAAAAAGCAAAATGGATGTGAGAAAAGATCCTGATAATTGTACTACAGCAACAAGAAGCCAACATAAAGGGAAAAGATTTTGAAGTTAAAGAGTTGAGCTAAAGTTAAAAATTTCAAAGGACAAATGGAGAAGACAAAGTAAACTATTATAACAGAATATGCAGAAGCCTAGAATTGGAGAATAAGAAGGGGAGAACTTGCTCCCTATTTCTCAAGCTTAAAGAACTGAAGCCTTGAGTTGGATACTTAGAGATGATATGGACAAAACCATGAATGAAATAGAACTGAGATGCAGTGATTTATACACCTATGTTCATAACAGTGTTACTAACAACAGCAAGAACATGGAAACAGCCCATATGCTCATTAACAAAAGAAGGGATTGAGAAATTGTGGTATATTTACATAATCGAATATTATGTAGCACTCAAGAGCAACATGAGAGAGGCTAGACAGCATTATGCATAGTGAGCTAACTCAGTTTTATTATCACAAATACCACATAAGACCATTGTTATAAAAATAGAAGGATAGCTAGTAAGATATGTATAAAAATCCAAACGGAGAGAGGAGGAGGGAATGGGGACTGAGGGTGGAGAGAGAAAGATTCACAAGGTCTCAGTCTGGTAGGTAGAGTGAAGGGGTGAAGGAGTTAGGATAGATTTAGTGGTGACCTGAAAAGAGCGGTGATAGTAGACATAGATCAAAGGTAATTTGTTTTATAAAACACATTGTATGAGAATGATCATATGAAAAACAACGTGAATGAAGGAATGTGTGAAACACAGTGTACATGTGTGAAACACAGTGTACATGAATGAAACACAATACATACAAATTTTGTGCCAATCTTGTTGTTTCTGACACACCTACCCCCATTACCCCAGTCACTGAATCAATCCATATCATTGAGGATCTTCCTCAGAGTCAGCCACAGTTTGTTATGATCCACGCAGTCAAATGCCTTTGCATAATCAATGAAACACAGATAGACATTCTTCTGGTATTCTCTG
>NW_006399843.1:1025028-1026755 GCF_000299155.1 Elephantulus edwardii
CCACTTATTTCCCAGCTCCACCCTCCAGCAGGATACCACTTCACTTCTACCAAATGCCTTCAGAATTAATGTCCCATTGTCTTAGTAGAGTACTGTAATCTACTGCTGAAGTTTAATTAGGTAAGTGATTTCCCTCCATATACTCAATTCATAAAATAAATTTTATAAAATAAAAATAACACTTCTCTCGTATAGTTACTTTATAATTACTATTTGTTCTCTATTGATTATGCAAGTGCATTTGACTGTGTGGGTCATAACAAATTATAACTAACATTAAGAAATTTGGGATTCCCAGAGCACTTAAGTTTGTGCAAAACCTATACCTAGAACAAAGGGGTGTTGTGTAAGTAAAACTAGGAACACTGCATGGCCTAAAATTACAAAAAGTGTGCATCAGGGGTCTATCCTTTATCCATACCTATTTAATCTGTATGCTGAGAAAATAATTGAAAAAGCTAGTTTCTATGAAGAAAAAATGTGGATTAGAAGAAAAATTATCAATAACTTTTGTTATGCAGATGACACAATCTTGCTTGCTGGAAGTGAGGAGGACTTGAATCACTTGCTGCAAAAGGTTAAAAACTGCTGCCTTCAATATGAGTTGTATCTCAAAGTCAAGAAAACAAAAATCCTTATCACTGGACTGATAGGCAACATCATGATAAATAGAGAAAGGACTGAGACTGTCAACAACTTCATCTCACTTGAATCCACAATCGGTACACTTGACACTATCAGGTAGATAATCGAGTGACATAATGGATTGGTAATGTCTGTAGTCAGGGATCTTTCGAAAGTATTGAGGAGTAATGATATTCAAGAATTAAGTTGCACTTGATTCAGGCTATGATCTTTCCAGTCAGTTGCTATGTGTCTGACAGGTGGACAATTAATAAAGATGACAGAAAAGTTGATGCCTTTGAATTGTGGCATTGGAGAATAGTGCTAAATATCCCATGAATTGCCAAAAGAACAAACAGATATGTCTTAGAGAAGGGGTAGCCAGAGTACTTCTTGGAAGCAAACATGACGAAGGGTCATCTCACATACTTTGGGCTTGTTGCTAAGAAAGGTTATTTCTTAGAGTGGGCCATGCTTGAGAAGAGGGGCAGCAAAAGAGAGGAAAGCCCTCATTCAGGTGGGTTGACACATTGACTGTGGCAATGAGTTAGAGAGTATCAGAGCTTGTGACGATGGCACGGGATAGGATAGTGCTTAGACCAATTGTTCATAGAGTCGCTATGAGTCATACTCAATGACTCCTAACAACAACAACAACAACAACAACAACAACAATAATATATAGTTACTGAAAGCATGAGATACGTAGGTATGTAAAGCAGTGAAGTACAGTACCAAACATGTAAGTTGTTCAATAAGTGATAATCATAATCAGATTCCTACCATAAACTCTAATCTTGCCTTAGGTCAATTTGTCCTTGGCTTCTTTTGGTAGTGTTGATTCTAAAGATGTGCTGTGTTGTTGTTGTTATGTACCATAGATGAACAATATCAGTTTAAAGACACACCTGATCCAAGCCATGGTCTTTTCAATTAGTTGCTATGCATTTGAAAGTTGGACAGTGGATAAATTAAGTATATTGTATTGAAACAGATGAGGGAAAGAACAGATTAGAAGTGATTTATGATTGAGTATTATGGTTAGCACAGGAATCCAGAATTGGGGTTGCATAGAGAAGTGTACTCGGGGTGGGGGGTGGGGG
>NW_006399843.1:1027108-1029838 GCF_000299155.1 Elephantulus edwardii
TGAAACTTTACCTCACACCTTTTGAGCTTGTTGCTAAGAGGGGAAAAGATACCATGCTTGGAAATGTGAAGGATCAGTGAAAGAGAGGAAGAAACTTAACAAGATGAATCGACACAGTGACTGTAGCGGTGGACTTGAGTATGTCAGAGACGGTGAAGATAGCACAGGACAGGGCAAGGTTCAGACCCACTGTCCATAGAGTCACTGTGAGTTGTAGTTGACTAATCGGCATCTAAAAGCAACATTGAACCAATGTCACTTCCCTTCTGCTCACTCAGTTTTGTTTGTTGATTCATTTTCCTTCCATGAGTGAAAAATCTGGACTAGATACTTTCAGAGGTCTCTCTCAAATCTAGCCTTTGTTTTAAGTCTTTGTTACCACAGTTAATGGCACTCTACTTTTTCATTCATCTCTTTCTGGGAACTCTAGCTCCCTGCACCAGCCCTGCAGTGCATACATAGACACACACATTCATACACACATTCAAGCAAATATAGACACACATCCATTCACATAGCAGCACTGCTTTGCCTTCTATTATTCTTTTTCTTGATAACTCCAACATTAAATTATGTGTCTTGTTATTATTCTCTGAAATAAATGAAGTATAAAATACATCTTGGACAGAAAACAATCTTCTCTTTCTCTTTTAGGGGGAAACAGAGTCTCTTGCTGAGGAAATACAGGGTAGATTTGGGCACAGACACATAGCTCTTCTTTAAGGTTGTTCAAAAAGCCCAGGATAAAATAGAGACCATTTGTCGAAGTATGTGATCATTTTAAATGCAGCAACTCAGAAATATTCAAGATTCATAATAGGCATTGGGTCTGCTGCTTCTTGGATCATTCTCATCTCAATGATCATTGAAATCTCCAAAGACCAGAGATGATATGCTTTTCTCACAACCTTCAAAACCCTTCATGTGTGGCCTCAAGGCACACAGCTTTCAAAAAGATGGAACATACTCCTTTAAGCTTTGTAATGTGTGTGAGAGAGAGAGAGAAAGAGAAAGAGAGAGTGAATGTTACCTTGAGAATGCATGACGCACTGCTGTGATCTGACAACAATCAGGAAATTAAGAGTTAACGTTCGTACTGTCAGCATGCACACAGGAGGCTGCACCTCAGTCCCTGCATTCCTGCGCTGTCGTCAGCTGGCTTCACAATTTCAGCATACCTCAGTGTCTGTTTTGTATTTAACTCTACCCTACATATCACATCATATGAAACCTGTCGGTGGTTTTGCTGTTAGGGTATGGCTCATACCTGATGAGGGTGGGTGCCCTCACCAAGCACCCCCACGGGAGGCACTGAGCTAGAAAGATAACAATCAGTTTCACGGAGAAAACCACACAGGCACAAACACAAGTAACTGATATTTAAACCTCAAACCCATCGGGGACCCCACGTTTCCACATGAGCTGGCTGTGTCTGCTTCCCCTCATCCACAAGCATATGTTCTTCATGGAACTGGCCCAACCCATCTGAACTAGTTACTATTTCTGTGAGAAGTGGGAGGAGGAGGAGAAAGAGAGAAGACATTTTTAACTGCTGTGGGGCTATAAATATTTGCCCATTGAAAGCTATGGGCTTTCCATGGCATAACTGATACCACAAATACTGATCATGGCTATATGGGTTAATGCATCACTCACTTAGGGCTCGGAGGACTGCCTAGGTGGTGAGGTGGGCTCTGGGATTAGACAGACTTTGGTTTGAATCCCATTTCTCAGACGTTATACTCTATGACTTTGGGACACATGATTTCTTTCCTTCTACTTTCCAGTTTCATCTATCCTGATTTCTAATTGCCATCTTCTAGCCCTTTTAGTTCACTGTCTCTAACAACATCTTGCTTCCAAGAATGCTTTGACCCCATCAGGATCTTTAAATCAATGATTCACATTCATCATGTACAATAACTACTCCCTGGCTCACTATCAGGAATCTTCATATTCCTGCAGAAAGGGGGACTTTCACTTACCTAAGTTTGATGTTACACATTCATCTTCAATGATACACTAAAAGATGGAAGTGTATATGCCACAGGCATATACAACACTGTTCTAAGGTCAGGGTTATCCATGAAAACTGGTGCTAGCAGAGCTTCCAGACTAAGATAGATTGGGAAGATGAATCTGATCGATTACGTCTGAAAAAAAATCAGTAAAAACATAATGAAAGGTATTGGAACAGTCTGTTCTAGTGCCATAGGATGAGTACCTGTGGTTGGAAGGCTCTCAAAAGATGACAGGGGTTGAATTGCCTCCACAGAGTGGAGTCAAATCTTACAAAGTTTTCAAGACCTTGATTTGAATAAGTACCATAACTCAAATTGAGAAGAAATACCTGCAAATACCCATGTAATTGGAAAATGAAATTGTGTGAAGAATAAATTTTTTCAAGTAAAATGTGAAAAGTTTAAATGGAAATCACAGAGGTCAATAGTCTAGGCATTCATGAGCTGAAATGCACTTATATTAGCCATTTTAATTCAGGCAATACATGCAACACTATGCTGAGAATGAAAAATTGGAAAGACATGGCATTGCATTGTTCAGAAAGAACATTTCCGGATCTATCCTAAAATGACTCAGTATATTCTTTCCATCTTCTTTTAATACTTCCTGGATCATTTAACATTCTACCCAAAGCATCCTTGATTATAGCAACTCGAGGTTTGAATTTGTTCTTCAGTTCCTTGAGCTTAAGATATGCTGGGCGAGTTC
>NW_006399843.1:1030833-1036357 GCF_000299155.1 Elephantulus edwardii
GTCTAACATACTTTGGACATGTTGTGAGGAGAGACCGGTCCTTGGAGAAGGACATCATGCTTGGGAGGGTGGGGGGACAGCGCAGGAGGGGAAAGCCCTCTATGAGGTGGATTGATTTAGTGATTGGGATAATCAGGATGGAAATGTCAGAGACAGCACAATTAGCACAGTACAGAGAAGAGTTTAGGGGTGTTGTACATAGGGTCGCTATGAGTGGCAAGTGACTCGACGGCACATAACAACAACAACATCCTAAAATGTGATACCATCAGCAGTACTTTAATGTCCGTATGTACCAATAACTAATGCAAAATACAATAAAATTGAAGCTTTTTCTTCCAACTTCAAAAGTCTGAAGTTGCAAAAGTAAGTCATGAAAATGCATTAACAATTATGATCAATTGTTGATGATTTGAAAGTGAAGGTCGGAAACAAAGAAGAAGGAACAGTAATTGAAAGACACGCCTTAGTGATAGAAATGACACCTGAGTTTGCATGACAAAATGTTTCAATTCTAACAATTTATTTTGTGGAAATAGCTTTTTAAACATTTAGTATGTTGATGATCCATATAGACCTTTCGAGATAGAGTACACAGGAATCAAAGGGGCTGTATCATGGCAAAAGACAGTGGAGACTCTTAACATTATCAGTCAGAACAAGCCCACGTGTTGATTGAAAGCTGAAGGAAATAAAGAGAAGTTCAGGAAAGTCAGAGTACAAGCTGAGAGGAATACCCCATCTCAATTTAGAGACCATCTTAACAATAAGATTGAACAATCTGGCTGAACGCAGAGGGGACCAGAGAAACATCTATCTGTGTTATATTGACTATTCAAACGCATTTGACTGTGTGGATCACAACAAACTGTGGCTAACTCTGAAAAGAATGGGAATTCCAGAACACTAGATGTATTGAAAGGAATTGGCAGACACAGAAGAATTTAATGAAACAACATATGAACAAGAGCCTATGGTGATAAAGGAAGAAGTTTCAGCCGCTTTGAAGGAAATAGCAAAAAATAAGGCCCCAGGAATAGATGGTATACCAATTGACATATTTGAGCTAACAGATGCTGCCCTGGACGTGCTCACCAAGTTGTGTCAAGAAGTTTGGAGAACAACCACTTGGCCAACTGACTGGAAGAGATCTGTATTTGTTCCCATTCCAAAAAAAGGTGACCCAGCAGAGTGTGGAAACTATAGAACAATATTGTTGATTTGACATGCAAGCAAGATTCTGCTGAAGATTATCCAAAAATGACTGGAACAGCACATCAGCAGAGAACTGCCAGAAGTTCAGGCTGGGCTGAGAAGGGGTTGTGGTACTAGGGGTATTGTAGCTAATGTTAGATGGATCTTGGCTGAAAGCAGGGAGTACCAGAGGATTGTCTATCTGTGCTTCACTGATTAGGCAAAGGTATTTGACTGTGTTGATCATAAATCAACCTGTGGCTGACTCTGAGAAGAATGGGAATCCCAGAGGGTCAAGGACTGCAGCCTTCAATATGGATTGAAGCTCAATGTCAAGAAGACAGAGATTCTCACCACTGGACCGATTGGCAGCATCAGGATAGATGGTGAAGAGATTGAGATTGTTCACAGCTTTAGTCTGCTTGGCTCCACAATCAACACTTTTGGCACCAGCAGCCAGGAAATTAAAAGATGTATTGTGATAGGAAAGTCTGTTGTTAGGGACCTCTCTAAAGTACTGAAGAGCAACGGTGTCTCTCTGGAGACTAAGATGCGTCTGATATAGGCCATGGTCTTTGCAATCACTTGTTATGCTTCAGAGAGTTGGACAATGACTAGGGAGGATAGAAGGAAAATTGACATCTTTGAGCTATGGTGTTGGAGAACAGTATTGAGGGTACCATGGACTGTTAAGAAAATAAACAGATTCATCCTGGAGAGGGTTAAACTGGGCTGCTCCTTGGAAGTAAGGATTCTGAGGCTTTATCTGATATACTTTGGTCATGTTGTAAAGAGAGATGGGTCCTTGGAAAAGGACATCATGCTTGAGAGGGTGGAGGGCAGGTGCAGGAGGGGAAGGCCTTCTAGGAGGTGGATTGATTCAGTGACTGGGGTAATTGGGATCGGTGTGTTGGAGACAGTGAGATTGGCACAGGACAGAGCAGAGTTTAGAGCTGTTGTAGTTTAGGCAAGCGACTCGATGGCACATAACAACAAATAATAAGATTGAGCTTATGCGAAACCTATGCTTGGACCAGGAGGCAGTCATCACAATAGAGCAAGTTCAAAATCTGGAAAGGAGTGCGTCCGGGATTCATCCTGTTCCCATACGTTTTCAACCTTTATGCAGAACAGATCATTCGGGAAGCAGGGCTTTAAGAGGAGGAGTGCGGCTCAAGATTGGAGGAAGGATCATTAACAATATGCATTATGCAAATGGAAACCTTGCTTGCTGAAACAGAGACATTTTCTGCAGAAGGTCAAGGACTGCAGCCTTCAATGTGGATTGAAGCTCAACATCAAGGAAACAAAGATTCTAACCACTGGGCCAACTGGCAGCATCATGATAGATGATGAAGAGACTGAGATTGTTAACAGCTTTAGTTTGCTTGGCTCCACAATCAGCACTCTAGGTACCAGCAGCCAGGTAATCAAAAGATTAATTACATTGGGAAAGTCTGCTGTCAGGGACCTCTCCAGAGTACTGAAGAGCAACCATGTCAGTCTGGAGATTAAGGTGGGCCTGATCCAAGCCATAGGCTTCACAATCACTTGCTATGCATCAGAAAGTTGAACAATGACTAGTGATGATAGAAGGAGAGTTGATGTCTTTGAGCAGTGGTGCTGGAGAAGGGTACTGACCATGGACTGCTAGGAGAATAATCAGGATTAATCTGGAGAGGGTGAAACCAAGCTTCTCCTTGCAGGTAAGGATTTTGAAGCTTCGTCTGACATACTTTGGGCATATTGCAAAGAGGGACCAGTCCTTGGAGAGGGACATCATGCTTGGAAGGATGGAGGGACAGCACAAGAGAGGAAGACCCTCAATGAGACGGATTCATTCAGTGACTAGGATAATGAGGATAGGTATGTCAGAGACAGAGAGGTTTGCATAGCATAGAGCAAGGTTCAGAGCTATTGTACATAGGATCTCCGTGAGTCACAAGCGACTTGTCAGCACATAACAACAACAATAATAGCTAACACCCAGATGAGTTGTAGAATATCATCAGGATATAAAATAAGAACAAAGCAAAAAAGAAATAAAAAGTGAAAATGGATGTTAGACTCCAAAACTCGCTTTTAAAGATAGAAAAGCCAGAGTGATTGGAAGAAAGAATGAAGTAAGAGAATTGAGTAGAAGATTTCACAAAGGACCATAACAAGACAAAACAATATATTGTAGTGAAATGTGCAAAGACTTGCAGTTAGGAAACCAAAATGGAACAACATGCTTCAGTATTTCTCAATCTCTCCAGGAAAAGGTGATCCAACAGAATGTAATAATTCCTGAACATTGTCATTAATATCATATACATGCAATCATCTCCCTCACTAGAGGGATGTGGTTGATACGGAGTACAATGCATGACACTCTCAGAATCACCAACACCAAAGCAACTGTCTATACAAATTTTAGAAATATATTCATTTTTATTAAAATGAAATGAAATATTATTCATTTTATTAAAAATACACATAATTACTTAATATAACATAAATATTTCTATATACCCAGATTGCATGCATCAATATACCTATAAGGCTAAATTCCCATGCTCATTTATTTATCTTCTAATGTGCTCTGGAGGATTTTTGTTCATAGGGTTGCTGTGAGTCGCCCACAACTCGACGGCACTTAACAACAATAACACCAACAAAGAGAGAGATCAGTTGGCCTAGTGGAGAGAAAGTGATGCTACCAAGCCAAAGGTGGTATAGCCCTGGTGTGTTCACTTGCCATACAGAGGTAATTTTGTTGCTGTGAAGTTGAATGGTTACCCATGGCGGACAGTGTTTGGTGGTGCTCCCTGATTAAAACAAGCTTGGAAGGAGGAGTGGCATCAACTTCCATAATAGCTTGCCTCCGGAAACCCTATGGACCTGGAGAAAGGATGAAAGTTACACAAGTGTTGAGGTCTTTTATTCATAGGGTCGCTATGAGTCACCTACAACTCAACGGCACTTAACAACAACAACAACAACAATGTGCTCTGCAACATCATGATAGATTTAGAAACATTTGAAACTGTCAATAATTTCATCTTACTTGGAGCCATAACCACTATCTTTAGTATCAGCAGTCAAGAGATCAGAAAACATATTATATTAGGCAAGTCAGATGTCAGAGATCTCTCCTAATTACATAGGAGGAATGATGGTTGATTGAGGACTAAGGTGTACCTGATTCAGGTTATGGTCTTTTCAATCAATTACAATGCAGTTGAGAGCTGGACAGTCAATAAGGATGATGGAAGAAGAATTGATCCCTTAACACTGTGGTGTTGAGGAAGAGCACTGACTATCCCATGGACAGACAAAACATCTCAATTATGTCTTGGAAAGAGTGCAGCCAGAGTGCTCCTTGGAGGCAAGGATGGTGAAACTGTCTCTCACATATTTTGGTCATGTTGCTAGAAGAGGCTATTCCACAGAATGGGATATCATGTTTGGAGTGTTGGAGGATCAGCAAGAAGAGGAGCACACTTAACGAGATGAACTGACACAGTGAGTGAAGCAATGGGACCAAGCATGTTGAAAATGGTGAGGATGGCACAGGACAGGACAAGGTTCGGATATGTTGCTCACAGACTTGCTATGAGTTGTACTCAATTCAAGGGCACCTCACAACACAAAATTAACAACAAATGTGCTCTGGTAAGAGCTGTCATTATCAGCCAATTACAATGATTCTTTGAATCACGTGATTTTCTCTGCACACATTCTAAGTCAAATGCTCTTATTTTCACTGCTGCTGTTGTTTCTATACTCATTAATTTTGCCAACTTTTCTGGTATTTTGGTTAAAATACTGTGGCAATTAGTATTTGTGAACCTATATCAGTAATTCTTTTTGAGAATGAAGTAACAATTAAGGGGGGGAAATGAGAAAAAATTTAAAAATTCCTATTCAGCTTTAATAATGTTATGCATCAATATGCAAAGATTTTATAAAACAATTTTATTGTTATTATTCACTTAGTCTAAGACATATTGTAGTTAAATATTTACAACTATATTTATCATATAATATTCTGTAATTGTTGTTGTTGCTTACCATAGAGTAGGAACAGTTCAGAGACAGTTAATCACACAGGAGAAGATTGCTCATCCTTCTCCCATGGAGTAGCTGGTGGCCTCAAACAGCATGACTTGAGGATTGCAGTGCAGCTTCTTGCCACTAGGTCACCAAAGCTCCCGTAATTAGTTGTTGTTGTTGCTGTTATGTGCCATTGAGTCATTTGCGACTCATAGCGACCCTGTGTACAACAGCCCTAAACACTGCTCTATCCTGTGCCAATCACATTGCCTCTGACACACCCATCCCGATT
>NW_006399843.1:1037578-1042891 GCF_000299155.1 Elephantulus edwardii
GTTGTTCTCCAGATTTCTTGGCACAACTTGGTGAGCACAACCAGTGCAGCATCTGTTAGCTGAAATATGTCAATTGGTATACCGTCTATTCCTGGGTACCGTAATTAGTATGTAATAAATATTGTTAAGTATTCTGTATGGTTTCAGATGGGAAGAAGTCTGTAGGACAAGGGGCTAACAACACAGATTCGTCACAGTAGGTGGCGTCAACCATAGTAACACTACTGCGTACAAGTAAAACTGCTGAATATAATTTAAAATTATTCTAATAATGTGTCACGAGGGATCAGCTAGAAATCCAAGCAGTATTCAGAAAAAGATGTGGACTAGCGAATACCCTCCTGATGTGTGATAGATCTTGGCTGAAAACAGAAAATACCAGATGTATGTTTATCTGTGTATTATTGACTATACAAATCTATTCAACTATGAAGATCATAACAAGTCATGGGTAGCTCTGGGAATAATGAGGATTCCAAGCCGCTCTGCTCTTGTAGAAACTGTGCATAGACCATGAAGCACTCAGTTGAATAGAAATAGGGAATGATGCGTGATTGAAAATAAAGAAAAGGTGTGTGTCAGGGTGGTATTCTTTCTTGTATACAGTAAATCTGTAAGTTGAACAACAAATCCAAGGTGCTGGGCTATATAAAGAAGGAAATAGCATTCACATTGGAGGAAGAAATCAGGAGTGGTGTACACTGGGGTTGTATCCATTCACCTTGCATATTCAATCCATATACTGACAAAATAATCCAAGAAGCTGGGCTCTATGAAAAAGAATGCAGCACTGGGATCATAGCAAGATGTATTAACAATTTGAAATATGTAAATAACACATTCTTGCTTACTGAAAACAAATAAGACTTGAAACATCTATTGATGAAGCTCAAATACTATAGGCTTCAGTTTGAACTACCCCTTGGTGTAAAAAACCCCAAAAATCCTCACAATTGAACCAGTAAACAACATGATGAAGTTTGTCAAAAGTTTTCACTGGATCCACAATCGATATCCAGGAAAGCAACAATCAAGAATCAAACAAGATATTGCACTGAGTAAATATGCTGTTAATAGAGCTCTTTAAAGTGCTAAAAGCTCAATGGTATCACTTTGAGAGCTAAGGTGCACTTGACTGGAGCCATGCTGTATTTCAATAGCTTCATATGCATTTGAAAGTTGGGCAGAAAATAAAGAAGAATGGATAACTTTGAATTGTGGTATTGAAGAATATTGAATATACCATTAACTGCTAAAAGAACAAACAAATCTGTCTTTGAAATACAGAAAGAATACTCCTTCGAAATTAGAATGCTTGTCTTTAACTTCTTTTGATTAAAAAAAATGAGAAGTGAGAATGTTAAGACTTCATTTCATGTGCTTTGGACATGTTATCAGAGGGATCAGTCCCTTGAGGACGATGACATGCTTGGTAAAGTTCAATGAAAAAGTGAAACACTCTCAAGGAGAAGGGAGTGACCTAGTGATGCAACAATGGACTTAGAGCAACAATTGTGAGGCTGGTGCAGAATCAGACAGTGCAAGACGAACTTAACTGTCCCTAAAAGCAGCATGTGCCAATGGCAGGACATTGATTACCGAAATCAAAGCATTTGAGCATTCATCACTTACTGATGAAGGTCAGAGACTATAATTTTCATGCATTCCAGCCTAGGTGAGGCCAATGTGGACTAGGGTCAGTGAGTGCTTGTGTGGTGTAGTTGTCCAGAGTGCGGTAAGCAGGGGTGGCCAGGAAAGTGAGTCAGGAGAGGTACAATAAGACCATGATGTACCTTGTATGTGCTTGAGAAGATAAAGTTGTATTCTAAGAGAAAGGAGAGTCATTAAAGTGTTTTAGGTATTGTTGTCGTTGGGTGTTGTTGAGTCAGCCATGACCCCTTACAGACCCTGTGAACAGCAGACCTGAACACTGGCCAGTCCTGCGCCATCCTCACTGTTCCTGCTATACTTGAGCCCATTGCATCAGCCACTGTGTCAATCCAGCTTAGAGAGTATCTTCTTCTTCCTCACTACAGAAATAATTTCATTTTATTTGTAGTCTAGAAAGCCTCTCTGTAGTATTGAGAATATCTGAGGGGGTCAAATTGGAAACGGAGATCAGTGTTACAAAGACTGTTACAATAATCTCTATGAGAGACTCTTGAGAAGTGGATGTGAGAGGCCAACCTAACACTGATTAGTTTAGTGGAATAGAAAGGCCTCGGTGGCTGACTTCACACGAGGAAGCAGGTGACTGACCTTCTCTGGTAGATGTAGTCACTGAGATAGGGAGGGGCAGGCTTGGGGCGCAGTTGTTGTTTTTTTTGTGTGTCATTAAGTCAAGAATGACTTAGAGCAACTCTATGAACAGATCAGAACCCTATTGTATCCTGTACCATCCTCAGTAACCCTGACATACTTGAGTCTATTGCTGCAGTCACTGGGTCACTCCATCTCATTGAGGGTCTTCCCTGCTTTCGCTGACCTGCCACATTTTCCAAGTATAACATCCTTTCCCAAAGAATAACCCCTCCTAACAACACCACCAACACCAATGTCAGGCAAAAGTTTTGCCATCCTTGCCTGTAAGGAGTACTCCAGTTGCATTTTCTCCAAGATATGAGTGTTCAGAGTACTGGGCATATCAGTTTGAGGTGCTCTACAGATTCTGAAGTGGGAAATAAAATGTTTATCATTTGCTTTTCAACATAGATGTGTTCCTTATTCAACAATGGAACACAGAATCGTCTCCATTTAGTACATTCTCCTCCTCTCCTAGGATTTCAGATCCAGATATTGAAGATACAGTAAAATTGTGTAGCATGTATTAACTCCAAATAGAGCCAGGGTTAGAGTAACTGATGAGCCAGAGATTCCTAAAAACCCAGCAATATGCAGTCAGAGGCTCCCACTGGACCTGGATGCCGCAGGTTCTGACCACAAAACATACAAACAATGGGTCCTGGGAGCTCTGAGGAGGGAGGCTGGCCAGTATCCTCTGAAGCTGCATTATCACCTACCGTCAGGTATGGTTATATTGCCTTACAAAAATGTGATTAAGATTAACCCTGTACTCTTTGCAATTCAGGCACCTGACCTAGGAGAAATGGGCTGTTGTCTTTGGGGTAGAGATTTTTATTCCAGCTATGTTTTACAGACAGAAAAAGACTAATTTTTTTTTTTTGCTTTGTTTTGGGAAGAGTGTGTTTATTGTTTATTTTCCTTATAGATATTAAAACTACAATCTAGAGGAGAAAAAAGTTCTCCAACTTCTCTGTTAAGGAGCACAACTCTCTTCTCAAGGGTTGTTAAGTAGTTCTGGTAAAAAAGGGAAGTTTCCATGGCTGATGGTTTACAAAGTAGTAACACTGTGTACACTCGAGTGAAAACAGTGCATGTGGGACACTTTGATGGCACCATCAGGAAGATCTGCTGATTTTTCAGATCTGGAGAATTGTTAGTGCTATGCATAAAGAGTATTTCCCTTGTCTGCTTTTCTGAGATGGAGCTGCTGCTTTAGAGATAAAGACCGTCTGTCTTTCTCAGAAGAGTCCTTGGGTGGTACAATGCTTAATGTGCATGACCACTTACCAAAAAGTTCAAGGTTTGAGTCTACTCACCACTGCTTCTGAAAATAGATGTAGTTATATGCTTCTAAAAATTCAGTCATTCGAAACTCCTGTGGAGCACACTTCTATTCTTGCACACAAATTCTCCATGAGACCTCACTGACTCAATGAATGGACTCTGCGTTTCTCTTAGTATGGTGTATACTTTCTTTGAGCACTTTTACTCTCTGTACTATAGCCACCTCAGCGCCCATGGACTTGCTTTTCTCACTGCGCCTCGTCCCAGCCTCCGCATAGCTGTATGACTCACCTACTTTCCTCACACATCTGTGCCTGCTTTCAGGTCACGTAGAATGACAGAACTACTTCTGAAATGGCAACCTCCCTGAACCAGTTATTTCTGTGTGATCTCACCATTACGTACACGTAGACTCTGACACACTCCACCATGATTCAGAGTGAAACTTTGTGCCTTTTTCTGTCACTGTCCTAGAATATCACTTACTCGAAAGACATTTTGGTGCATAGATGGATTTGTTCCAGCTTAGGGGAAGATCAAAGATGTGGTTTATTTCACAAGGTAACACAAGAAATATTTGTTACTGTTGTTACCTACTGTTTAGCTGGCCCCTAAATCCTGATGAGCCTATACACATCAAAAGGAAACAATATCCTCTTCTACACTAGCGTTATGATCAGTTCAGATCAGAAAGTAGATACCCAGGCATTTGCTTCTCATCTATCTTAGTCTGAAAGCTCAACTAACATCTACTTAGTATCATAGCAGCACATAAGCTTCAACTGAAAAGACAGGTAGTGACTGTGCTTGAGGGGCATTAGCCAGGAATTTAAGCCAGATGTCCTGTGAGGAAGATGGGACCACCATTGCCCCAGCTGAATGTCAGCTTACTAATTCTGGACAAAGGGAACTCTAGCAGCTAGTGCTAAAAAGCTGTACTGTCAACCCAAAGGCGCATGGTTTGATTTCCATAGTGGCTCCACAAAGAAAGATGGGCAATCTCCTCTCATGTGATTTACTGCCTTTGAAAACCTTCTGGAGCTCAGTTATGAGTTGGTTCTGAAGACTTTCAATGACATGGATTGACACAGTGATTATGGGCTCAAGTGTGTCAGAGATGGTAAGGCTGACACAGGAGAGAACATGGTTCAGAGCCATTGTTCACAGGGCAGCAATAAGTTGTAGCTGACTCAACGGCATGTAACAGCAGAAATGTCTATTATATTGAGGTTTTTGTGTTTCGCTTTATTTTTTACAATCTCCATTTTTTTTAGATTCTACATGCATCCTGTTGTTATCGATTGCCATCAAATCAACCATGACTCATAGCCACCCTATGAACAAAAGGCCTGAAGCCTCTCTATAACTATAGACATTTATCAAAATTCATGGAGTTTCCAGAGGCATGTTGTTTAGGAAGTGGATATCACTCCTGCTTCCAAGCCTGTCTTAATCTGGGAACTCCACCAAACACAGTCCACCATGGGTAACCATTATGGCATTTGACACCCCAATGGTACAAGGTTCAACATCACAGCAACTCTAGGTTACTTCAGTACAGCATATTGACAGAACAGTGCTGTACCATTTAAAAGAAAATGTTCCTCCAAAATACAGTAACAATTGACTTTGATGCTGAGTGAAATATCTCAGTCACAAAGGGACAAATGCTATATGGTGCCACTGTTGTAGAATGAGGCTGACATCGGGGTGGGGGTAAGACTG
>NW_006399843.1:1044518-1046777 GCF_000299155.1 Elephantulus edwardii
AGGCTTAAATAAAAACATCCAGCATAGCATGTTTTAGTTGCTATGTGCATCCTACGTTCCCATTATTGTTTGCATCTATTTCTCCTCATTTGGAGTTATGCAACATCAGCAAATTATTCCAACAGTAGCTTTTTCTTTGAAGTAGATCTTCTCCGTCACATTTTCTGAGGGACTTATCTTCTGGAACGACATGAAACAATATTTTGCTGCTATTAGTAAGGTATCACTGGATAATGGCATCAAAATTTAATGACCAAGTTCACTTACTCATCTGTCTTAAGCTTATTCACACGGGTAACTCAGCTGATATTTGAAATACTGGTGACAATGCTTCCAATATCATAGCAACATGTATGGCTCTATTATTGTTATGTGCCACTGAGTCACCTGTGACTCATAGTGACCCTACACACAATAGCTCTGAACTTTGCTCTGTGCCAAGCCAATCTCACTGTCTCTGACACACTTGACCATATTAACACAGTCACTGTGTCAATACATCTCATCCAGGGTTTTCTCTTCTGTGTTATTCCTCTATCCTTCAAAGTATGATGTCCTTCTCCAAGAATTGGTCCCTCCTGGCAACATGCCAAAGTATGTGAGATGGAGCTTCAAAATCCTTGCCTCAAGAGAGAAAGTTGGTTTCACCCTCTCCAGACAGACCTGTTTGTTCTTTTGGCAGTCCATCTTATGTTCGGTACTTTTCTTCAGCACCACAACAGAAAGGCATCAATTCTTCTTTTATCACCCTTAGTCATTGTCCAGCTCCCTGATGCATAGCAAGTAACTATGAACATCATGACCTGGATCAAGCACACCTTAGTCTCTAGACTGACATCTTTGCACTTCAGCACTCTGAAGATGTCTCTGACAGCAGACTTTCCTAACCCAATTTGTCTTTCGATTTCCTGACTTTGGTGTTAAAGTGTTGATTGTGAAACTGAGCAAGCAGAAATTGTTGACAATCTCAATCTTTTTCCATCTATCGTCGTGCTGCCAATTGGACCAGTGGTGAGAATCTTGTTTTCTTGATGTTGAGCTTTGATTCATATTGAAGACTGCAGTCCTTGACTTTCTGCAGGAGTTGCTTCAGGCCCTTCTCAGTTTTAGCAAGCAAGGTTTTGTCACCTGCATAACATAAGTTGTGAATGAGTCTTCCTCCAATCCTGATGCCACCCTCCTCCTCACAGGGCCCAGCCTCCCAGACGGTATGTTCTGTATATAGATTGGGTATGGAGACAGAATACATCCCCGGCATACACGCTTCCCAATTTTGAACCATGCAATGTTTCCTTGCTGTGTTCTGAGGACTGCCTCCTGGTCCAAGTATAGGTTTCACGTAATCACAGGCAACTGTTCTCAGATTCCCATTATTTTCAATGTTAGTCACAATTAATTGTGATCCACAAAGTAAAATGCTTTTGCATAGTCAATGAAACACAAATAGACATTCCTCTGGTACTCTCTGCTTTCAACCAAGATCCATTTGATATTGTCAGTAATATCCTCAGTGCACGGCCTCTTCTAAACCCAGCCTGTACTTCTGGTAGTTCTCTCTTGATGTACTGCTTCAGTCGTTTTGGGGTAACCTTCAGCAGGGCTTTGCTTGTGTGTGATATTGTCCAATAATTTCCACACTTGTTGAATCAACCTTTTTTTGGAATGAAAATAAATAAGAATCTCTTCCAATCAGTTGACCAGGTGGCTGTCCTCCAAATTTCTTGGCACAATGTTGTGAGTATGTCCAGGACAACATCATATGTCAATTCATATGTCATCAATTCCTGGGGCCTCATTTATTGCTAGTTCCTTTAGAGCAGCTTGAACTCCTTAATCACCATTGTCTCTTGGTCATATGCTGTTTTATGAAATTCTTCTGTGTCAGCCAATTATTTTGGGTACAGTAACTCTATGTATTCCTTCCATTTTCTTCTAATGTATCTCGGATCATTCAGTATTCTACCCACAGCATTTTTATGCATTACAACTTGAGTCTTTAATTTGTTTTTTGTTTAATTTGTTGTGGTTTTATTTTTTTGTTTCTTCAGCCTAAGAAATGCTGAATTAGTTCATCTCTTTTGATTCTCTGACTCCAAATCTTTGCACATTTCATTATAATGTGCTTTGTCTTTCTGAGCTGCCATTTGAAATCTTTTGTTCAGCTCCTTGACTTCCTGATTTCTTCCCTTTCCTTTACCTTTTCTGCACCTATAGTAATAGTGAGAGTCTGCTCTGACATCCATCTTGATCTTTGCTTCC
>NW_006399843.1:1047687-1080402 GCF_000299155.1 Elephantulus edwardii
CAGAAGGCTTTTAGGACCAATTAGTAGGCTCTGTGTCCAGGAGAAAATGAATATACTTACCAGTAATGTTAATGCTCATCCACAGCATAGATGATATTCTTGATCCCTTCCCATAGCTCATCTATTTTTTGTTCATTAGTGTCTAAGGCCTCAAACCTGTTCTTGAAATGGTCTTTAAATTCAAGTGAGATAGACATAAGGTCAAATTTTGGTTCTTGTGGATTGGATTTTATTTTCTTTAGCTTCAGTTTGAACTTGCATATGAGTAGTTGATCTATTCTACTATTAGCACTTGGCCTAGATTTCACAGCTGATATTGAGCTTCTCCAATGATTCTTTCCACAGATTCCTATGTCTGATTCCTAGTTAGACCATCGGGTAAATCCATGTGTGTAGCCATTGTTTGTATTTCTTATAAAAGGTTCACTTTCAATGAATAAATCAGTGGGGCAAACCTACAAACAAGTGGTCTATTTTTTCCCTAGTGTCTTTCAATTTTTTTTCATTCTACTACATAGAGCTATTTATCTCCAGCTTCTACTCAAAAATTTCTGGTGCATCTTTGAATATCTAAACCAAAATGTATTCATCAGCATGAAAAGATGTTTCATTTAATAAAATCTTTTCTTCTCCTGAGGATATCTATATTGAATAATAAGGGTAAAAAAGGATTCTATATATTCCATTAAGGGAGGTCCTGGGCAGTAAGACAGTAGATGGATCTATGCACACTTTTGTTTAATCCAAGAAACCCTACTTATCTTTTTATGATTTCTTTGCATATTTTCCTGAAGACAAATGAGCTGACTCCATAGGGAGATGATTTTTGGGAAATAAAAATAATTTTGGCTGCTATCACAGTCAGCAAGTATTAATGTCAGCAGTGCTCCAATTTGGAGGCAATAATAAGAATACATGATATCCAGACAAATCATCCTCAGAGCAGGAAACATTCACTTGAGCCCTTGTACATGCATTTTACAATGAAAAGGTACAAGGTGTGCCATCCTGAGGCTGCAAGCCAATATGGCTAAGGTCCTGGGCATCCTGCAATGCTCAGCAAGCAGTAGGTGCTCAGTAATTTCATTGGATAAAATGAAGACATATAACCCCCTTTCCACTGAGCAGGCTCAACCTCAGCTGGGTGTTTTGAAGATGAGCACACACTCCTAAGAAGGCATAGGAAAAAATGACTCCTAATGGAGTATGAACTGTTGGCCTTATGAACTGAGCACAATTGGCCTTAATTCTTCCTGAGAAGGATAAGTCTTAAAATGTACTACTGCAACTAAGAAATTAAGGAAAATGATACAACTTCCTTGTAGAGAATGAAGAAGATGTAAAACACTGGTGAAGCTTAAAGGCTTCAGTACATATTATGTTTCAGCCCAAAGAAAACAAAAATTTTCACAATAAACAATGTCATGATAAAGAGAAGAGATTGAAATTGTCATGTAATTAATTTCAATTAGCTTCACAATTCATATGCACGGAAGCAGCAATCAGGAAATAAAATGATGTGTTGCTTTGGGCAAGTCTGCTGCAAAAGATCTCTTTAAAGTGCTCAAAAGCAAAGATGATACTTAGAGGAATAGCTTATGTGTATGTCAAAGTTAGACAATGAATAAGGCAAAGCACAGAAGAATCAATGTCTTTGAACTGTGGTGTTGTGAAGAACACTGAACATACCACGAACTGCTAAAAGAAGCAGCAAAATTGAAAGAATACAACTAGAATGCTCCTTAGAAGGTTGTGACTTCATCTCACATACTTTCGACATGTTATTAAGAAATGAGAATGACATCATGCTTGGTAAGGTGAAAGCAAAAAATGAGGAAGAACTTCAAAGACAGAGATTGACCCAGTGGCTTTAACAATGGGCTTAGGCACAGTAATAATTGTGAAGATGGCACAGGAGCAGAGTGTTTTGTTATGCTGCACACAGGTTTACTGTCAGATCCACCTTGATGACATCTAACCGCCACTCCTGTTACTACTTGCTCCTGAATTATGGCTACTTGTGGTAACCTATTTATATCATAGTACCTGCACTCCACAACTGTGTTCCATAGTATATTCAGTAACTCATCTTTTAGGAGATGAGTCATTCCTTCTTAGCTTCTTCTGAGTAAATGTGAACCTGCATCTTTTCCGTTTTCAGATAAGCAAGTTAGCTGGTTTCAGTATAGGTATGAAAAAGTGTATTTTCAGTGATTGAAACCAAAGGTGTGGTGACATTTGTTTGGAATCAGTTCTCATTATTTCAGGATTAACTCTTGTTATTTTAAAAAGCATCTTAAAATCATGCTAGAATTTTTAGAATAAAATACCAGAATAGTAATTTTATTATTATTTCTGTATGGTATTTGAAGAAGTCTGGTAAATTTGCTAATTTCATGCTTCTCAGATTCTGACTGAATCATGGGCTTTGGAATCAGAAAGAATTTGGATTCATCACCAATGGGCTGTTTAATCCTGAACAAGTTACTTAATGCTTCTTCACCTTTGTGTTTTCAGCCACTAAGTACAGATAAAGCCACCAATTGATGGCAAGATTTTAGGGATAAAAAGAGTTCTGAGCACAAAGCAAATTCTTAAGAAGTGATCTTTCTGTTGGGTGAACAAATGATAAAATATCTATTACTCCTTGGTATTTCTAAATATTGCCAATTTTCAAGTGTCAGAATAGAACTGTTATCTATAAGGCAGGCTTTCAATGGCTGATTTTTCAGTGTATTTCCAGTCCTTCTTATGCAGTATTTTTGGATGGACTCAAATCTCCATTATTTTGCTTAACAACCAAGTGTATTAACTGTTCCTGTCTCCAGTGTTGAGGAGTTAAGGTAGTAAAATCTTGAAAGAACTTTGGGCATCTAGATGCTAAAGAAGACATGAATTTTCCTCCAGAACTTACACAGAGAGAAATCCTTCTCACTGAGCCAGCACCCTGATTTGGAAGTCTAGCCTCCCAAACTGTGAGAGAATAAATTCTATTTACTAAAGCCATTCACTTGTAGTACCTTAGTTACAGTAGCACTAAATAACTAAAACAAGGGCTCAATATTTTATCCTTTCTCCTGTCTAACTGTCTGATAATAATGTTTAAATTGGACTTATTTTCATTTCAATGTAAGGCTTAGTAATTGCATATTTAGCTCTTAAATAGTGAGTAGAAGATAGGTCTTAATGTCATACAACTGAAAATCCCCAAGCTTGGATTAAAACCTCAGCAGTGTGTCTAAGGCAGATTGCATGTTGGTGGTGTTGGGTTACAGTGAAATGATTTTGACTCTTGGTGGTGGTGGTGTTGTGTGCCATTGAGTTGGAACTAATGTGTAGGTGACACCCCCCCCCAGTGGGTTTTCAGAGGCTGTAAATCACTCAGGAGATTGCCCATCTTTATCTTGTGCAGCATCTGGTAGATTTGAATCCCTTACCTTGGGATTTGCAGCTCAACTCCTTACTCTCTAGGCCATCAGAGTTAGTTTTTAACCCATCAAAACTCCGTACGACAGAACAGAACTGCCATGTAATTAAACAGCTTCTCTGGGCTATAATTTTTATGGGAACACATCATCAAATCTCCACAAAGTCACTCAGTAGTTTCAAACCACCTACCTTAAGATCAGAGTAGTTAACGATTGCACCAATAGAACAAAGAGCATGGATGCTTTAATTAAGACACTTGATAAAAAGCAACGGAAATCTACAGATATAAAGAAAGGAACTCATTGAAAGAACACAAATTCTCACAGAATGAAATAAATAATTGTAAGACCTGTCTGAGGGAGGAATAGAAGAGATACCCTTCTGAGATCTCCTTATTCTACATTTTGTGATGAACTGCTGCACTCTGGTCATCTGTAGAAACAAATATGATTGCTAACCTTGGATCTTGAACTCACAGTGGGGAAGGAGAGGGGTGTTGTTACTGTTGTCAGGTACCACTGAGTTGAGCACGACTCATAACGACCCTATGAACAAAAGATTTGAACCCTGTTCTATCCTGCACTATCCTCACACTTCCTTACACACAAGATCCCATTGCAGCAGTCACAGTGTCAGTCTATCTGGTTGAGGGTCTTTCTCCCCTTCACTGACCCTCCATCCTTCCCAACATCATGTCCCTCGCCAAGGAACAGCCCTTCCTAGCAACATACTCAAAGTATGTGAGTCAAAGCCTCATTATTCTTGCCTCCAAAGAGCACTCTGGCTGCACCTTCTCCAAGACATATTTGTTCATTCTCTTGGCCGTCCATGAGATGTTCAGTGTTCTTCTCCAACACCACAGCTCAAAATGGGATTGACATAATACCAGAGACATGTGGCAAGGGGATGGGGAGGAATATTTCCCCCAAAAGATAAGAAAAATACCACTGCCAACAGAAGAAGGAAGAACTCTGAGAAAGCAGGAACAGCAATCGTCTCCTCCCTACCATGAGCCTGACTGTTTGGAGACATTGAATTTTTGCCTACAGTGATAGAAAATCTGATGATATTAAAGATTATTGCACAGCATAATTACTGTTACTAGTGTCATTTTAATCACCAAGATGCCCCTGATCCAAGCCATGGTATTGTCAACTGTGTATTATGTCCTGAAAATGGGACCATGAAAAAGGGAGACTACAGAATTCATGCCTTTGAATTATGATGTTAGTTAAGAACATGTGATTTAAGAACATATGTTCTTCCTAAAGAACAAATTTGTTCTTCCAAAAGAACAAAGAAATTTGTTTTGGAGGAAGGGAAAATAAGATACTCCTTAGAGGTAAATAAAGGTGGTGAAACTTCATCTTACACACTTTGTGTATGCTGTCAGAAGGGGTCAATCCTTGAAAAAAGACATTGTGCTGAGAAAGATGGAGAAGGGTCAGAGATAGAAAGGAAGACCCTCAACAAGATAGATTGATGTAGTAATTACAGCAATAGACTTGACAAGGGGGAGGTTGTGAAGATGATGCAAGACAGAGCAAGGTTCAGCAGAGTTCTGATACTTGTAGTTAACAAGTCATAGTTAACTTGACAGAACCTAACAACAAGAAGTGTCACTGAACTATACTTGTAAAAACTGTTTACTTGGCAAATAGATTGCACATATCCTGATTAAGTTCCATGGAGTTGGCTCCAACACATATTGACCTCGCATACAACAGAAGAAAACCCTAACTGATCCTGCGCCATCCTTACAATCTCTGCTGTGCTTAAACCCACTGTGGCAGAACCTGTGTCGATCCATCTCATTGAGAGTCTTCTCCTCTCCTGAGCCTCTATTTTTGCCAAGCACAACCTCCTTTTCCAGAACTGAGCCTTTTTGACAACATGCTCGAAGAGATGAAATCTCATCTATCTTGCCTCTAAGGAGCACTTGGGCTGTAGTTCAAGACATTTAAATATATATTGTTCCTGTCACTGTCATAGGCCATAAAATAATAATATACTCACAACTGACCCTCCGGTGGGTTTTCAGAGACAGCAAATCTCATGGGAGGAGATTGTCCATCTTTCTCTCATGAATCAATTGGGAGATTTGAACTGCATACCTTCGGCAGTGCAACTTTTTATCACTCTGTCACCAGAACTATAGATATCAATATATAGTTATAAATATTCATATTTATAGGTGTACAAGTATATGCAAAGATATATAATGAGAGAGAGAGATAGAGGGATCTAAATTTTCTGTTTTAGAGGCTATAAATTACATAGGAGGAGACTGTCAGTATTCTCTCCTCAGTCACTGATGGATCTAAACAATCAGATTCGTCCTTTGGGTTAGCAGTACAACGCCCTATGGACTCTGCCACTGGAAATGTGTGTGTGTGTGTGTGTGTGTGTGTGTGTGTGTGTGTGTGTGTACACACATCTTCAGCAACTTGAATGGAACAATGGCACCAAGGGAAAAAGATGGGCAGGCTCTCATTATGATCTATAGCCTTGGAAACCTGATACAGAACTGCCATGAGCTGGAACCCACTTGATACCTGTGAGGGTGAGTTTTAGATTGTATTCTAACCACTGGGCCAATAGGCATAATGGTTGAAGTTGTTGGCAATTTCATCTTGTTCAAATCGGCAATCAACACTCTTAGTGCCAGTAACCAGGAAATCAAAAGATGAGCTTCAGTGAGAAAATCTGGTTACTAAGGATGATAGAAGAAGAGTGGATGCCTTTGAGCTGTGGTGCTGAAAAAGATTATTGAACCTCCCATGGACTGCCAAGAGAACAAACAGTTCTATCTTAGAGAGAGCAAAACCAAATTGTTTCTTGGAAGGCAAGATTTCTAAACTTACTCACATGTAGTTTGAGTATGTCTCCTGAAGCGACCAGATCTTGGAGAAGGACAACATATTTCACCAGATAGAGTGTCAGCACAAGAAAGGAAGAACCTGGAGGAGGAGATGGTTTGACACAGTAACTGTGGCAATGGGGCCAAGTGTATCAGAGACGATGAGGTTGGCTCAAGACAGGGCAAGGTTCAGAGCCACTGTTCATAGGGTCACTATGGATTGTAACAACAAAAACAGCTTGCTGGGCTTTGTTCACTAGTGTTCAATGTCTCAAATCTGTTCTTGAGATGGTTTTAAAATTCAAGTATGACATACTCAAGGTGATATTTTTCTTTTAATGTATTTTTGAATTTTTTTTAGCTTCAGTTTGAATTTGCACTTGAATAGTTGATGGTCTCTACAGTCAGCACATGATCTGATTTTCACAACTGATAATGAATGTCTCTAATGATTCTTTTGATAGATGTAATCAATCTTATTCCTGTGTAGTACATCAGGTGAGGTCCATATACATTTGTGTTTTTAATAAGTGTTTGTAATGAATAAATCATTGATTGTTCAAAATTCTATTATTCTATCTCAAGCCTCATTTCTGAAACCAAGTCTGTGTTTTCTGACTCCATCCTTTCTCCTTACTCCCAACTTCTGAATTCCAGTCACCAATTACCATTAATGAATCTTGATTGCCTATTAAATATATTTCAGACTGTAAAATGTGGTAGAAATCTTCAATTTCTTCCTCTTTGGCTTTAGTTGTTGGTGCATATATTTGAATGATAGTGGTATTGACAGGTCTTCCTTGTATGTGTATTGATAATATCCTGTCCCACACAGCATTATACTTCAGGATGTTCTAGAAATTCTTTATTTACTATGAACACAACATCACTTTTCCTTAATTTTTCATTTCCAACATAGTAGGTCATAAGATTATCTAATTCAAAGAGGCCCATGACAATACTCCATCTCAGTTCATCAATGCCTAGTGTGTCAATATTCATGCATTTCAATTCTTTTTAACAATGTCCAGTTTTCCTGCATTCATACTTTGTGCATGCCACATTCCAATTATTAGTGGCTGTTTGCAGTTATTCTTCATTTTTGTGTTTCCCAATATGAAGGATCAGCCTCTGGTGTTGTATCTAAAAGTCTAAGTTCATTCCACATTATACTACTTCACAGAGAATAGTAGAAGAAACAGTATGGAAGGAGGCACCAACCAAATGAGCTGTTCTTGGAAGAGAGCAACTAAAAATATAGAAAGAGAAGACATTCGCAGCTCTTGATCAAAGCGAGTTGGAACAAGGTAGATCACTACAGAAAACACCTGTTACAGAGCGGACTTTATTTTACATCATTCTGATTGCTACCCTGAAGGATCAGCACCAAAAATTAGATCAATGTGCTCCTGGCAGAGAAGCTGCGTGCTGAGTGACAAAATGTTGTTTGACAGCATACCTGAATTGAAGCTGCATCCCAATCCACCTAATTGTCCCCGTCCTCTGCCAACACAGTTCTCTAGTAAATAGAGAACATGGACTGGCCTCCATTCAAGCATGATTAATTATTTGGACCAAATCATCGTGACAGCTATACTTAGAAAAGAACAAAAGAAGGAAGGAAATTATCTAATACAAATACAGATGAAGGCCTACGTCCAAAATAATTTTGTCAAAAAGCAATTATCTCATCAAACAAGAAAGTTTTAGGACAACAATGGTCCACATGCATCAAGTGATCTAAGCATTCCAGAGGTGAGGTAGGTAGAACAGAATAAAAAAGATAATTATAAAAGGTAATTCATTGATAGTAAATAGAGATAAATTGAAGAAAGAAATTAAGCCATCAAAAAAATGAAATGTGGTAAAAATTAAAACAAAAAATATGTGTTTAATTTAAAAAATAAAAAATACTCAAGCATGAGATAAAGCAATTAGAGAATAAATTGTGTACAGAATAAAGGATAAAAAGAAAAGAAAATCTAGAATCTGTAGATTAAAGTAGGATACTGCATCTCTGGAGAAAAATAATGTGGGATAATAAATACCAATAGATAGCCCAATGATTCTGAGAATAATACCAACATTCAATTCATTTCTGCCAATCCCCTAAATTTTAACCTTGTATGGGAAAAATCCTTTTTCTGTTACCCTTATTCATTGTCCAGGTCTCAGATGCACAGCAAGTAATTAGAAAGACCATGACCTGAATCAGATGAATCTTAGTTCTCAAGCTGACATCATTACTCCTCAATAATTTGAAGAGATCCCTTACTGGAGATTTTCCCAGTGCAATGCATCTCCTTATTTCCTGACTGCTCATACCAACGGTGTTAAATGTGTATCCAAGCAAGAGGAAGCTATTTACAGTTTCATTCTCCTCTCCATCCATCATGATATTGGTTGAGTGGTAAGGACCTTTGCTTGATATTGAGATGCAATCCATACCAGAAGTTGTATTCCTTGATCTTCTGCAGCATGTGCTTCAAGTCGTCCTCACCTTCAGCAAGCAAAGTGAAATTGAAGTCTTTCATCTGTGTAATGCTTGTTATTGGTGAGTCTTCTCTCCAATCCTGATGCTACATTCCTCTACATAGAGTCCAGCTTCTCAAATAATTTTCTCAGCATACAGATAAAATAGGTATGGTGAAAGAATAGAACCGTGACTCACTCCCTTCTCAATTTTGAACCATGCAGTGTTCTCTTCTATGCTCGCACAACAGCTTCCTTGTCCAGGTATAGATTCCACATGAGCACAATTAAGTGCTCTGGGATTCCCATTCTTCTCAATGTCAGCCACAACTTGTTATGTTCCACACAGTCAAATGCCTTTGCATGGTCAATAAAGCACAAATAGATGTTCTTCTGGTATTCTTTATTTTCAGCTAGAATCTATCTGACATCAGCAATGATATCTGTGGTGCTAAGGCCTCTTCTAAATCCTGCTTGAACTTTGTGCAGTTCCCTCTCTATGTACTGTTCTAGTTATTTTTAATGATCTTCAGCAGTATTTTGCTTGCATGATATGGTTGGTAGTCTCTACATTCAGCCTTTGAGCTGTGATGTTGTAGAGGAGCGCTGAACATCTCATAGATGGCAAAGAGAACAAACAGATATGTCTTGGAGAGGGTATAGCCAGAGTGCTCTTTGGAGGCAAGAGTGATAAGGCAAAGCCTCACATACTTTGGGCATGTTGCTAAGAGGGGCTATTCATAGGACAGGGACATGATCCTGGGAAAGGGGCATGATCGGCAAAGGAGAGAAAGACCCTCACCCCACTGGATTGACACAGTGACTGCAACAATGGGCTTTTGTGTGTCAGGAAATGTGAGGATAACACAGACTAAAATCGGGTTCAGAGCTTCAGTTTGGAGGGTCGCTATGAGTTGTACTTGACTCGATGGCATTTAACAACAACAATTGGGGGGGAAATGATTCTTCAGTATTCAATACTGTGGTGCTGGAGAAGAGTATTGAGAGTACCATAAACTGCTGGGAAAACAAACAGATTTGTCCTGGGAAGGGTTAAACCGGGTGGCTCCTTGGAGGCAAGGATTCTGAGGCTCCGTCTAACATACTTTGGACATGTTGTGAGGAGAGACCGGTCCTTGGAGAAGGACATCATGCTTGGGAGGGTGGAGGGACAGCGCAGGAGGGGAAGGCCCTCTATGAGGTGGATTGATTCAGTGACTGGGATAATCGGGATGGGAGTGTTGGAGACAGTGCGATTGGCATAGGACAGAGCAGAGTTTAGGGCTGTTGTACATAGGGTTGCTATGAGTCGCAAGTGACTCAGCGGCACATAACAACAACAACAACAACAATTCAATACCAGCAAGTCATGATCAGATTGAATTTTATTTTAGTACATAAAAGCATAAAAAAATCAAATATGCAAGAGATTATGAAATAAAACACTAATTTATCCTTATAAACAGTGTATAGCCAAGTAATGTTCAAAATAATATGAAGAAACCAACATATAAAACATAAAAGCATAAAAGAAGATATCTAATTCATAATTAAGATGAAAAATGAGAGGTTTTTGTGTTCTGGATGTTGAGACATAGCCCACAGAGAAGGCTGTATGTAGTCTTCTTCACTTTTTGCAAGCAAGGTTGTGTCATCTGCATAACGACAGTTGTTAACAAATCTCCAATCTTGATGCCACATTTTTCTTCATACAGGCTAGCGTCTCAAATAATTTACTCAGAAAATAGATAGGACCGGTGGTGACTTAGTGGTAGAGTTATAATGCTGTCAGCCTAAAGGTATTTTATTTATAACTGAATGAAATTATAATTGCAGTGAAATAGAATTTTTCATCAAGATTGATTAGAGACTAAAATGTCAAATAATTTTATTGGTAAGACTTTGGTATGTGGTGACAGGAATATGACAGGACAATTGGATGTATTTACAGTAGAAAGCCAGCATTCTTCCATCAATTCTTTGTACTGTGGTGGTTGGTGTGTTGCTGCGATGCTGCAAGCTATGTCATTAATATTCCCAACACCACCAGGGTTATTCATGGTGGACTGAATTGAGGAAGAAGGATCTGACTCCTTTGAAAGACATGGCCAAAAAGTTCTTGTGAGTATTGTGAACATTGTATAAAACAGTGCCAGAAGAGTGCTGCTTCAGGTTGGAGGGCACTTAAAAGGCAGCTAAGAAAGAGCTTGCTTCTCAAGGGAGAGTCAGCCTTTATGACAGAGATGTGGTAAAGCTTTCAGAACTTTCATTTGCTGCTTTGGTATGACTCAAAATCAGAACAAACAACTACAAACATCATGAATAATCAGAATATTGAATATAAAAAGTAGGAATCTACAAACATGGAAAGTTTAAAAAATGAAAGACAATGCTTAAAAACATGCCCTAGGCATCAATGAGCTGAAATGGATTAGTATTTACCATTTCCAGTTGGGACTTATATGACAAACTGCAGAGAAATGGCATCACAATCACTGTAACATTCTAAGATATATTCTGAAACACAAGTGAGGAGGACTTGAAGCACATGTTGCAGAAGATCAAGGAATGCAGCTTTGAAGGAAATAACAAAAGTGATGAGATTGAAGACTTTTATCAACTTCTACAGACTGAATTTGATCAAATATACTATAAAGATGTATTAAAAATTATTGATGATTGGAAGATCAAAGTAGGAAACAATTAATAGAGGGGGAAATATTACTGTGGTGATAGAATAACATCAGAGATCACCTACTAAAATTTTGCAAGATCAACAACCTATTTATCAGGAGATATCAAAAGAAGATGGAGGGAATATACTGAGTCGTTGTATCGAAAGGAATTAGAAGATACAGAAGAATTTAATGAAATAGCATTTGAACAAGAGCCTATGGTGATGGAGGCAGAAGTTCAAGCTGCTTTGAAGGAAATAGCAAAAAATAAGGCCCCCAGAATAGATGGTATACCAATTGACATATTTCAGCTAACAGATGCTGCTGTGGATGTGCTCACCAAGTTGTGCCAAGAAATCTGAAGAACAACCACTTGGCCAACTGACTGGAAGAGATCTATATTTGTTCCCATCCCAAAGAAGGGCAACCCAACTGGGTGTGGAGACTACAGAACAATATCATTGATTTCACATGCAGGCAAGATTCTACTGAAGATTATCCAAAAACGACTGGAACAGTACATCAGCAGAGAACTGCCAGAAGTCCAGACTGGGTTTAGAAGGGGTCGTGGTACTAGGGATATTGTTGCTGATGTTAGATGGATCTTAACTGAAAGCAGGGAATACCAGAAGAATGTCTATCTGTGTTTCATTGATTATGCAAAGACATTTGACTGCGTGTATCATAACAAACTGTGGCTGACTCTGAGAAGAATGGTAATCTCAGAACATTTAATCGTGCTAATGCGAAACCTATACTTGGACCAAGAGGCAGTCGTCAGAACAGAGCAGGGCAACACTGCATGGTTCAAAATTGGGAAGGGTATATGCCAGGGATGTGTCCTGTCTCCATACCTTTTCAACCTGTATGCAGAGCAGATTATCCGAGAGCCTGGGCTCTATGAGGAGAAGCGTGGCATTAGGATTGGTGGACGATCTATTAACAATCTGTGTTATGCAGATGGCACAACCCTGCTCGCTGAAACTGAGGAGGACCTCATGCACTTACTGCAGAGGGTCAAGGACTGCAGCCTTCAATATGGACTGAGGCTCAATGTCCAGAAGACAAAAATTCTTGCCACTGGACCAATCTGTAGCATCAGGATGGAAGCTGAAGAGATTGAGATTGTTCACAGCTTCAGTTTGCTCAGCTCCACGGTCAACACTCTTGACACCAGTAGTCAGGAAATAAAAAAACGTATTGCGATGGGAAAGTCTGCTGTTAGGGACCTCTCTAAAGTACTCAAGAGCAACGGTGTCTCTCTGGAGACTAAGGTCCACCTGATGCAGGCCATGATTTTTGCAGTCACTTGTTATGCATCAGAGAGTTGGACAATGACTAGGGAGGATAGAAGGAGAATTGACACCTTTGAGCTGTCGTGCTGGAGAAGAGTACTGAATGTACCATGGACTGCCAAGAAAACAAATAGATTCATCCTAGAGAGGGTTAAACCAGGCTGCTCCTTGGAGGCAAGGATTCTGGGGCTTCACGTGACATACTTTGGACATGTTGTAAGGAGAAACAGGTCTTTGGAGAGGGACAGTGTAGGAGGGGAAGACCCTCTATGAGGTGGATTGATTCAGTGACTGGGGTAATCGGGATGGGTGTGTCAGAGGCAGTGCGATTGGCACAGGACAGAGCAGAGTTTAGGGCTGTTGTACATAGGGTCGCTATGAGTCGCAAACGACTCAACGGCACATAACAACAACAACAACAACAAATAGCAGTTTTATGCAGATGGACCTTGCCAGCTGGAATACACAGGAAACAAATTGTCTACATTTGTGGAAAGAGATAACAGGGAAACTCATTATCATTAGTCAAAACAAAGCCTGACTACATTGTTTGCTCAAATGCAAGTCATGCAGCCTCAGAGCAGTGAGCCTTGGCTTTGTCTCTCAGTGCAGGCTGGGGACTGGCTATGGAGCAATTGGTTGACAGGAGGACACCTTTTCTGGCCAGTGAGAGCCCAGGATGCAAGTCTGGTTTCTATGAAAATTCATTTGGGCCCAAGGGTCTGCAGCCCTCAGGCCTGGTTTAAATTGTTTTTGGTCAAACATTCTTCTAAGTGTTATAGCACTGGTCTGTCCATTTGCTGTACAGCGGTAACTTGTGGTGGCTGTAATGCTAAACACTGTGACACTGATGTGTCAAATGCTATAATAGTTACCAATGGTGGACAGTGTTTGGTGGTGCTCCCCAATTAAAACAAGCTTGGAAGCAGGAGTGGCATCCACTTCCGAAACAACTTGCCTCCAGAAACTCTATGAACTTGGAGAAACAATGAAAGTTATACAAGTGTTCAGATCTTTTGTTTGTAGAGTTGCTATGAGTTGTCTACAACTTGATGGTACATAATTAACAACAACAACAACAACAACAACATATGATTAGAATTAAAACTTATGCACCTGCAGCTAATAGCAAAAGTGATGAGATTGAAGACTGTTACCAACTTCTACAGACTAAAATTGACCATATTATATGTACTATATAGAATATACTATAAAGATGTATTAATAATTATTGATGATTGGAAGACTAAAGTAGGAAACAATTAATAGTGGTGGGGGGGAGAAATATTGCTGTGGTGATAGAATAACATCAGAGATCACCTAATAAAATTTTGCAAGATCAACAACCTATTTATCAGAAACATCTTTTTTTTTAACAACCTATATAGCAATTATATTGACAGCTGGAATCCACAGGAAACAAATTGTGTGCATTTGTGGAAAGAGACAACAGAGAAGTTCAGTATCATTAGTTAAAACAAAGCCTGACTACTTTAATTGCTCAAATGCAAATTCAAGTTGAAGTAGAAGAAAATGATAACAATTCATAGACATTTCTGGAGAATTACCATAGGAATTGTGATTAGTATTTCTCTTTGGTGAGTGGATTCAAACTAGAAAAGAGGGAAGCTTAATTTTCCATAGATAGTTATTTGCATTTAAAGAAGTGCCAAGTCTAGGTGCAATATTTAGAATTTAAATAACTACTAACATAAAATGAAATTGAAATCAATTTTATGGAAGAAATTATATTTTATGTACATTCTTGCAAGTACAGAATATTAGGACATTTCTGTTCCCCAGGGAAACATTCACATGAATTTTCATCTCAATATACTAGATTAATTTGGCAGTAAAATGAATTTCACACCTCACCCCCACTCCATGCTATGAGAAATATAAAACTCATTTGCTTTCTGTGAACAGCTCAGGATTATAGGATATGTAGACAAGTACAAAAACCCTATTAAAATGGTTTAATAAGTGTTATGATTGTTGTTGCTGTTATGTGCCATCAAGCCACTTGCAAGTCATGGTGACCCTATCAATCTTATTGTCTCGGAAACACCTACCCCCATTACGCCAGTCACTGAATCAATCTCATCGAGAGTCTTCCTCTCTTGTGTTGTCCCTCCACATTCCCAAGCATAATGTCCCTTTCGAAGGACTGGTCCCTCCTTGCAACACATCTAAAATATGTCAGATGGAGCTTCAGAATACTTGCCTCTAAGGAGGAGCCTGGTCTCACCCTTTCTAGGGTGAACTTGTTTGTTCTCCTAGAAGTCCATGGTATATCGATACTTTTCTCTAGTACTACACCTCAAAGGCATCATTTCTCCATCCCTAGTCATTACCCAGCTTTATATGATGCATAGCAAGTAATTGTAAAGATCATGGCAACTGTTATGGTAGTTGAAATTTTTTCATAAAGTGGAATAGGCTGCAAAGTAAAATAAGGGTTCCATAGCCCATAGTCTTTCTGTCAAGTATCTCTTTGAACTGCTAAAAGCCAAGGCTGTCAATTTAAAGACTAAGATGTGCCTGATCCAAGATATGCTATTTTCCAGTTATTTGTTATGCATCTGAAAGCTGACCAATAAGGAAAACTGAAGAAGAATCTATACTTTTGAATTTTGGTGTTGGTGAAGAGTACTAAAATATCCCATGGATTGTCAAATGAACAAGTTAATATGTCTTGAAAATCCCATGCTCCAACATACACATAAGGGTCACCATGAATCATAATTTACACCAATTGACAACTGGTTGTACATCACAATATAGGACAGAAGTAAGTTATCCTGCTTCTCTCTTATTAGTATTACTAATGACAAGAAATTGAAAAGAAGGAGAGTTAGAAGACTACTCTTCATTTTAGTAAGATAGTTAACATTCTCTGGTATAGAATTTCTTTTCAGGCACAAATCATTCCATAAGAAAGTATATTCTTGGGTTATTTAAAAACATATTCAGGGGGAAAATTTTCTCTACATATCTTCATGAATGACATAGGAAGCATCAAAAGAAAATAGAGTACACAGACTCACTATGCCTAAAAGAATTGGTTGACACAGAATAATTTCATGAAACAACTATGATCAAAACCTGTGGTGATGAAGATATTCAAGCTGCTCTGAAGGAATTGGCAAAAAGCAAGACCCCAGGAATTTATGACATACCAATTGACATATTTCAACAAACAAATAGTGCTCTGGATGCACTCACCATGTTGTGCCGAGAAATCTGGAGAACAACCACCTGGTACTGACTGGAAGGGATCCATATTTGTTCCCATTCTAAAAAAATGTGACCTGACAGTGTGTGGAAATTATTGAACAATATCATTAATATCACATGTCAACAAGATCCTGCTGAAAAGTATCCAAAAACAACTGGAACAGCTCATCAACAGATAACTTCCAGATGTGTAGGCCAGGTTTAAAAGAGGCTGTGGCACTAGGAATATTACAGCCAATGTTAGATGTATCTTAACTGAAAGCAGAGAGTACCAGAGGAAGTCTTTCTGTGTTTCATTGACTATGCAAAGGCATTTGACTGTGTGGATCACAGCAAACTGTGGCTAACTCTTAAGAATGGTAATCCCAGAACACTTGATTGTGCGTTTGCAAAACCTATACTTGGACCAGGAGGCAACCATCAGAACAGAGTAGGGGAACACTGAATGGTTCAAAATTAGGAAAGGATGTACAAGCAATACATCCTATCTCCATACCTTTTCAGGCTGTATGTGAATAGGTCATCCAGGAGACTGGACTCTGTGAGGAGGAATGTGGGCTCAGGATTGGAGGAAGATTCTTCAACAGCCTGTGTTATGCAGATGACACAACCTTGCTTGCTGAAACTGAGGAGGACCTGAGGCATTTGCTGAAGAAGGTCAAAGACTGCAGCCTTCAATATGGATTGAAGCTCAGTGTCAAGAAAACAAAGATTCTCACCACTGGGCCAATTGGCAGCATCATGAAGATGGTTAAGAGATTGAGATTGTTAAGGACTTCTGCTTGCTTAGCTCCACAATCAACACTATTGGTACCAGCATCCAGGAAATCAAAAGAGAAATAATTGCCTTAGGAAAGTTTGTTATCAGGGACACCTCCAGAGTACCAAAGAGCAATGGTGTCATTCTGGAGACTAAGGTGCACCTAAGCCAGGCCATGGACTTTGTAATTACTTGTTATGCATCATGGAGTTGGACAATGACTAAGGATGATAGAGGAAGAATTGATGTTTTTGAGTTGTGGCGCTGGAGAAGGGTATTGAATATACCATGGACTGCTAGGAGAACAAATAGGTTAGTTCTGGAGAGGGTGAAATCAAGCTGCTCTTTGGAGGCAAACATTTTGAAGCTCCATCTGACATACTTTGGGCATATTGCAAAAAGGGACCAGTCCTTGGAGAGGGACATCAAGCTTGGAAAGATAGAGGGACAGCACAAGAGAGGAAGACCCTCAATGATATAGATTGACTCAGTGACTGAGGCTATGGGGATATGTGTGTCAGAGACAATGAGATTGGCTCAAGATTGAGCAACATTCAGACCTGTTGTACATAGGGCCACTAAGAATCACAAGAGACTCAACCACATATAACAATAACGTCTTTATGAATTTTTAAAAATTAATTTTAATGCAAGTTTACAGAGAATTAGGGTTTCCGGTCATTCACTGTTGTACTTTTCTCTCTGATGACCCCCTACCCCCCAATTCACTCTTCTCCTTGAAAAGTAAAAGAAAAAACTCTTTCATTGTTATGCAATCCCTCCCCCCAAGTCCACTCCACTGCACAGCCTTCATTCTGGACTCCTGTCATGACAATAATATCCAATCATATCTCCCTTTTAAACAGTTCTCTTCCTCATCTATTTAAATGCAGTATGCATCTTTCCTCACCTCCTTCTCTGCCTTCCCTCAACCCCAGTGTCAGTCCTGTTTTACAACAGTGGCCCTATGCAATACATGTTCTTTGTGACTGAGATTATTTCACTCAGCATAATGTCCTCCAGGGTCATGCATATTGCATAATATTTCATGAGTTCCTTGTTTTTCAATGCTGCACTACTATTGTGTGAATATGTCAGAGCTTCTCTATACATTTTTTTTGTTGTTGATGAGCACTTGGGTTGTTTCTAGCTCTTTGCTATTGTGAACAAAGCCTTAATAAACATGGGTGTGCAAATATCTGCTTGGGTGGTGCTTTGGTTTCTTTAGGGTAAATTTCCAGTAATGGGATTGCTGGGACAACTGGTATTTCTATTTGCAACTTTTGGAGAAAGCACCATATAGCCCTCCAAAGTGGTTGCACCATTTTACACTCCACCAACAGTGAATAAGAGTTCCAGTTTCTCCCCAACCTCACTATGAAAAATTTTAAACAAGCTTCTGCCAGTATTAGAGCTCTTAAGTCAAGACAAATTGTATCTATCACATAGGACCTGAGATCACTTACCTAATTGTAAGACTTAAGGACCAAAAATATTTTTTTAACTATTGGATATTGATGGGCAAACAAACCTCATTTTCTCTCTAAAACATAAGAGTGTAAATTTGCAGTACATTCTGAGAGTGCCTATGTAATATCTCAGATGATGTGATCCTTCATTTGATATTCACATTCCCTATCAAGTGGGTGTTGTATTCTCTACCTCATTGATATTTGCAAGTTAGTGAAGTACTGAGACACATACATCATTTCATTTGACCTTCACAAAAGTCTAGAGGACAACGTTAGGAATTCTTTTTGTTGATAGCTAAGAATATTCACTCTGGAGCCAGTCTTACACTCATCGCCAACAAGATGACAACTCAAAGAGACCCTCCATCAGTATCTGAGGCTGTAAACCTCAAGGAGAAAAGACTGGTCATCTGTTCACCTCAGATGAATTAGAAGTCAAAGATGAGTGACCTTTTGGTTAACAACTCAACACGCCAGGGACCTATCACCAGAGCTCCTTAAAGCTAAAATGATGTTTAAGATGTTAGGAGATGTACCACTCCACACGATGCTGCCTAAAATAACCCAATCAACTCCTCTGGAAGTAAACAAAAAACCACCCTAAAACAGATAAGTTACAAAATTCCATTTTCCATAGAGTCTCTTTCACCTCTCAGCCAGTCCAAACGTCATGGACTAGAACTGAGCTCCCTGGGCTTTTTGTACAGTAATCTTTATGGAAACAGATGACCAGGTATTTCTTCTGCATGCCACTCGGTGGGAAAAGCCCCAAATTATCATCTCTAACTTTTAAGTAATTGTCTACATGCTGTACATTTTAAGGTGGCATCAGGTTTATCTCCTCTCCAGACTTACCCATCTACCCACTTGTCTGAAATATTTAAATCTAGCTTAAAAAAAAAAACAAAACAAACAACCCGCCGGCTAATATTCAGCACCTCCCAGATTCACTGGAGTTGATAATCTTCATTTTGAAGATCAAAACATCCTAGAGAGAAACCTCCCTGTTCCTCCTTTTCTGAGGTTGATGTGATCAATGGGTTAGAGTTCAATGATTGATCCCAATCCTCCAGCGTCTATACAGGACAAAGAGGTGGCAGTCGGCAGTCTGCCTTGGTAAAGAACATGGAAGAGGGAAAAACTATTTAAAAGGAATATATAATTAGGCATTATACATGCAACAACAGCCCAGAATAAGAGCTACATCATTGCAAAGAGGACTGGGGGGCGGGGGGGGAGGTGGAGGTAGGTAATTTTTCAACATGAATAAAAATTTTAAAAAACAAACTATGAACTGGGGGAGGGGAAAGGGAGAAAGAGGGGGTAACATGTACAGTAATGAATAAATAAAAAGCTAACTTTTCCGTAAAGTTTTGTTAAAGTCGCAATTAAAATAAAAATTTAATTTTTTAAAAAAAGAAAAAGAACACAGCCCTGAAAACTTCATGGGTAAGTTCTACTCTTTCCTATAAGTTTGTTGTGAATTGGAATAGACTTGATGACTACAAACTGTGGATTTTATTTGTAACTAACATTTGTGGAATCCTTACAGTTAAAGCCTTTTGCATGCATTATTCCTCCAGTCTTAAGAATCACTAAAAGTTCGTGTTTATCAAGACCAGAGCTACTGGCTGGTACCAACGCTTAACACCTTCAGCTATTTACTGAAAAAATTGGAGGTTTGAATCTACTCAGGTACCTCAGAAGAAAAGTCCGTCGAGCTACTGCCTCAAAATCAGCCAATGAAAATCCTCCGGAGGATGTTTCAATTCTAACACTTCTTAAGGATATCATAAGTAGACATCAAGCAGATGGCAACTGGTTTGGTCGCTATGCCCTCCTTACAATTGAGAAAATGAGTTGGATAAGAGACTTTTAAAAATTCATTCAGCTTTTCATTGGCTGGGAATTCTGGTGAGTTGTGTTGCTAATCCTAAGACTATATATAGTTCAAATTCATCAATAACCCTGAGAAAGAAAAGTAGATATTCTCCTTCAGTTGCAATTAACATCTCCTCTGATCTGAAGGTTGCTGTGAGTCAGAATTGATGTGAGGGTCAGTGAGGGAGCAGGTGAGTGTTCCACTGGCAAAGCCTATCTCCCAAATCAAATTGGGAAAGCTTGAATCTGTGTTGTACTGCCTGGCCTGCAAACCTAAAGTCTCAGGAGCAGAGAAGAGAGCAGAGAAGCAGAGGAAAAAAGAGAAATACAAGAAAGAAGGCAGCCTTTGTGTTGCCTTACACAGACTTAGAGAGGAGCTGCCCAAGCCCAGTGTCTGATAAGGCAAAACCTGCCAACAGTGAAAATCCATCCAGCAAAGGACTTCAAAAAAATAATTACAAGCCGGAAATTGCATTTTATCTTTTTATCCCTTTACGTTCAAAATTCAACTCCCCAGAGCTGCCTTGACTGAAAAAGGAAAACGACTGCAGCATCACAATTCAACCCAGAGAATGAGTCAAAGTCCCTGTGCATCCATGCTGAAAATGGCCAATTGGATTGGTATGTCCTGGCAAATGAGACAAGAGCGTGCACATCTATCAGGCATGGGGCCCATTTGCAGCATTCGTGACTGTTGAAGAAGAAATGTATTTGTGCTCATGTGCAGAGAGTGAGGGACACTAATCATGATCGTAAGATATCTAGGGACTGGAAGCTATGTGAGCTCTTTATCCCCTGGTTTCCTGGGAAATAGCCTTTTCTAAATGTAAGGGTCGTGAAAGGAACTGTGGTGACTAATGGGATAATGATACAAAATGTTTTCTCAGCTCTGTTTCTTTGTAGAGAGCCACAAACATACTCAAGGAGAATACATCACATTAAAAAGAGAACACGAAGTTTATCTTTTGCTTTTCAAAGAGAGGAGCAAACTGGGGGAGGGGGGGTATAGAGAAAAAAGTGCAACAATGAATGAATGGAAATCCAAAATCTCTGTAAATGTTCATTTAAACTAGTAAAATAAAATTAAAAATACAGAAAAAATCTATTAAGGATTAAAATAGGATGTAAATATTAACTTTATAGGAAACCAGAAGTTTGTTATAATAATTATTGAAATCGATCCTATTTTTTATTTCTAATAAAAAAAACTTGATATGAATGAGTGCATAAAGGTGAATGAGGGTATAAATAAACACTAAGAAAGAAGGGAACAGGGGCCTCAGAGCCAGTCATATGCATATTTAAGTCATACTTTCTCTCCTCCAAAGGCCTCTGGTGGTGTAGTGCGCAATATGTTGAGTTGTTAAACAGAAAGTTGATGTTTCAAATCCCTCAGTGGCTCTGAGGATGAAAGCCAGGCAGTCTCCTTCCATAAGTTTGGAAAGCTTTGGAAATCTGATGGAAGGTTTCCTCGAGTCATAATTTTCTCAGGGTCTGTGAGTTCCCCATTACTGGCATCCCTGAATAGGGACTAACAATTAAGCAACCGTGGCTAATAGAAAAATTGGTGGCTTGAGTTCACTCACAGGCACCTGAGAAGAAAAGTTAGGGAGACACACGTGGGAGGGACATGAGTCAAGAACAGCTTAGTGGCAGCTGGTTTGTTTGTTTGTGTCCTCAGTCACTCCTGAGTTCTGACTCACAACAACCCTCTGTTGGGTTTCCCAGGATGTAAAATTAACGGAAGGAGATGGCTCATCTCTTTCCATGCAAGCCGCTGGTGGACCAGAACCACTGCAATCATGCAATCTTTATGCCAACAGTGCAGCTTGCTGTGCACTATATAAATCTCCTCTCGGAGCTTTAATTTGCCCATCAGTAAATTAGAAACAATTATAGATGCCCTCTTAAGTTTGCAATGTGTTGATTGTAGAGCCGAGCAAGCTGTAATTGTTGACAACCTCAATCTCCTCTTCACCTATCCATGATGCTGCCAATTGGCCCAGTGGTGAGAATCTTTGAGCTTCAATCCATATTGAAGACTACAGTTGACCTTTTGCAGCAAGTGCTTCAAGTCCTCCTCAGTTTCAGCAAACGAGGTTGAACTCTTGGCACCAGCAGTCAGGAAATCAAAAGAAGAATTACACTGGGAAAACCTGCTATCAGGGACCTCTCTAGAGGACTAAAAAGCAATGATGTCAGTCTAGAATCTAAGGTGCACCTAATCCAGGCCATGGTCCTCACAATTACTTGCTATGCTTCAGAGAGTTGGACAATGACTAAGGATGACAAAAGAAGAATTAATGTCTTTAAGTTGTGGTGCTGGCAAAGAGTCTTAAACATACCATGGACCACCAAGAAAACAAACAGGTTTGTACTATAGAGAGAGTGAAACCAAGTGTCTCCTTGGAGGCTAAGATATTGAAGCTCTGTCTCACATACTTTTGGCATATGGCCAGGAGGGACAAGTCCTTGAAGAAGGACGTCATGCTCAGAAGGGTGGAGGGACAGCCCAGGAGAGAAAGACCCTGATGAGATGGATTGATACAGTAACTGTGGCAATGGAGGTATGTGTGTCTGAGTCAGTGAGAACGGCTTAGAACTGTTGTACGAAGGATCGTTATGAGTGACAGGCAACTTGACAGCACATAACAACAACAGCAAGTTTGTGATGAGGATCAAACAAAATAAGCTAAGTTATTGTTAGTGGCTTGAACTGATTATGTGCTCATTCAATTAAATTTGTTCTAGTCAAAACCATCATAACTCTATAGGAAGAGAGAGACCTTGGACAGAATAGACTGTTTTCCAGCCCCAAACCAGATCAGAAACAGCTTAAAACCTTACCAGGTGAATGTCAGAAGCTAGCAGGACTTAAATGGGCACCTCGGTTCACATGTGTTCCTCCCCCTCTATCAGCCTCAGAGCCTCATGCCTGCAGAGAAGGGCTGTGAGGTGGGGCGCAGCCTCTGAATCATAGTGTGCCTCTGTGCCAGCTCCAGCAGAGAATGTTGACAGTGTAAAGAGAGAGGCCACCCCTCTGTGGTTCTTGCCAGAAGTATGACCTGTAATCTTGGAAGAACAAGAATACTGAAAGCCTAGGAGGAGCCTGTTGTCAAGGACATGAAAAGTAGAACCAAAATACGGAAGAAGCAGGGACCCATGCTGGTGTGGAGTGGAGCAAAGCTTCCTCTAACCTCATCCCAGAACAGTCCAAGAGGAAGAGGGTGCTGAGAACCAGGGTAGCCGTTTCTGTGAGCAAAGCACCTCTCTCCCTTCATGTTGAGACCAGCTCAGCTCTCAATGCACCTTCTTCCTGTCTTCTACCTGGAATTAGGTGCTTGGGACTTGATGGAAAACCTGCTTCACTATTGACCTAAGGTTGTTACATTTTTAGCTTTCTTTGAGTCAAGTCCTCAATTCATGGCAGCCCGTGTACAGGGAACAACGTGCTGCCTGCTCCTGTGTCATCCCCACATCTCTTGCTGATTGGACCTTTGCGATCTTTAGGGTTTTCATGGGCTGATTTTCAGAAGCAGATGTTTGAGTTTCTCTTTCTTAGTCAGAAAGCTTCATTGACATCTATAAACCAGCACGATGCCACACACGCCTCCAATAGGTAGGCGTGGCTCACAGGGTGCCTTGCTATTTGTCAGTGAGTACATGACTAGAAGCCTCTGAGTCAGTGGCATTGCTAGAGCGGGGGTTACCCAGTTCAGTAACCTGTAGTGTCATATTCCTACGCTATTGGGAAGCTCACTGGAAACTCCTCACCATGGGTTAAACAGCCTTGACCAAGTTCTATCAGTGTGTAGGGCCTAACTCTTGTGACTTGTGGCTGCACCCTTTCTGGTCCTACCTCAGCACACATCCCACCCTGCCAGTTCTGCCCCTGTCCCATGGGCCAAGTTATAGACTGACAAGTTATGATGGATGATAGGTGACTCCAATTCTAATGACTCTACTGCTTTGGTGGATCCTCCAATATATGCTGGCCACCCACTAACATGTCACCACAGACAGGGGGAAATTTTAGCGTGCCCCCTCTGACAGTGTGAAGACACACAGGCCACACCCCACTACACAAGCTCCATCCCGTCATGTCCCCAAAGACAACACTCTGCCAGAAAAAAAAAAACACACCAACCAAAAAACGAAAAACAACTGTGCTCTGTAGTGTTCTCAGTACCTGAATTTTCAGAAATAGACAGCCAGACATTTCTAACAGAACTTAGCAGTTCAAAGCAAACCCTTTCACCACCATGGCACTCAGAGACTTTTACATCAGTTTTGCTGTGTGGAAATTGCACTTCATTGCCTAATTCTTTATAAAACACATCTCTTGAGTTAAATTCTAATGTCAATTCAAAGCCCTTGTTGATAATTTAACAATCAGTTCCATAGAGTCTACTTCCTAACTTGCTCATTAAATATTCTTTCTGAAAAATCCATTCTGCAAATTCCCTTTAGGGCTGACAAATACAGTAGAAACTCTGAGGGTTCTGTGATCAGAGAGACCTGGACTGAATCTTGACTTTTTATGGCAAGCTAAGAAACCTTATTTCTTAAATGGTGATAGTAGCACTTTACTGGAGGGTGTTACAGGAAGCATAGTTGTTATTTGGTGAATGTTTACAATGTGCAGGGAACTCTGTTAGAGCCTTATAAATATCTCACTGAGTTATAGCAAACTCAGGAGGTGGCTGTTATTATCCCCAATTCACAGATAAAGAATCCGGTTTGATGAGATTTCAGTCAAATTACTCCATGTCTTTTAACTATCTACTGCCTTTGAGATTATTTCAACACATGTCGATTAGTTACTGGGCTTCCTAAATTGCCAGTCTTTACAAGAGGAGAGTACCTCCTCTTTTTGCCTCACAGCAGTTTGTGGACTTGAACTGTCAAGCTTTTGGTCAGCAGCCCAGCCCTCAACATCTTGTAGAGGAAAGGTCTTGGCAGTAAATGAATGTGTCCACAAAGGCTATTAAAGACATGAAATATTCATCTTTGAAAATTATTATTTTTAAGGAATTAATAGGAAATAAATGACATAGGAAGTACAAAGAGTTCTCAAATGATCAAAAGGTTCAGATGCTAAACAAAACTTTGTCACTCAAGCCTTCCCAAAAGCTCTGAAGGTTGACTTCTGTAAAGATTCCAGCCCAGCAGATGCCCTTGGGCAGTTTTACTGTCACTTGGGGTTGCTATGAGTCAAATTTGACTTGAGTGAACCTGACAACAACACAGTTTACCTAGGTTTCATTATGCTGTGCATCCATGGGTTCCTCAAAATGTTCTGTGTGGCACACCTACCCTTACAGTATCACGCAGAACAGTTTCACTACCCTAAAATGCCCCGTGGCCACATATCCTTCCTCCTTCCACTCTTTATTATTGAGTTCCAGGAGTTGCTGATTGTTTTGTTGTCTGTAAACTTATACCTTTTCCAGAACATAGTTAAAATCATATGGTGTGTAGCTTTTTTCAGCCTTCCTTCTTGATTTTAAAAAAAAAAGTCCTTTATTTTTAATAAAGGTAAGATTGAAATTTTACTTTCTGTGTTCTTCCCTCTTTCATTATTGTGTTGTTAGATGCTTTGAGTCAAGCACAACTCATGACAACCCTATGAACAACAGATCTGAACACTATGCTACTCTGGGCCATCCTCACACACTCTGACACACTCCAGCCCATTGCTGCAGTCACTGTGTCAATCCACCTGGTCAAGTGCCTTCCTCTCCTTTACCATCGCTCCACCTTCTCAAGCATGATATCCCTCTCCAAGGAATAACCTCTCCTAGCAACTGGCCTGAGGTATGTGAGACAAAGCTTCCTCTTTGCCTCCAAGAAGCACTCTGACTGCACCTTTTCCAAGACATATCTGTTTGTTTTTTTAGCAATTCATGGGATATTCAGCACTCTTCTCCAACACCACAGTTCTAAGGCATCAATTCTTCTTTTGTCATCCTTGTCATTGTTCAGCTTTCAGATGCATATTGATATGACTAGATGCCATCTAGTTTGTTCCAATTCAAAGTGACCCTATGTGCAATAGAATGAAATCCCACCCTATTCTGAGCCTACTTTATAATTGCTGCTCACTTGATCTCATTGTTGTCACTTCACTGAAATTGATGAATTGGACTTTCTAAAGATTAAATCCCTGGTCACATCAAAAACTTTTCCCAACAGGATGAAAAGATAACTTACTGACTGGGAACAAACATTTGGTAAAAGCATCACAGAAAAGAGTCTCAAAACTAAAGTTTACAGAATACTCGTGGGCCTTCACAAGAAAAAGACTGATAACTCAATTACAAAACAGGCAAAAGACATGGAAATAATTTTCACAGAAGAAGATATTTGAATTGTAAACAAACACATGAAGAAATGCTCCAAATCACTGGCAATAAGAGAGATGCAAATCAAAACCACAATGAATTACCATCTCAATCCAGTAGCAGTAGCAAAATTTAACAGAACAGCAAGTAATAAATGTTGAAGAAGATGTGGTGAGATTGGTAGGAACTCTTATACATTGTTGGTGGGATTGTAAAATTGTACAAGCATTCTCAAAAGCAGTTTGGCACTTCCTCAAAAAGCTGAACATAGACTTTGGATTTCCATTCATTCATTGTTGCATTTTTCTCCCTGCACACCCATCCCCCCAGTTCACTCCGTTCTTTGAAAAGTAAAAGAATAATTCCTTCATTGGTATACAATTCCGCCTCCCCACCCCAGTAGACTCCACTATGCAACCTTCATGACTCTTGTCATAACCATAATACCCAATCATATATCACTTTTAAACTGTTCTCTTCCTCATCTGTTTCAATGTAGTGTACATAATTTATACAATCTTTCTCAGTCTCACCTCAACCCTGATGTCATTCCCATTCTAAACAGTGACACTATGCAGCATTTATCCTTTTGTGACTGAGATATTTCACTCAGCATAATGTCCTCCAGGGTCACCCATTTTGAATTTCATGTGTTCCTTGTTTTCAATGCAGCATAGTATTCCATTGTGTGAATATACCAGGGCTTCTCTATCCATAGTCTCTGTAAACGTTCATTAAAATTAATTTTAAAAAATGGAAAAAAGAAACGAAGAATTAATCAGTAAGATACATTCTATACTTTTATAGCCTTGTTTATAAATATGGAAAAATTTCACTGGAATGGTTTTGTTAAGCAAATGTTTTTACTTCAAGTAAGAATGATTTATGAGATGAAAAAAAATGATTTATGACATGGAAGTAACTATAAAAATTTTTAAAGTGGAGTCAATCTTAAAAAAATAAAAAGAAAAAGCTGAACATAGAAATTCTGTATGGCCCAGCTATTCCATTGTTTGGAATATACTCTGAGAAAATGAGAAACTGAGACACCAACAGAGACTTACTTATACACCAATGTCTATAGCAGTGCTATTCACCATGGCAAGAACATGCAAACAGTCCAAATGTCCAACCATAATCGAATGGATTGAGAAATTATGGTACATTCATACAATGGAATACTACGCAGCATAAAGAAGCAATGATTTTTATAAATTATTTCTTAACTTGGGAGTGATTGCACAGCATTATTCTGAGTGAACTAACTCAGTTCCACAAGACAAATGTTGTATAAAACCGTTACTGTAGAATGACTATGAAGATCCTAGGCAGGGAGCAGAGGGATGAGAATGGGGGGAATAATCATGGGATTGTACAATTTGATGGGGGGGTGAAGGAAATTCGAAGAATCTGGTCTGGAAAACAGAATATTAGAATTTTGTAAATAAGCTAGTATAAATAAAACAAAACAAAAACAAAAATATTTAAAACATGATTTTTAATCTCCTCTTTTAGAACTTTACTACAGACATCTTTAGCATAAGCTACTAACCTTTTGGAAGTAGAGAGATTACAAATCAGATGGGCTATTACCTCTTCAGTGCTATTCCTGATGGCACAACAAGCTATTGATTAATAATTCAGACATATCAGAAGGATTTAATTATCCGAATTAAAATGATTGTCCTCTGAAAGGAAAACCTTTAGAGGATAATCACCAATTCCAATTAAAAAGTTATTTAAAACATTAGTAGGCCCCCTCTGTGGGAATTACCGTCTTATCTGAGACATAATGTTTTCATGCTTGATGATGAAAAATTTACACCTGAGGTAGAAGGCTTACCTTTTGGAAACCTCGCAAAGTCATCCAGGACTAAAACTGCAAACTAAAATGACTGATTAATCTAGGAAAGCCTGACGCTTAACCCACCACACCACCAGGACTCCTTAACCTATCAATGCTAGGCTATTTTTCTACACAGAAATTATCACAATAGTTTCAACAGACTCTCCTAACGTCTTAGAAATAATACAAAAATTGTATCGGAGCTCTGGTGGCCTAATGGCAAGAAGCTGCACTGCAATCCCAGAAGTGTATATTTTGAATCCACCAGATGCTCTGCTGGAGAAGGAGGGACAATCTCCTCCTGTAACAGTCAGAACCGATTTGATGGTACACACACACAAAAATAATAAAATAAAATTTAGGAGAAAAAAAAAGAGTGTTTAACAGGGGAAGTTCTTCTGACAACCTGCTTCATTGTACACACATTAGTAGTCTGTCACCATCTCCTTCATGAATGAAGCAAAAGGGTACAAATAATATCTGTGATGGTATAATCTGTGGAAATATGAAAAGCTACGCCTGCTTTTCCAAAGCACTCTTAGCCTTCAGTGAACAGCCAGGCAGCTTTCTCCCTCAGCACACACCACAGCAGGGATTCAGTGAGTCATGCATGTCAGCCCAACCTCGTTAGTTACCCAGAAGACAGCTGTGCACCAGCAGGCTGCTCTTGAGCCCTTCTGACTCACTTTACAGCCCATCTGACAGCAATCCAAGCTGAGACCCAGCAACATTTGAGCTCCTGCAGGCTGGTAACACAAGCCAACTCATTTCACTTCTAAACACGAGTGTGATCCAAATTCCAAAAGAATGCAAAGAAAGATTCCAGTGCATTCTCTTGAAGGTCAGAGTCCCGTGCATTTTGATTGCTTTGTTTTCTCTTCAGATTGACTGTGGCATATGCACATTTTTGTGACCACTGGCTATTGCTGAGTAGACCTCAGACTCACAATTGCCTTATGCACAACACAGCAACACCAGTGCCCCATCCTGTGCTTTCCCCAGAACCAGCTGTCACCAGCACAGTTCTCTTGTTCTGTTCTGTTTGCCCTTCAGTGGCTGGTTTTCAAGAATAGGCTTCCATGGCCTTCATCCTAGTGCTGTTTAATCTGGAAGCTCCACTGTAACACACTTGGTACCTCAACATGCAAACTTCCACTAACTATGTGTAAGTGATAACTGATGCGCTGGTCCAGGATTGGAACCTGAACTTTCATCTGTAATCAGAGAATACTATCACTGAACCATCACTGTCTCCATAATAAATATTTTAAAAGAAGTTGAGGTGATTGAAGGAAAGAAAAGGGACAAGGTGAAGAGAGCATGAAATAAACCAGGAGGAAATGAAGGAAGTAAGGGAGAAGAGGAATTATGAGAGAAAAGGCAGTGGTGCAGAGTCAGAATCAGGAGGGAACCTCACCTTCCAGATCCCACCAACCTGTGTAGGTCTAAACTGACTCTGACTCTCAGGCTTGGTCACATGGACACATAGACATGAGACCCCGAAGTAATGTCAGCTCTTGACTGCCTTTTGCTTTTCAACCTTTGATGATTTTAATGAGTAACTGTTATAAAAATACATGGTTCAGGTTCATACAAACTGCCAAAGAACAAAGAAAATGAAGACAGTATTTATTTCACCAAGACGCATTTTCAACAGCAAATCTTGACTTGATTTCTCCATGTGAGCAACGCCCACCTTAGGAGATTTTTTCTGGATAAAATGAGAAATATATTAATAATAATTATCATTCTAGTGGTTTAGTGGTAAGGAGGGCTGCTAACTCAAAGGCAGATGAACAGTCTCCTTCTGCTTGATTTACAGTCTCTGAAAACCCACTGGAGAGTCAGCTCTACTTTGGTTCTTACTTGATAGTGGTTGTTGTTAGGTGTCATCAAGTTGAATATGACTTATTGTGACCCTATGAAAAATAGATCTGATCTCTGTCCTATCCTGTGCCATCCTTCCAATCTCTGACACACTGGAACCCACTGCTGTAGTCATTGTGTCAATCCACTGGGTTAAGGGTTTTCCTCTCTTTCACCAACCCTCCAACTTTTGAAGTATGGTACCTCTCTTTGGGTATGTTACTAGGAGAAGTTTTTTCTTGGAGAGATACATCATACTTGGGAAGGAGGAAAGATGGCAAAAGAGAGGAAGACCTTTGACCAGGTGGATTGACAGTGCCCGCAGCAATGGGCTTGAATGTGTCAGAGATTGTAAGGATGAAATAGGATAGGACAGTGTTCAGATTGGTTGCTTATTGGATCACTATAAGTTGTATTCGACTTGATGGCACCTAAAAACACCAACAGCAACATGCCTAAAATATATGAGATGAATCTTTATCATCTTTGCTTCCAAGGAGCACTCTGGCTCCACCTTTTCCAAGACATTTTTGTTAGTTCTTTCAGCAGTCCATTGTTTGTTCTGTACTCTTCTCCAACATCATAGTTCAAAGGCATCAATTCTTCTTGCCACCCTTATTCATTGTCCAGATTTCAGCAACACAACAAGAGATCAAAAATATGATGGCCTGAATCATGTGTACTTTAGTTCTCAAACTGATATCCTTGCTCCTCAATATGTTTGAGAGGTCTCTGATGCCAGACATTCCCAGTACAATACATTTTCTGATCTCCTGACTGCTGGTGCTAAGTGTACTGTTTGTGGATCTAAGTAAATGAAGCTGTTAACAGATTCAATCTTTTCTCCATCTAACAATGTTGCCTGTGAGCCATCATTTTCTTGATGCTGAGATGCAATCCATATTGTAGGCTGTGGTGTTTGATCTTCTTCAAGAGTTTCAAATCTTCCTCACTTTTAGCAAGCAAGGTTGTGTCATCTGCATAAGGAATATTATTTCTTTTTCTCACTTACTTTTTTATACTAGTTTATTTACAAAATTCAAATACATTGTTTTTCACACAAATCCTCCCCATTTCCCTTACCCCCACTCATCAAATTGTACAACCCCATGATTAATCCCCCCTCCTTGCACATCCTCACCCATCTGCTTCCACCCTCCCCTACCCCTTGGATCCTCATACTGATTCTACAACGATGGTTTTACAAAGCATTTGTCCCATCTATCCATGGTCAACAGATGTTTGACAAGGAAAGCAAAGCTATCAAATGGGGATATGACAACTTCATCAACAAATGGTGCTGACAAAACTGGACTTCCACCTACAGAAAGCAGGATCTACATCTCACACCATACACAAAAATCAACTCAAGGTGGATCAGACACCTGGGAGTAAAACCCCAAACCCTAAATTCATAAGAGACAAACTGGATCAAGCTTAAAATACCTCAGGAGAAAGCTTGGCAGTCTTCTCTCATGCAATTTATAGACTCTTAAAAACCTGTTGGAAGGTGAGCTGTGAATTGGTTCTTCCTCAAAGGCAAAGAGTTTGTGAGTAGAAACCAAAACTTTAACTTAATTCACAGAATTTAGAGGGAGAGTTTCAAATAGCCTTGAAGCCAAGATTACAAGACGCCTGCCCCAAACCATGAGGTAGAACCAGACAGAGAGGGGCATGGTGGCAGCCACTGCTAAGTGCAAGTACCAGGGACTCAATTATACTGTGACAATTGAGTATATTTCCTGTATACTTCCTGGCCCTGAGATCATTGTAGTGACAGAGAAGCCACTGAAATCCTGCTGTTTTCGCTGCTGCTATCCTGCCACCATCAAGAACTCAGAACCTCGAGGGGGAGACCAGAGGTTTCCACCAGGACCTAGATTAGAACAAGGAGTTTCTTATCAATATTTAAAAAGGGCTGGCACCAGAGGTAAGAGCCCTATTGGTGCATTGGCTAAGAATTAAGCTGCTCCATGGGTTAATGATGTGCCAGTCTGCTTCCATAAAGATTCATAGTCTTAGAGATTCTAAATGACAGCTCTGCTCTGTCCTATAGGTTTGCTATGAGTCAAAATTAACTCAGCAGTAGTGTGTTGGGTTTTGGGCTTAGAGACCAAAGGTGTAAAGAGCGGGCAGTCAAAGAGGACAGTGATAGGTGTAAGACTAAACATAAAACTCAAACCAACCAAGCCCCGTCAGGGTGAATCCTTTTTCAGCTTTTGTTCGAGTGGCCAGGAAAAGTAAAATTTCTTGAAGATATGTCACTTCGCTTGGAATGGAACTAACTCAAAGGAAGCAAGGCTGAGAAGCAGCACACCTAATAATACAGCACGCTTTGAGAAATTGTCAGTCAGTCTGGCTGTGATACAGTAGACAATCTGACAGTTGGATTCTTCCGTTCCTTAGCTAATTAATTCCCTGTTTTAAAAGTGTACCAATGAGGGAGTTTTTCTTTTGCTTTTCAAGGAGAGGAGCAAATGGGGGGGAGGGGTTTGTGCGGGGAGAAGGGTGCAACAATGAATGAATGGAATCCCAAAATCTCTGTAGATGTTCATTGAAATGAAAAATAAACAACCTA